>NC_142079.1:5850000-6162500 GCF_059756535.1 Pantherophis guttatus | reverse complement strand
ATTGATCAGATCCTGTATTTATATATTGATTGATTGATTGATACAAATAAACCCACCCCTTAGAATCTCAAAAGCAAAGCGATAATCACACACCATTAAGGGAAATTAAAGAAAGTGCTTGATCCCAATCAGGGGACAAAATTATTATTTTTTTAAAAAAATCCTACAATGCGGCCATAATAAAAGCTATATCTTGACAAGGGCGGCATCTTTTCAATACCAGTATTCACAAAGGCCAATGGCTCATCAGCTGATGCCGGATAGCATCATTACCACAGATAATAGCATTCAGGCCGGAGGGAAATGCGATTGTTTTAATTTGAGAAGGTATTCATTTAAAAAAGCTGTCACTTTAAAAGTAGTGGGGTGAAGTTGATTTGAGGGCAATAGAAGCCAATGCTTTCCAACGCGGGCTGTAATTTGTACCTTCATTAAATCTATCAAGACGGAGGGATTAGACCCATCAATTTTCAATTTGCCGCTCCTTAGTGTTCCATGAAGAATTCGAAGTAAAGCTGAAAGACGCTCGCACGAGACATTTAAAATTCCCCTTACGCACAGAATTACAGAATAACAGGCTTGGAAGGGACCTTGGAGGTCTTCTAGTCCAACCCCCCCTCCCCCACTCAAGCAGGAGACACTGTAAGATTCCAGACAAACGGCTGTCCAGTCTCTTCTGGAAAACCTCCAGTGATGAAGGACCCCACAACTTCTGGAGCCATGGTTCCGCTGAATAATTGTTCTCACTCTCAAAGAAAAAAAAAAGTTAGAACACAGAACATAAAATCGGTGGGCTGAAGGAAGAGATCTTGGAGATCTTCTAATGCAGGGGTCAGCAACCTGCGGCTCTGGAGCCGCATGTGGCTCTTTCACCCCTCTGCTGCGGCTCCCTGTCACTCAAAATAGGCGTCACAGCCGCCAATATGCAACACCCGCCAGCACGCAATGTATTGAGCTTTTCAACCCCCGGTAGGCCAACCATGGATAAATCCAAGAGAAGAAAAAAGTTTCAGAAGAAAACAGAAGGTTTAATTCAACTCCATTTGCTAGTTTTGTGGCCGCTCAAGAAATAGTCAGGCACGGGAAGGGTTTTTGTGGCTCCCGGTGTTTTCTTTTCTGTGGGAAACGGGTCCAAATGGCTCTTTTGATTGTTTAAGGTTGCAGACCCTTGTTCTAGTCCAACCCCTTGCTCGAGCAGGAGTTCCTATACGATTCCAGACAAACAGCTGTCCAGTCTGTCCTCCAGCAATGGAGCACCCACAACTTCTGGAGGCAAGCAGTTCCACTGATTGTTCTCACTGATTGGAATATTCTCAATGTTAGGTTGGATCTCTCTTTGATAAGCTTCCACCCCTTGCTTCTTGTTCTGCCCTCAGGTGCTTTGGAGAACAGAAAGTGTCTGTGTCTGTGTAGCAAAACTGTGGCATTCCTTTTTCACAAGGGTAGAAACCACAAGAACCTTCAGCAATCTTGGAGGCTATCAAATGTTCCCGCCACTCCTTTTTAAACCTCACACACGCTTAAGTCAGTTCAACCACATATTAATTAGTGGACAACCAGTTTAATACGAGCCCACAGTGTGCAGCAGCAGCCAAAAAAGCCAATGCCATCCTAAATTGCATTAACAGAGGGATACGATCAAGATCAAGGGAGGTACTCATACCACTCTATAAAGCCTTAGTAAGACCACACCTAGAGTCCTGCACCCAGTTTTGGTCCCCACACTTTAAAAACGATGTGGAGACTCTAGAAAGAGTGCAGAGAAGAGCAACCAGGATGATGAGGGGACTGGAGGCTAAAACATACAATGAACGGTTGCAGGAACTGGGCCTGGCTAGTCTAGTGAAGAGAAGGACCAGGGGAGACAGGATAGCAAGTCTTCCAATATTTGAGGGGCTGCCACAGAGAGGAGGGGGTCGAGCTATTTTCCAAAGCACCTGAAGGCCAGACAAGGAATAATGGATGGAAACTGAACAAGGAGAGATTCAACCTAGAAATAAGGAGAAACTTTCTGACAGTGAGAACAATCAACCGATGGAACAGAAGTTGCCTTCAGAAGTTGTGGGAGCTTCATCCCTGGAAGCTTTCAAGAAGAGACTGGACTGCCATCTGTCAGAAAGGGTGTAGGGTCTCCTGCTTGGGTGGGGGGTTGGACTAGATGACCTCCAAGGTCCCTTCCAACTCTGTTAATCTGTTAAAGAATCCGTTAAAGAAAATTTATTTAGATTTTAAGAAAAAAAAACAATAAACCCTCGGTGGCACGTGGGCGATATAGAGAGGCTTGCAGTGAATTCACCTTCCGTAAAGTTTTGCCCTTCGGTTTGTCTCTGCGTGGCTTCACCATCTTTTTAACGCTCGAGTTGTGTTTTCCAGCCGTTGCAGACCTGCAGCGAATGTTCCCCACCCCGCCTTCCTTGGAGCAGCACCCGGCTTTTTCACCTGTCATGAGCTACAAAGATGGCATCAGCTCGGAGACCGTCACCACGCTGGGGATGATGGAAAGCCCTGTGGTCAACATGGTTGCGGCTCAACTCACCGAGTTTAAAATGGAAGTAGAAGATGGTTTGGGCAGTCCGAAGCCGGAAGAAGTCAAGGTAAAACAGATCAAGCCAAGATCACGTGAAGTGCTAATAGCACTTTATAATGCTTTGGTAAGACCACCTTTGGAAAATAGATCCAGTTTTGGTCCCCACAATATAAAAAAAAGATGTTGAGACTTTAGAAAGAGTGCAGAGAAGAGCAACGAAGATGATTAGGGGACTGGAGGCTAAAATACGAAGAACGATTGCAAGAACTGGGGATGTCTAGTTTAATGAGAAGAGCCTTGGTAGCGCAGCAGACTAAAGTGCTGTTAAGTAGCACCAGCTGCCTGCAATTACTGCGAGTTCAATTCTCACCAGGCTCAAGGTTGACTCAGCCTTCCATCCTTCCGAGGTAGGTAAAATGAGGACCCAGATTGTGGGGGCAATAAGCTGACCTTGTATAAAAAAAAGAACACCGCTTGGGGGGGGAGGCCGAAAGCCCTACTAAGCAGGTATATACAAAAGTATGAAGGCTATTGCTTAACGCATTGTAAGCCGCCCTGAGTCTCCGGAAAAGGGCGGCATATAAATCGAACCAATAAACAAACAAACAAACAAACAAACAAACAAACAAACTAACTAACTAACTAACTAACTAACTAACTAACTAACTAACTAACTTTCGGAAGGCCCGAAAACCAGCTGGCTGGCGCATAAATGCATGCTGGAACTGAGCTAGGGCAACACTCGCGTGCCCACAGATATGGCTATGTGTGCCACATGTGGCACGTGTGCCATAGGTTCGCCATCACGGTTCTAGGTCATCTAGTCCAACCCCTTGCCCAAGCAGGAGACCCTACGCCATTTCTGACAGATAGCATTCCCGTCTCTTCTTGAAAGCTCCCAGTGATGAAGCTCCCACAACTTCTGAAGGCAACTTCGGTTCCATTGGTTGATTGTTCTCAATGTCAGAAAAGTCTTCCTTATTTCCAGGTTGAATCTCTCCTCGGTCAGTTTCCATCCATTACTCCTTGTCTGGCCTTCGGGTGCCTTGGAAAATAGCTTGACCCCTTCCTCCTCTCTGTGGCAGCCCCTCAAATATTGGAAGGCTGCTCTCATGTCTCCCCTGGTCCTTCTCTTCACTAGACTAGCCATGCCCAGTTCCTGCAACCGTTCATCGTATGTTTTAGCCTCCAGTCCCCTCATCATCCTGGTTGCTCTTCTCTGCACTCTTTCTAGTGCAATATGCAAAGCCAGCTATATATAGCAATATCCCTTAGACTTATATACTGCTTCATGGTGCTTTTACAGCCCTCTCTAAGCGGTTTTACAGAGTCAGCCTTTTGCTCCCATCAATCTGGGTCCTCATTTTACCAACCTTGAAAAGATGGAAGGCTGTGTCAACCTTGAGCCCGTCAGGATTGAACTCCTGGCAGTTGGCAGAATTAGCCTGAAATACTACAGTCTCACCACTGCACCCCCACAGCCCTTCCTTCCTTCCTTCCTTCCTTCCTTCCTTCCTTCCTTCCTTCCTTCCTTCCTTCCTTCCTTCCCTCCCTCCCGCCCTCCCTCCCTCCCTCTTAGGACTAACACTCAGACTTATATACCGCTTCACAGTGCTTCACCGCCCTCTCTGAGTGGTTTACAGAGTCAGCCTATTGCCCCCAACAATCTGGGTCCTCATTTTACTCACCTCGGAAGGATGGAAGGCTGAGTCAAACTCCTGGCAGTTGGCAGAATTAGCCTGAAATACTATATTCTCACCACTGCACCCCCACAGCCCTTCCTTCCTTCCTTCCTTCCTTCCTTCCTTCCTTCCTTCCTTCCTTCCTTCCTTCCTTCCTCCTTCCTTCCTTCCTTCCTTCCTTCCTCCCTTCCTTCCTTTCTTCCCTCCCTCCCTCCCTCCCTCCCTCCCTCCCTCCCTAGCACTAACACTTACAGCCCTCTCTAAGCGGTTTACAGAGTCAGCCTCTTGCCCCCAACAATCTGGGTCCTCATTTTACCCACCTCCGAAGGACGGAAGGCTGAGTCAACCTGGAGTCGGGGAGAATTGAACTGCCGAATTGCAGTCAGTCAGCAAGAAGTAGCCTGCAGTGCTGCATTCTAACCACGACTCCACCACGTCTCTTTATATAAAGTGTGAAAAGGCTGCTATATATTCAGGATATGCGCTAGATAAATACATCTGGCTCTATGTACGTTGTGAATTCTTTAGTCCTCAAACTGTCTCATACCTCCGGGTGCTTAATACAAATAACAGCCTCACTTAACCATATCTGCAGTTACGTAGTGATGAATGTTTAGTCTAGCTGCAGTATTAAATGTAGGTTACTCCCCAAATGTTCTGCTTGGCTGCAGATGTAACAAGGACAGATCTTCGTGACTCCCTGAGAGTAGACATCCCTTCTTTTACATGCAGTGGATTCCTTTTCCAAGGTGTGCAATTTTTTAAAGATATAACGCAATCAACAAGCAGGGAGGAACCTGGATAATGGTACCAATGTGGGAAGAAAAAAAAAAAAAAACCCACCCTCCTTTTTACATCCTCTCTTAATTTCTCCAGCTGTTTATTTTATTCACCGCCTCCCATTTGCAACCCGAGCCTCAGTTTCTCACGTCTCTGGATGTTGACAAGACAAATCTCTTTCCTTGAAAACATACAGTGATTATATGCCCAAATGATACATATTTGCTCATTCCATCCGGAAAAAAAAAAAAAAAAATTCCCAACTGCTGTTGTTACAAAGGGAGGGGAAGAGGGAGGCCTCTTATCATGCAATGATGTCATTTTCATGTTGTTTTATTATGCTTCATTAAAACAAGAGGAAGCTCGATATGAAATTGGAGTTTTTAATTGATCTCTGTCTCTCTATCTATCTCTTTCTTTCTATTTTATTATTCATCTATTTCACCTCTCTTTCTCTCCATCTCTCCTGTGCCTCATCTCTCTCTTTGTCTCTCTGTCTGTCTGTCTCTCTCCCTTTCTGTCTCTCTGTCTATCTCTCCTGTTTCTCCATCTCTCCTGTCTGTCTCATCTTTCTCTTTTTCTCTCTCCTTTTCTCTCTGTCTCTCTCTTCGTGTCCGTCTCTCCTATCTCATCTTTCTATCTACCTCTCCTGTCTGATCTCTCTCTCTTTTTTCTGTCTCTATCTGTCTCCCCATCTCTCCTTTCTCTGATCTTTCTTTGTCTCTCTCCCCATCTGTCCATTTGTCCATCTCTCCTATCTACCCTTTCCTATCTCATCTCTCTTTCTACCTCTCCTATCTGTCTGATCTCTCTCTCTCTTTCTCTCCATCTCTCCATCTCCTATCTATCTCTCCTACCTCATCTCTGTCTCACTGTCTTTCCTGTCTGTCTGTCTGTCTTCCCTTGTCTATTTAATGCTCCATCCATCCATCCATCCATCCATCCATGACAAACCTTGCCCCTCCCTTGATTTTGCAGGATTTTTCCTTCGTGCACAAGGTATCCATGTTTCAGCCCTTTATGGGTTCTTCCATGTTTGCCCCGCTGAAGATGCTGCCCAGCCAGTGCCTGCTCCCACTGAAAGTCCCCGAAGCCTGCGTCTATCGGCCTTCGTGGGCCATTCCTCCCAAAATCGAGCAACTTCCTTTGCCACCTGCAGCCGCTTTCATCCGGGATGGTTACAAGTAAGTACAGCAAGGAAATGTGTTTTCAAACCGCCAGCTCTTTCTCAGCTCTCTTTCTGGGTTATTTCTCAAGAGAGAATCCTTATCCTATCCTTTCCTTCTCCCTCCTCTCCTCTCCTCTCTTCCTCTTCTTCCTTTTCTAAATCAGCGGTCCCCAACTTTGCGGCTTGGCGGTCCAGCTGGGGTGGGGGTGGGGAGAGGGGAACAGGGCTGTCGCTCGTGCAAGTGGAGCTGCGCACGCGTGTGCGTGCCAGACCACCTCTACCGTGGCCCGGTTTTGAATAGGCCATGACCAGGGATGGACTGCTGGGAGTTCACAGGGGTTCGGGAGAACCTCTAGCTAAGATTCTGTGCAGTTCGGAGAACCCCCAAATCCCACTCCTGGCTGACCCCGCCCACCTCTCCCCTCCCCTCCCAGGACTCCCCACGCGGCCTATTTTGGATGCAGGTAAGTGCAGGGCACGCACCGAGGCTCGGGGAGGGTGAAAAATGGGCCTACTGGAAGTTCGGGAAAGGCCTTTGGAGCCTGGGGAGGCCGTTTTCGGCCTCCCGGAGGCTCGAGGAAAGCCTCCGGAGCCTCGGGAGGGCAAAAACGCTCCCCCACTGTGGTGCAGGAGGCTGGTTAGGCCACACCCACCATGGCCACACCCACCTAGCAACTGGGCAGAGAACCCCTTGCTAAAATTTTCGAAGCCCACCCCTGCTTGGGGGATGGGTAGGGAACCCAGAATTAAAACTATTAAACGCCTGGAAGCATTTAAAGGCTTCATCTGCGTAAGGCTGCGTATGGCAGCCATGAATTAATTTCTGAGAAAAAAGCTGCTTCTGTCTATGAATCCCACCTTCGCAAGGTCCTCCAGTGAACCTCAGAGAATTAGACTCGTTTGACTGCGTCTGGGCCACAATTTAATTGTTGTGGGTTTTTTTTTTTTTCTTTTAATAATAACAACAATTTCCCAAAGTCTTGAGCCGATGATTAATTGGCGGTGTTTATTGGGATAAAAATCTTTTATTCCCGATGTAATCCAATTAGAGCAAAGGCTGCTTACTGCAAGCCAGGGAGTTGATTGCTAATCAAAGTTTCTGGGTCATCTTTTCCTGGCTCCCTTAAGGGGACTCAAAAGTCTTTTTGGTTTTATTTTTTCCAAATCTGCACAATGGTTTCTCCCCCCCTCCCACCCCCCCTTCTCTGTTTCCTTTCTCTATTTAATTAGAATGACTAAATGTGCAGGTTTCTGCTTTTTCGTCAAAGGAACAATTGCCATAAGTAGCACATTTTAAGGAACATGCTCTTATCCGAAATTCTTGTTCTTGTTAATTATTTGTGTTAGCTATCTATTTCATTTTTTTTTTTTTAATTTGATTTATATGCCGCCCTTCTCCGGAGACTCAGGGCGGCTTAAAATGTGTTAAGCAATAGCCTTCATACTTTTGTATATTTATACAAAGTCAGCTTATTGCCCCCACAAACTGGGTCCTCATTTTACCTACCTTAGAAAGGATGGAAGGCTGAGTCAACCTTGAGCCTTGGCGAGACTCGAACCTGCAGTAATTGCAGGCAGCTGGTCTTAATAACCAGCTTAATAACAGGGTGCCTTAGACCACTGTACTACCAAGGCTCATTTAAGCTACTCTGGATGACCCACAGCACCTCCTCCTCCTCCTCCTCCTCCTCCTCCTCCTCCTCCTCCTCCTCCTCCTCCTCCTCCTCCTCCTCCTCCTCCTCCCTACAAACCTCACACCCTTCCAGCACTGATGATATTACCTAGCTGAGTCATGAAACGTTCACAAGAAAACAACCAAGCTCAGAGAGCATCAAGAACCCCACAGGTTCCCCCCTCCTCATCCTCCCTGCAAACCCCACGCCCTTAAAGTTCTGGTTTTATAGGCAGCCTTATTTGAAACAGGGTCCTTGGTTTGGCTCTCTGCGTTTGGCTGTTTTCTTGCAGACTTTTCACCACCAAACTGTGTAAGTGTATTGATGATGTTACCAAGTTTGGTAATGAAATGTCTGCAAGAAAACCAAGCTGAAACAGCACCCAAGGATTCCTTAATCCTTCTCCTCCTTCTCTTCCTCCACCACCAAACTCAGAGAGGACCAAGGACCACCCCCCTCCAGTTATTGTCGCCATTGTCCTCCTCTTCTTCCCTCCTTCTCCTCTACTCCACAAACCCCCACTCCCTTCTAGCACTGATAACATTACCTAGTTTGGTAATGAAACGTCTACAAGAAAACCACCAAGCTCAGAGAGCGCTAAGGGCCCCACAGTTCAACTCTGAGCTACAAATATTCCCTTCCGTCGCTAATTGGGTTGTTCACATCTGGTGCCAATGCTGAAAGAAACGCATTGACTGCTTCCACGTCACCAAGCCGTTGTCCGTTCCGAAGCCAGCCTCTTTAAGGAATCTTATTCGAAATACCGCTAGAAAATAATCGCTTCTCTTTCTTTGCTTGTAGCAACATACCCAGCGTCGGAAGCTTGGCCGATCAAGACTACCTTCAAATGAACACTCCGCAAATGAGCACTCCGGTCACGCTAAATAGCACTGCGCCTGCCAGTAACAGCGGGGCAGGGGTCTTGCCGTCCCCGGCCACCCCTCGCTTCTCTGTCCCGACCCCACGCACACCCAGGACTCCACGGACTCCGAGAGGTGGGGGCACAGCCAGCGGGCAAGGGTCTGTCAAATACGACAGCACGGACCAAGGCTCGCCAGCTTCCACGCCTTCCACCACTCGGCCCCTCAATTCTGTGGAACCGGGCACCGTCCTGCCCATCCTGGAAGCCCACAGCCTTTACGTCATGCTTATCCTCTCCGACTCCGTGCTGAACATTTTCAAGGATAGCAACTTCGACAGCTGCTGCATATGCGCCTGCAACATGAACATCAAGGGCGCCGACGTCGGGCTGTACATCCCCGACTCGTCGAAAGAGGACCAATATCGCTGCACTTGCGGGTTCAGCGCGATCATGAACCGCAAGCTAGGGTACAACTCGGGCCTGTTCATTGAGGACGAGTTAGATATTTTCGGCAGGACTTCAGACATCGGCCAAGTGGCCGAAAGGAGGCTGATGATGTGTCAGAACACCGTAATCCCTCAGCTGGGAGAAGGCGCCAAAAGGGTCCAGGAGCCGCCCGTGAGCCTCCTCCTCCTCCTTCAAAATCAGCACACCCAACCTTTCACCTCCCTGAGCTGCTTGGACTACATGTCTGTCACAAGTCGGCCGACGCTGTCTTACACGAGCTGGAGTTACGATAGGGTTCAGGCTGAGAGCCACGACTCCTGGAACGAGTGCTTTAACGCCCTGGAGCAAGGCCGCCAGTATGTGGACAACCCCACAGGCGGCAAAGTGGACGAAGCTCTTGTCCGAAGCGCTACCGGTCACTCTTGGCCACACAGCAACGGTAAGAAGCTTTATTTTGTCTCGAACACTTTTGTTGTGGCTTGTCAGACACCAGCCCCTCAGATGAGGAGGTAGCGTGAGAGTCAGGGCCAGCATCATGGCAACCTGAGAGCTCCGAGGGGGAAGAGGGAATGGAGCTGTCAGAGATAGAGAGACAGAGGCGGAGCCTGGGCTGTCCATCAACCCTCAGATGGAGAGTCAACAGCCCCCAGGTCTGGAGGTGGCTGATGAGGAAGAGGAGGAAGAGCTGGCTCCAGTGCCTAATGCACAGATGCGCAGAAGGCAGAGGAGAGGAGAGCAGTGGAAATCTATGGGCTGGTCCTCGGGACGGAAGAGCCACCACTGCTAGCTCTGGGGATAAAAGGCAGGGGGCAGAGATGAATAGATGTGGCAGACAACTATTCATCTCCCTGCCACAAAGACGTGTTAGCCTGCAATGTGAGAGATAAAGGCTTGTTGCCAGGTCTGGTGACGTTCCTAATAAAGGGAACAATTTGGTAACAACAGAGAGTTTGTCGTGTTTTGGAGCCAGATCAGAATAATATTATGCGGAATAGAATACCTTTATTTGGCCGAGTGTGGCTAGTCACCCTGGGAATTTGTGTCTGGTAGAGAAGCACTCGACTTACTTGCAAAACAACAGACAAAATAATAAATGTCTATGGAGATTCTCAGTCATCCAGGGCATGGTTACCCCATAGGTACTTTTTCAAGAGGCCACTGGACTTTCTTTGGTTGTCCTTTCTTGAAGAGGTTTCGCTTCTCATCCAAGAAGCTTCTTCAGTTCTGACTGAATGGCGGAGGAGGGAAGGATTTATATATCTGGCAGTCCTCTGGTCGTTGGTAGTCTTTCCGAGAGTCTTTGAGACCACCTGAATAGTGCAAATGAGTGTGGGACTGCTTTTTGCACTATCCAGGTGATTCCGAGGGCACAGGTAAACCTCCCAAGTGGCCTCAATGACTCTCAGAAAGAATACTGTGCTTCCCCAAAAAAATTATATTAATTTCTGTTCCAAAAGACGCATTAGAGAGCTTATTTTCCAGTTAGGTCTTATTTTCGGGGAAATAGAGTTGCACTTATATACCGCTTCACCGTGCTTTACAGCCCTCTCTAAGCGGTTTACAGAGTCAGCCTCTTGCCCCCAACAATCTGGGTCCTCATTTTACCGACCTCGGAAGGCTGAGTCAACCTTGAACCGGTCAGGATCGAACTCCTGGCAATGGGCAGAGTTAGGCTGCAGTCCTGCATTTAAGCACTGCACCACCAAGCTACCCTGTTTTCTACGAAAATAAGACCTCCCCTGATAATAAGCCCAATCGGACTTCTGAGCGCACGCGCTAAAATATGCATTAATATTTAAACGCAGAGCTGGGACTTAGGTAAGACGGCAAGAGGAGCCCCATCTCGCTCCACGCATCCCAAAATACCTCTGGAACTAGCTGCCCCCTGAGATAAGGAGAATCCAAGACTTCGGTGCCTTCCGCCGTGCCCTTAAAACTTTCTTTTTTCAACAAGCCGGGCTGGCTTAATATATTTTTTAAATATTTTTAATTGGTTTATTTTAAATTGGGGCCAAATTAATATATATCTTTTTAATTATTTTTAATGTTTGTATTGTATGTTTTTTACCTGGCTGTACACTGCCCTGAATCCCTCGGGAGTAGGTGCAGTATATAAACTCGAAATAAAATAAAAATAAAATAAGACCTCCCCGAAAATAAGGCCAAGCGCTTATTTGGGGGTTCAAAAAAATATAAGACAGGGTCTTATTTTCAGGGAAACACGGTATTAGGATGCAGAAATAGGAATGTTGAACCTTTTAATCTTTATGCAATACCTTGGCTATTCTGAAACCAGTAATGTACTAGTGAAGATGATATATATATATTTACCTTTCATGACACAGTTGTTCTATGTCTGTGTTTTTCCCCAGTCCTGGACATCAGCATGCTTTCCTCCCAAGACGTGGTGCGGATGCTTCTCTCCCTTCAGCCTTTCCTGCAAGATGCCATTCAGAAGAAGAGGACTGGCAGGACCTGGGAGAACATCCAGCATGTTCAAGGGCCCCTCACCTGGCAGCAATTCCATAAAATGGCAGGACGGGGAACTTACGGTAGAGTTGGCTGAAGAAAAGGAGTTTATAGCCATAGCAATAGCACTTAGACTTATATACCACTTCACAGTGCTTTTCCAGCCCTCTCTAAGTGGCTTACAGAGTCAGCAGACTGCCCCCAACAATCTGGGTCCTCATTTTACTGACCTTGGAAGGTTGAGTCAACCTTGAGCTGGTCGAGATCGAACTCCTGGCATTGGGCAGAGTCAGCCTGCAATGCTGCATTCTAACCACTGTGAAGGGTGGAAGGGAAGGGAAGGGAAGGGAAGGGAAGGGAAGGGAAGGAAAGGAAAGGAAAGGAAAGGAAAGGAAAGGAAAGGAAAGGAAAAAAGGAAAGAAGATAACAATAGCGCTTAGACTGCTTATATACAGCCTTCTCTAAACAGTTTATAGAGTCAGCATCTTTCCCCAAATAATCTGGGTCCTCATTTTACTGACCTCCGAAGGATGGAAGGCTGAGTCAACCTTGAGCCGGTCAGGATCAAATTCCTGGCAATCGGCAGAGTCAGCCTGCAATGCTGCATTCTAACCACTGTGAAGGGAAGGAGGGAGGGAGGAAAGGAAGGAAGGAGGGAGGGAGGGAGGAAGGAAGGAAGGAAGGAAGGAAGGAAGGAAGGAAGGAAGGAAGGAAGGAAGGAAGGAAGATAGCAATAGCATTTAGACTTACATACTGCTTATATACAGCCTTCTCTAAGCAGTTTATAGAGTCAGCATCTTTTCCCAAATAATCTGGGTCCTCATTTTACCGACCTCGGAAGAATGGAAGGCTGAGTCAGCCTTGAGCCAGTCAGAATTGAACTCCTGGCAGTGGGCAGAGTCAGCCTGCAATGCTGCCTTCTAGCGACTATGCCATCACGGCTCTTATAACTATATATACAAGTTTCCTTTGCACAGCTTAATGGGGGGAAAAAAGTGGGTTTGGTTTGTGAACTGCAATGCAGGTAGTCCTCGATTTACAGCAGTCCGTTTAGTGACCGTTCAAAGTTACAACGGCACCGGAAAAAAACGACTCATGGCCGTTTTTTTTTTGCACTTACGACCATGGCGGCATCCCCAGGGTCACGTGATCGAAATTCAGACGCTTGGCAACCTGTTCCTGTTTAATGACGGTTGCAATGTCACGTGATCAATCCCCTTTTGCGACCTTCTGACAAGCAAAGTCCATGGGGAAGCCAGATCCATTTAACAACCGTGGTGCTGACTTAACAACGGCAGTGAATCACTTAACGCCTGTGGCAAGGAAGGTCGTACAACTCAACGCCTGTCTCCCTTAGCAACAGAAATGTTGGTCATAAGGGTCGTAAGTTGAGTGCTACCTGTAGCCTTCCTTTGGAGATGCTCAACCTTCCAGTTTTCACAGCCGTTCGTGTCTCTCAAATGTCGCTTTTGGTCTTTAGGTTCCGAAGAGTCGCCTGAGCCTCTCCCGATACCCACCTTGTTGGTTGGCTATGACAAGGACTTCCTGACAATCTCTCCGTTCTCCCTGCCATTCTGGGAGAGGCTGCTCTTAGATCCTTACGGGGGTCACCGCGATGTCGCCTACATCGTGGTGTGTCCAGAAAACGAGGCCTTGCTTGACGGAGCCAAAACTTTCTTCAGGGACTTAAGCGCCGTATATGAGGTGGGTGACCCTCTCCTCTCCTTCTCCTTCTCCTTCTCCTTCTCCTTCTCCTTCTCCTTCTCCTTCTCCTTCTCCTTCTCCTTCTCCTTCTCTTTCTTCTCCTTCTCCTTCTTCTCCTTCTCCCTTCCTCTCCTCTCCTCTCCTCCCTTCCCTCTCCTCTCCTCTCCTCCCCTCCCCCCCTTCTCCCTCCTCCCTTCCCTCTCCTCTCCTCTCTTCCCTTTCCTCCCTTCCCTTTCCTCCCTTCCCTTCCCTCTCCTCTCCTCTCCTCTTCCTTCTCCTCTCCTCTTCCCTCTCCTCTCCTCTCCTTCCTTCCCTCTCCTCTCCTCCCTTCCCCTTCTCCTTCCCTCCCTTCCTCTTCTCCTCTCTTCTCCTCCCCATCCTCCCCTCCCCTCTTTCTCTCCCTTCCCTTCCCTTTCCTCTCCTCCTCTCCTTCCTTCCACTCCCCTCCCCGCCCCTCCCCAAATATTTCTGTCACTGCAAAAAGTTTGAATCAAGAGGAAAGGCTTTGTTATTACATGCTGGCTAATTTAGTGGGGTGTTTAGCATGCTTTGTCCCACTGAATCTTAAGGCAGGTTAACGTAGTGGCACCTAAGCCTCACCGAAATAATAGGACATTTCTTTCTCATTTTTTCCCCCCTTCCTGCAGGTAAGCAATGCGTTGTCCATTGCCCTTAATCGAGACAGAGGGAAAGAGGGAATTACGTTTTTATACTTGGCCTGTGGGACGCCCAGTTGGCTAATTGCTCTGTTGTACAGTTAACTCGCCACCTCTGACATACGGCTGTTTTTCTCCTTGTGCCGTTAGATGTGTCGGCTTGGTCAACACAAACCCATCTCTAAAGTGTTGCACGATGGGATCATGCGCGTGGGGAAGACGGTGGCCCAGAAGCTGGCCGATGAGCTTGTGAGCGACTGGTTCAACCCACCCTGGGGCAACGAAGACTGTGACAATCATTCCAGGCTCAAACTTTATGCGCAAGTTTGTCGTCACCACCTAGGTGAGATGGGCGAGCAGCACGAATCACTCGTTCACGTGTTCCGCTCATTCCTTCGGCTTGTTTTATTTACTTATTAAATTTATGTGTTGTCCAAAGTTGTGATAACCGACGTCTTGACTTGGATCCGGAAGCAGATCAGCCACCAGGGCAGCTCGAATAATAATAATAATAATTATTATTATTATAATTTTATTTCTATACCGCCCTTCTCCTGCGGGACTCAGGGCGGTGTACAGCCAAGATAGAACATTGCATATAAAATTTAAAAACAATTTAAAAAACAATTAAATAATTTCGGCCCAAGATTTAAAAACAACCCAATTAAAACCGAATTCAATTAAAACTGAGAGGATGGGATCAAGCCAGCCCGGCTAGATGGAATAGGTGTGTTTTCAGGGCCCGACGAAAAGTCCGGAGGTCTGATATCGTGCGTATCTCAGGGGGTAGGTCATTCCAGAGGGCGGGTGCTGCCACAGAGAAGGCTCTCCCCCTGGGGGTCGCCAGCCGACACTGTCTGGCCGACGGCACCCTGAGGAGGCCCTCTCTGTGCGAGCGATGTATAATGTACATAATGTAGAATAATGAATATAGAATATAGAATAATGGGTTAAATCGCAAAAGTGGAATTTACAAAAGTGTGTGTGGGGGGGAAATCAACCTTTTCCCGAAATAAGTGTTGGAAGTGTAGATGTATTTTAAGAGGCTTTGGGGGTGGGGGCTATAACCTTTTTTTAATGCAAAGTTGAAAGATCAACAAATAGAAACATTAAAAGCTGCCCTGAGTCTCCGGAGAAAGGTGGCATATAAATTAGACTAATAAAGAAAAAAAGAAAAAAAAAAGGCTCAGAAGAGAATAAAAGCAAAAGTGCAGAAAAGAGAAAAATAGAAAAAGAATAGACTAGCAGTGACATGGGAAGTCCACTCTTCCCCTTTTCCTTTTTTTCCCTCCCACTCTTCAAAATTACTCGATAAATGTTTGCAGTTTGAAAGCCAGTATGGTCTAGTGGTTAAGGCAGCAGGCTAGAAACGGTGACTATGAGTTCTAGTCCTGCCTTAGCCATGAAAGGCAGGTGGGTGACTTTGGGTCAATCACCAGGAGACTGTGAGTTCTAGTTTCGCCTTAGCCACGAAAGGCAGCTGGGAGTCAGTCATTTTCTTCTCAGCCCAACTCACCTCACACAGTCGTTGTTATGGGGACAATAGGAGGAGGAAAGTGTGTTGGATATGTTTGCCACTTAGAGTTATGTTTGACAGTAATAAAGGTGGGATACGAGTAAATTTTAAAAAATAAATAAATTACCAAAACGTTCCATGTCTACGCACTCCTGCTCTTTTGAAAATTAATGGATTCTTCTGTCTGGCGTGTTTTTTTGGCTTTGGCGCGAGTCTTCTTTTGACCTCCTTTGCTTCCCGTTTGTCCTTTCAGCACCTTACTTAGCTACCTTGCAACTTGATAGCAGTCTGCTGACGCCACCCAAGCACCAACCGGCACCTCCATCGTCATCCAACGTGGAACAAACCATATCCGGGAACGCAGGATCGGTTTCGTCCAACTCGGCCTGTCTTGGACCTACGGCTCCTTCGGCTGGCACATCTTTCAGCTCCTCAACGAATGGGACCACTGGTCTCCCGTTGGGCACCAGTACAGCCCCAGGCTCTTCAGTGCCCCAGCTCTTGGCCTCCTCCTCTTCCTCCTCCTCTTCCTCCTCCTCCTCCAGTATTAGCCAGACAAGTACTACCTCCTCTTCAGGGTTCAGCGGAGGCCTACCTCAAGGTCAAAACCCAACATCCGGGGCAGTTCCCTCAGAGAGACCCCAAGGAAGCACAGTCCCAGGAGGAGATGCCGAGGCAGGGCAGATCTCAACGCAGCAACCCCAAGAAGGGCAGGACAAGTAAGTCTTACCTTTCTGAATTTGGGCCCTTCTCTTAGGTCAAGGGTCGGCAACCTGCGGCTCTGGAGCCGCATGTGGCTCTTTCATCCCTCTGCTGCGGCTCCCTGTCGCCGGTCGGCTCCACAATTGATAGGGCTTTCGGTTAGGACAGGTAGAGGGAAAAGGACGCCGTGCTAGGAGGAGACTCTATGGTGGGGGAACCGGACTTCCGGTCGGCTCCAGAATTGAACGGGGGGGGGGGGGGGCCTTCCGGTTAGGACCTTTGTGGCTCTTCGAGTGTTTAAGGTTGCCGACCCCTGTTTTAGGTTGAAGTGTTTATCCCATCTTCATAAGTATTGGGACTTCTTCGCCATGATCTTTTGCCATGATCACATGCCTCCTCCTCCCCACCCCCGGGACAATGCAACTGTCATAAGTACATGCCAGTGGCCAAGAGTCCAACATTTTGATCACCTGATTATGGGGATGCTGCAACAGTTGTTAAGTGTGAAAAACAAAAGTCCAGTTGCCTTTTGAAAAAGCACCTTTGGGATTTTCCTGAAATACTGCTGAGATCAGGATTTGGACAGCTCCTAAACCTGTATACTAGGGAGTCCTCGACTTCCAGCCATTCGTTTAATGACACTAGATGTTAAAATGGGAAAAAGCGACCGGTTTTCACGCTGAACAGCCGTTGGCAGCATCCCCGTGGTCACGTGATCAAAATTTGGGCTCTTGGCAACTGGCATGGACTTATGACGGTTGCAGTGTCCCGCGGTCACATGATCGCCATTTGTAACCTTCCCAGCCGATTTTCGGCAAGCAAAATCAACTGTGGAAGCCAGATTCACTTAATGACCATGCAATTAGTTTAACTGCACGATCCGCTTAACGGCCACGGCAAGAAGGTCGTAAAACCGGGGCAAAACTCACTTAGCGACCACCTTGCTTAACAGATGGAAATTTGAGGGGTCAATTCCAGTCGTAAGCTAAGGACTGTGGGACACGGGGGCTCAGTGGCTAAGACACTGAGCTTGTCGATCGAAAGGTCGGCAGTTCAGCGGTTCGAATCCCTAACGCCGCATAATGGGGTGAGCTCCCGTGACTTGTCCCAGCTTCTGCCAACCTAGCAGTTCAAAAGCAGGTAAAAAATGCAAGTAGAAAAATAGGGACCACCTTTGGTGGGAAGGGAACAGCGTTCCGGGCGCCTTTGGCATTGAGTCATGCCGGCCACATGACCACTGAGACTTCTTCGGACAGCGCTGGCTCTTTGGCTTTGAAACAGATGAGTACCGCCCCCTAGAGTCGGGAACGAATAGCACATATGTGCAAAGGAAACCTTTACCTTTTAAGCTAAGGACTACCTGTCAAGTCATCTGAAATATAATGGTACATGAAGTTAGTTTTGGGTAGAGAGTTTAAACCCCAAAGAAATAAAACTGGAGATAGGTGATGAGTCTCAATAAGGAAAAAATAATAATATTCAGCCACATACTGCCCCCTGCTGGTCTTGTAATTGTAATAGCAAAAATTGGTTACTGGCACCGGTCAAAGTTAATTACCGGATAATTCTATAATACAGAGACACAAGCTCATTCATTTCAGCAAGGGTGCTTAATCTTTGTGCTGGGTAGTAGCCTGTGCCCTCTTTTCAATCCAGGTTTAGGGATATGCCAAGATAATCCTTAATACTCAGATGATGCGTTTTTAATTATACTTTTTTGAAACTGAAGCTCAGTTCTCCCCATGTCTGCCTCTTCCTATTGCGGTTGTCAACCCTTCTATTTGAAATATGTAAGTATTTGGATCCAAAATGAACAATGAAGCTTTGGATCCGGCACAGGTTGCTCAACAGTTGCTTAAAGGAGATACATTTTCCCCCCCCCTGGATTTGCATGATAAATACGATGAAGACTCAAAGTAGACATTCGGGTTACGGAGAGAGCAACAGGGGAGTGATTTGCGTTCTCAACTTGTCAGCACCTCCATAACATGCCCTGGACTTGTGTATTTCCCATATCTCGTCCTGTGAAAACCATTCATTGTCCACCTGTGGCCTTACTCCCAAGTCGACCCTTGTTCTTTAGATGTTCCCTTCATCTGGCAACTCTGCCCATGCGTACACTGGGAACAGGCTCCAGCTGTTCGCCTGCCTCACTGATGTCTGACTCCGAAGGCAGCTGATAACTGTCAGACGGCCCTGGCCCCCTCTCTGCCTCCGACGCAGAGCCCTCATCAGAGCCTCCCCCAGACTCCAGGACTGGCCCATGTTCCTCCCCAGCCTCCTCACTGTCCAAATCTGCTGCCTGATCCGCTGGCACAACTGTAATAAACCTTTATATTCATTTGAACTGTCTGGATTTCCGGATTTTCTTGCGCTTGACATAAATCACAGTGGTTGTCTTTGTTTTCGTAGCTCTGCAGAGAGGGAGAGGATAGGAATCCCCACGGAACCTGAGTCTGCGGACAGCCATGCCTACCCACCGGCTGTGGTCATCTACATGGTGGATCCCTTCACCTACACCACGGAAGAGGAATCTTCTTCTGCCAGTTTCTGGCTGTTGAGCTTGATGCGCTGTTACACAGAAATGTTGGACAACCTCCCTGAAAACATGAGGAGCTCTTTCATTCTTCAGGTGGGTTTTCCTGGAAAGAGGCAGGAGTCTTTTGGAGTTGGGTGGAAGAATAGCGCTTAAGACTTACCGTATTTTTCGGAGTATAAGATGCCCCTTTTGCCCCCCTAAAAGGGGGTGAAAATTTAGGTGCATCTTATACACCAAATGTAGCCCTGCCCACCCACTGGCCCCCACCCTTTGGCCTCTGCCTTCCAGCAGCTAACCTCCTTGCAAGCAAACAGCAAGAAGAAACAGCCCGTTTCAGCTTCAGCACAGCCTAATTAGCACGAGTGGGTCAGATCGGCCTCCCGACTCTCAGCTGTTTTGCGCAGGGCTCTGCTGCTTGCTGCAAGGAGGTAAATTGCTGGAGCAGATTTTTTTTTTCCTTGTGCTAATCAAGCTACGCTGAAAACGAAAATGAAAGTAAAGCAGGCTGTTTGCTGTTTGCTGCAAGGAGGCAAAATTGCTGGGAGACAGAGGCAGATTTCTCCTTTTTCTCCTTTTCCTCCCCAAAAAAGGTAGGTGCGTCTTATACTCCAAAAGATACGGTATATTCTGCTTCACAGTGCTTTTCTCGGGGCTTTTCACAGCCCTTTCTAAGCAGTTTACAGAGTCAGCCTATGGCCCCTAACAATATAAGTCTAAGCGCTATTGGTATGGCTATTGACTAATCCCGGCTTTGCTCTTTCCTTTAGATTGTGCCTTGCCAATATATGCTGCAGACCATGAAGGACGAGCAGATCTTTTATATCCAGCACTTGAAATCCCTGGCATTTTCCGTCTACTGCCAGTGCAGGCGACCGCTACCCACCCAGATTCACATCAAGTCCCTGACCGGTTTCGGACCAGCTGCCAGCATTGAGATGACGCTCAAGAACTCAGAGGTGAGAACCGGAGCCCAGCAAAGCCTCTCTGGGCTCACTCCTTTCCCCCTCAAACCAAAGTAGCACCGCTGCTCCGAAGAGCGGCATCCTTTGGCAAATCTAGGACAGTCCCAACCCTGTTAGTGTTTCATAAGACGCTCAAGACACCTTTCCCAGGTGTTTGGGAAACCCCGTTACTAATTTAACAATTTAACTTTTTTTTTTTTGGGTAGCGGCCGAGTCCCATTCAGCTGTACTCCCCTCCATTTATCCTGGCACCTATCAAAGACAAGCAGACGGAGCTCGGGGAGACCTTTGGCGAAGCAAGTCAGAAGTATAACGTGCTCTTTGTGGGGTATTGTCTCTCACACGACCAGCGTTGGCTTCTGGCCTCCTGCACCGACCTGCACGGGGACTTGTTGGAAACCTGCATTGTCAACATTGATTTGCCAAACAGGTAGGCTTAAAAAAACCAAACAAAACAAAACAGCTGCAAACTTTAGAACAGACAATCGTGCTGGACTTCCTGGTTTTAAATACATTGCTTAAATGCATTGAGTGCACGCTTTTATAGCCCAGCGTCGTGGTGGCTTAGAGGTGAAGACATTCGTCTCCCACTCAGAAGATTGAGAGTTCAACCCTAAGCAGAGATAGATGTTTCTCTATCAGGGCGCCAAGAGAAAATAATCTGCTGCGAACTGCGCGTAGGCATCAGGAAGGGCAGATGGCCAGTAAACTCTCATCTCCAAACAGATGTTTCTCTATCAGGGTGCCAAGAGAAAATATTTGCTATGAACTCTGCGTAGGCATCAGGAAGGGCATCTGGCCAATAAACGTTCATCTCCAAACAGATGTTTCTCTATCAGGGCACAAGCAGAAAATATCTGTTGCAAACTCCCTGTAGGTGTCAGGAAGGCCAGTATACGCTCAGCTCCATTCAGTTGCCTTGACACTACCCCGAATAAAGGAATTACAGGTCGTAAAATGAAAAACAAAACAAAACAATGCATGTGTTGTGGTCCGCTAGCAGCCTGCAGAGCTGGCAGCGGAGTCGGACAGTGAGGAGGCTGGGGAGGACAATGGCCCAGTTCTGGAGTCAGGGGAAGGCCTGGATTAGGGCTCTGCGCTGGAGGCAGAGATGGGGCCAGGGCCATCTGGGAGCGATGCGCAGACTCCGGAGCCTCCAGAGGCGGACAGCAGAGAGGCAGAGGAACAGGAGGAGCCTGTTCCTAATGCAAGCATGCGAAGAGCTGCCAGAAGGCAAGAGCAGCTGAAGAAAAAAGGGACAACTCAGCAGTAAGGCCAGAAGATGATTGGCCCCTCCCATAAGGCTTAAAAGAGCAGCAAGGAGCCGTTGGGTTCTTTGTAGAAAAGCAACGTTGATTCCAGTGCTTCTTGTCAGCGTCTCTTGAACTTTGTGGGGTTTTTTTGTCAAAAAAAGCCTTTGGCAGGTTGTCAAAAACATCAAAGGTTGGTGATAAGGCCAACGGACGGGTTATGAAGAATTTCGTTTTGGACTAAACTGAGAATGAATTAATTCTCAGCTGTTTTAATAAACTAAGTTTGTTGAGGACTGAATTGTGTTTGGTCATCACTACTTGGGCCTCGGTCACAGCAGCATGCTCACAGCTCTTTACTACTCTCTTTTCCCTCCAGATCACGGAGATGCAAGGTGTCAGCCCGTAAAATTGGCTTGCAGAAGCTATGGGAATGGTGCATCGGGATCATCCAGATGACGTCCCTTCCCTGGAGAGTCGTGATTGGGCGCCTTGGACGGCTTGGCCACGGGGAACTGAAAGGTACCTGGTCTACAAGGCCTTTAGCTATAGCACTTAGACTTATATGCCGCTTCACAGTGTTTTACAGCACTCTCTCCTCACCACCACCACCACCACCCCGCCAAATGTATTTTTGAGGATCTTATGACAACAGAATACAATCAAGGTGCTGTCTGGTTGCTTGGAAATGTCACTCTTCCTCTTTTCAACCCGCAGGCTAACACCTGTGGGAATGTCCTTGGTTCTCAGGGGAAACTATTTTGTTTTGGCTACAAAACATCAGCTGGTCTGGGACCAGGTTATCTGAGGGACCGTCTCTTGCCGGTCACATCTATCCAACCCATCAGAGCGGGGAGGCAGGGAATGCTGCGGGTCCCATCCCCGAGGGAGATACACCTGGTGGCACCCAGAAGAAGGGCCTTCTCCATGGTGGCTCCCTCTCTCTGGAACATCATTCCCCCCCCCGCGAGATTAGAACAGCCCCCACTCTAATTCTCTTCCGGAAGGCACTGAAGATCTGGTTCTGCCAGCAGGCCTGGGGAACCCCGGAGCGGGATGGAGCCCATTCAATGGCTCGTGTGATTGGCTGTCGCTGGGGTGGGAGGTGGGGGGTGATTTATTATTATTATTTTTTTTAATTAGTTTCACTGTTTTTAAATGAGGGTTTTTATATTCTGTAAGACACCTTGAGTCGTCATGGACGAATAGGCGGCAATACAAATTTGATGGATGGATGGATGGAGAGATGGATGGATAGATGGATGGACGGATGGATGGAGAGATGGATGGATGGATGGATGGATGGATGGATGGACGGACGGATGGACGGATAGATGGAGAGATGGATGGATGGATGGATGGATGGATGGATGGATGGATGGACGGATAGATGGAGAGATGGATGGATGGATGGATGGATGGAGAGATGGATGGCTGGATGGATGGATGGATGGATGGATGGATGGATAGATGGATGGATGGATGGATGGATGGATGGAGAGATGGATGGATGGATGGAGAGATGATAGATAGATAGATAAATAAAATCTCTATTCCCCTCCCCCCTCTTATCCCTCAACACCATTGTGGCAACACTGAATCCTCCAAGATGGCCTCAAGTCAGGCCAGCTTCAGAGTTGACCGAAAACAAGATGCGATTATAAAACTGCACAGGAGTTAAATGATAACATGGCACTCAGTCAGACATGGTCCTCCAGGATGTTTCTTCCCCCAGGAAGCGATGGGCTAAAATCTTTATTCTGCTTTGACTTCTGGTCAGGAGAAACTTCTTTAGGTGACAGCCGCATTTCTCTCCCCCCCCCCTTTTTTTTTTTCCTTCAGACTGGAGCATTCTGCTGGGAGAGTGCTCCCTGCAGACAATCAGTAAGCAGCTGAAGGAGGTCTGTCGGATGTGTGGCATCTCCTCTGCGGATTCTCCCTCCATCCTCAGCGCCTGCTTGGTTGCCATGGAGCCACAGGGGTCATTCGTGGTGATGCCAGGTAATTACGCACATCTCTCTGAGAATAACTGGGACGCGGTGGCTCAGTGGCTAAGACACTGAGCTTGTCGATTGAAAGGTTAGCAGTTCGAATCCCTAATGCCGTGTAACAGGGTGAGCTCCTGTGACTTGTCCCAGCTTCTGCCAATTTAGCAATTCGAAAGCACGTAAAAAATGCAAGTAGAAAAAATAGGGACCACCTTTGGTGGGAAGGGAACAGCTTTCTGTGCGCCTTTGTCACTGAGTCATGCCGGCCACATGATCACGGAGACGTCTTCGGACAACGCTGGCTCTTCAGCTTTGAAACGGAGATGAGCACTGCCCCCTAGAGTCGGGAACGACTAGCACGTATGTGTGAAGGGGAACCTTTACCTTGACCTCTTGACAGTGGGTTCAGTGGGATAGACAGACAGGATAGCAGTCTTCCAGTATTTGAGGGGCTGCCACAAAGAAGAGGAGGGGTCCACTTATTGTCCAAAGCACCAAAAGGCAGGACAAGAAGCAATGGATGGAAATTAATCAAGGAGAGAAGCAACCTAGAACTAAGGAGAAACTTCCTAACAGTGAGGACAATTAACCAGTGGAACAGCTGGCCTCCAGAAGTTGTAGGTGCTCCATCACTGGAGGTTTTCAAGAAGAGACTGGACAGACACTTGTCTGGAATAATATAGGGTCTCCTGCTTGAGCAGAGAGTTGGACCTCCAAGGCCCCTTCCAGATCTCTCATTCTGTTATTCTTCATCCTCATGCATAATTGGAGTCTATTGTACCTTCATATTATGTTTGGCTAAGTACTGTGGGAAGCAATGGATCATTGCCCTAGAATTTTATTTGGGTCTTAAACTGATTTTTTTTTTTTATAAAAAAAATTAAATGATATTTTGAAGAACACCTGCTGAAATGGCATAGGGTCTCATACTTGAACATGAGGGGATTGGACTAAAAGACCTCCAAGAACCCTTCCAGCTCTATTCTGATTGGACCGACATCTTCCCTTTGCTGTCTCTGCATCTCATTTGGCTTGGAAAGGGGCCGTAAAATCTAACTAGGCCTTTGTCCAAGGACTGTACCAAATGCTCAACCTCTGGGGGAAAAAATAGAATGGGAGGGAGAGCATTATTAATTTATATAGAATAGAGTAGAGTAGAGTAGAGTAGAGTAGAGTAGAGTAGAGTAGAGTAGAATAGAATAGAATAGAATAGAATAGAATAGAATAGAATAGAATAGAATAGAATAGAAATTATGGAATGGAATGGAATAGAAATAGAAATTAGAATAGAATAGAATAGAATAGAATAGAATAGAATAGAATAGAATAGAATAGAATAGAATAGAATAGAATTCTTTTATTGGCCAAGTGCAATTGGACACACAAGGAATTTGTCTTTGGTGCCTACGCTCTCGGTGTACATAAGGAGAATAAAATACATTCATCAAGAATAAAAAGATACAACACTTAATGATAGTCATAGGGTACAAATAAGCAATCAAATCATATTAGGAAACAGTCAATATAAATTGTAAGGATACCAGCAACAAGGTTACATCATACAGTCATAAGTGGAAGGAGTTGGGTGGTGGGAACGATGAGAAGATTACTAGTAGTGCAGACTTAGTGAATAGTTTGACAGTGTTGAGGGAATTATTTGTTTAGCAGAGTGATGGCGTTCAGGGAAAAAACTGTCCTTGTGTCTAGTTGTTCTGGTGTGCAGTGCTCTATAGCATCGTTTTGAGGGTAGGAGTTGAAACAGTTTATGTCCAGGATGCAAGGGGTCTGTAGATATTTTCCCAGTCCTCTTTTTGACTCCTGCAATAGACAGGTCCTCCATGGAAGGCAGGTTGGGAGCCATGCAGTTCTAATGATCCTCTGAAGTCTGGGTCTGTCTTGTTGGGTTGCAGAAAGAGACTTCTATAGGCTAAGTCCTTACAAGCACCCTTTTCCTGAGGTCTTCTCTTAGCGGTGTGTTTTAAGCCATCTTTCCTGCAGTCTGACTCCTCTTCTTCCTTTTCTTTCTCTCGGAAGATGCCGTCACCATGGGTTCCGTCTTCGGCCGGAGCACTGCCCTTAATCTGCAGTCTTCACAACTGAACACTCCCCAGGATGCCTCCTGTACTCACATCCTGGTTTTCCCAACCTCGGCAACCATCCAGGTGGCTCCTGCAAATTATCCCAATGAAGATGGATTCAGCCCTAATAATGGTAAGTCAGTTGCTGCTGGAGAGGAAATGGGTGGGGGGGATTCCCCTAAGGTGCACAAATCAGAAAATTTCAGCGATCAGTCCCGGGTGAGTCCCACCATACCCCACCTTCAACGATAGGATGGCCATCTTCACAGTACTTGAGGGACCGTCCCCGAGAAGAGGCCACTGACTTATTCTCCAAAGCGCCAGAGGCAGGACAAGAAGTAATGGGTCATTAAAGAGAGATCCAACACAGAAGTCTGTTTTTTGGCCATTTTCAGGCTGTTTTGGGGCCGTTTTCAGGCTGTTTTTTGGGCTGTTTTCAGAATGTTTTTTGGGCAGTTTTCTCTTTCCGGGATTGTACAGGTGGCTCCTGACTTACAATACTGGTTTAACAACCATTCAAAGTCATGACAGACCTCCCCAGAACAACTTGCAACCAGTTTTCCTTCTTTGTTTCCCCTTTCCTGTCCTTTCCTGTCCTGTCCATTTCCCTTCCCCTTCCCCTTCCCCTTCCCCTTCCCCTTCCCCTTTCCTTTCCTTTCCTTTCCTTTCCTTTCCTTTCCTTTCCTTTCCTTTCCTTTCCTTTCCTTTCCTTTCCTTTCCTTTCCTTTCTTTCCCTTCCCTTCCCTTTCTTTTCCTTCCTCCCTCGCTCCCTTCTTTCCTTCCTTCCTTCCCCCTTTCTCCCTCCTTCCCTCCCTCCCTCCCTTTCCCTTTGATCTTTTGATGGAATTCAGTGGGCCTTGCCAAGTGCACCGCCTCTTAGTCCCTGCTTGGCCCCCAAATCCCCTCCTGAACTCTGGGCTGACAAATATTTAACCTGCATTAACTTGGGCCCTTAGGGCTTTGCGTGTTAATTGGAGTAATGTCCAACGGCTTGTGCTTTCCAAAAGGGTGTTAGATTTAATTTTCTCAACTCATTTTTTCTGTGTTTAATTATTAAAGAGAGAGGGAGGGAGAGAGAGAAAAGCTTCCAAGCTATTAGTTTTCTTGCTTCTACCTCGGAGGTGATACTAAGTGTGGCGGTTGTTAAAATTTCTAAAGGTGGAGCATATAAGGTGGCAGCTTATAAAAAAAAAAAAAAAAAAAAACTTGGCTAAATCTCCAGGCTGCTGTTGCTTTTGGAAGGGGATAAGAACGAAAACAAGAACCCTAGAAATAGCCATGAAAAAATTAGTAAAAATGCTCCATCATTGGAGGTTTTTAAGGAGAGACTGGACAGCCGTTTTGTCTGGAATGATATCGGGTTTCCTGCTTGAGGAGGGGATTAAATCGTTAGATAAGGAGCTGAGGAGATATTTTGCTCTAAGCAATTAATTCTTACAGGGTTTCTCGCTGTTACTCAATGGCCTTTCAGCTTAAAAAGTAGGATGTCAGCACTTCAACCTGCATTTACTCTAGTGCTGACATAAGAAGGAGAAGCGAAGGCGTCTGGAAAGGGACGGCTGACTTTTCACCTACTTATTTTCCCTGGAGATAATGTTTCCGAGGAGATGAGATGGGAGGGGGGAAATTCCTTTGAGCTGGAGTAGATTAGGGGTAGAATGACTTGGAAGATGGCCAATGAGTGCAGGGGAGTGGGTAACGGAAAGGGAGGGTTTTGGGGCTGGAAGTCAGTGTTGGCTTCGTTTGGAGTCAGGTTAGGATGTCGTGCTCAATATATAGGAGTTTTTTCGTCAAAGATTTTGTTTGAAATGCATTTTATTCGAGACGACCTCGAAACTTGACATAGGGAGCCTCTCCACGTAAAACTGTTCATTCAGTTAGATCAGGGGTCGGCAACCGTACACACTTAAAAGAGCCACAAAGCTCCTAACCGGAAGCCTCCTGTTTAATTCTGGAGCTGGCCGGAAGTCCGGTTCCCCCACCATAGAATCTCTTCCTAGCATGGCATCCTTTTTCCTCTACCTGTCCTAACTGAAAGCCCTATCAATTGTGGAGCCGAACAGTGGCAGGGAGCCACAGCAGAGGGATGAAAGAGCCACATGCGGCTCCAGAGCCGCAGATTGCTGACCCCTGAGTTAGATGATTTCCATTA
Source organism: Pantherophis guttatus (assembly GCF_059756535.1). NCBI lineage: Eukaryota > Metazoa > Chordata > Lepidosauria > Squamata > Colubridae > Pantherophis > Pantherophis guttatus. The sequence goes on along the minus strand of NC_142079.1, from coordinate 6,135,345 downwards.
TCTGCCATAATTGTTGGAATGCATAAGCTGACTTATTGGATTCCGTTCAAAGGTAGGCCATAAATAGCAATCCCGGACACAAGAGGAAGTTTGGTATAGATCACACAGCTTTGTAACACTTGGTAACACTCACCTGGGAGTAAATTAGTTATTGGCAAATGCCATCTTAGATGCTGACCTGCCGATTTCCTTCTAATTCAATTAATAGGGAGGCTTTTTGAGGCGAGTTTCATCCACAGCCAGCACTTACCGTTTAGCAGAAGGTAGAAACTAAAGTCAATTTAAACGCTGGTTTTCAGAATTTTTCCCTGAATAAAATAACAACAGGTCTGGATGTTATGAAGTAGTTAAAGGCACCGGGTTAAAAGTATGCAGTTGTAATCCGCATTAAACCAGCTCGCGACCTTGGGGCGGTCACTCTCTTTCAGCCCTAGAAAGGAGGCAAGGGGGAAAAACCCCATCTCTGAACAGGTTGCCGAGAAAATTGCAGGGACTTATGTAGGTAATTGCCAGGAATCGAAGTTAACCTGAAGACACACAGACACCCACCCACACAGAGCAGAGAGACAAAGAGAAGGACAAATAGGAGAGAGGGGGGAGAAGGGAGGGAGGGAGGGAGAGAGAGGGAGAGGGAGATTAGAGATAAATGAGAGAGAGGGAGGGAGAGAGAGAGATAAACGAGAGAGGGGGAGAGGAAGAGAGGGAGAAATGAGAGAGAGAGACAGGTGGGATGGACAGATAGACTAGAGAGAAAGAGATGAGGCAGACAGATAGGAGAAATAGATAGGAGAGACAGATGAGATGGAGAGATGGGGGAGAAAGAGAGATAGGAGAGATGGACAGATAGTGAGAAAGAGAGGAGAGAAATAGGAGAGAGGGGAAAAACAGATGAGAGACAGAGATGGACAGAGGGGAGAGAGACAGGGAGCAAAAGAAAGAACAGAGATGAGAGAGATAAGAAAGATGGACAGATAGGGAGAGAGAGAAACAGAGATGAGACAGATAGGAGGAAAAGACAGAGAGGGAGAGAGAAAGAAAGAAAGAGAGAAAGAATCACATAGAAGCTAATAATACTGACGTCTCCTTTTGCTCTTCTTTCCTCTTCGAGATGACATGTTTGACCTCCCATTCCCGGATGACATGGACAATGACATTGGCATCCTGATGACTGGGAACCTTCACTCCTCTCCAAACTCTTCCCCTGTCCCCTCCCCTGGTTCTCCCGGAATTGGGGTAGGACCATCCTTTCAGCACAGCCGGGTAAGTACTCAGAATTTCCCTGTGCCACTTTATGGAGTGGTACGGTGGCCTAGAGGTGGAGCTCTCGCCTCACAATTGGGAGGGCTTGTGAGTTCGATCCTAAGTAGAGGCAGATATTTCTCTCTCTATAGGCAGAATGAGAATATATCTGCTGAACAAAACTCCGTACTGGCGACAGGAAAGGGCATCCGGCCATTAAAACACTCTGCTAGGCTCCATTCCGTTGCCCAGACTCCACCCCGCAAGGGATTATGAGGGTCTTTAAAAGATGATGATGACGACTCTGGCAGATTTATGTTCAGAGATATCCATTAGTTCCAGCTCCTGAAAAACTGATGGGTCTTCCCCCCCACCCCCATATTTTATGGAGGAGGGAACAGATGATATCAGCAAGCATGATCAAGACTCTTCTTTAAGAATATATACTGTGAAGCTAATTGGAAAATTCTGATAAAGACTTTGATAATTCACCCATTCGTGTGCCTCACAACAGTAAACACACACACACACACAGAGAGATTTCTATACCACTCCAAAATGAGCATCTTGTAATCTGCCACAATAAGATGACAGTCAGGCCAACAGTCCTCTTAATTTCCTTCCCCCCCCCCCAGAACCGTTGTAACTTTGAACGGTCACTAAAATGAACCCTGTCGTAAGTCGAGGACTGCCTGCAAAGAGACTCCTGGTTATTTTCCATTTTTAGTCCTGTCCATTCTTGACAAATGCCTTGTTGACATTTTACACGGCGATTCTGCACAAACTCAACGTTTCTGTTGTAACGAGACGAGTCATCAGGGAGTCGGTCAATGGACGTGGGGTCTCTCTCTCTCTCTCTCTCTCTCTCTCTCTCTCTCTCTCTCTCTCTCTCTCTCTGTGTGTGTGTGTGTGTGTGTGTCTCTGTCTCCCTTTCTCTCTCTCCGTCTCTCTCTCTCTCTCTCTCTCTGTGTGGGTGTGGGTGGGTGTCTCTCTGTCTCTGTCTCTGTCTCCCTTTCTCTCCATATCTCTCTCTCTCTCTCTCTCTCTCTCTCTCTCTCTCTCTCTCTCTCTGTGTGTGTGTGTGTGTGTGTGGGTGGGTGTGTGTGTCTGTCTGTCTGTCTGTCTGTCTGTCTCTGTCTCCCTTTCTCTCTCTGTTTCTCTCCGTCTCTCTCTCTCTCTCTCTCTCTCTCTCTCTCTCTCTCTCTCTCTCTCTGTGTGTGTGTCTCTCTGTCTCCCTTTCTCTCTCTCCGTCTCTCTCTCTCTCTCTGTGTGGGTGTGGGTGGGTGTCTCTCTGTCTCTGTCTCCCTTTCTCTCTCTCTCTCTCTCTCTCTCTCTCTCTCTCTCTCTCTCTCTCTTTCTCTCTCTCTGTGGGTGTGGGTGGGTGTCTGTCTGTCTCTGTCTCCCTTTCTCTCTCTCCGTTTCTCTCCGTCTCTCTCTCTCTCTCTCTCTCTCTCCCCCTCTCTCCCTCTCTGTCTCCCTTTCTCTCTCTCCGTTTCTCTCTCTCCATTTCTCTCTCTCCATTTCTCTCTCTCTCTCTCAAATGCCTTCAGAGCCTCCAGTTTAACTATTAACACCAGACTGGTAATTGAGGTGTAATTTTTGTTCGGAGCAAAGTAGCAGTGTGTGATCTTTTTTCCCCCCGGGGTCAAGGCACGGCCTCCCTTCGTCCGACTTCGTGGGTTTTATAATTGATTGTTCCCATTGGCAAGCAACAGGTCGCCCCCTCTGGCCCCGCTGTTTGTGTGTTTTATTCAGGCAAGGCTGCCTTTGATGCTCTCCGGGCTCTCAAAGGAGTCGCTGCCGATCACGGGAAGAAAGGAAATCAGATCGAGCGGAGCTCTCTGCAAGAGTGGTCCAAGGCATGGCTCTTGACGCTCTCCGAAGCTTGGTGGTTTTCTTGCAAACGTTTTCATTACCCGACTAGATAACATCATCGGTGCTCAGAGCAGGAACTGATGCTGTTCCCTAGTTTGATGAAACCTCTGCAAGAAAACCACCAACTCAGAAAGCACCAAGGACCCCAATCTCTTCCTCTTCCTCCCGCTCTTCCTCTTCCCAGTCCCACTCCTCCTCCTCTTCCTACCCCTACCCCTTTGGCACTGATGCTGTTGCTTAGTTGAGTCATGAAACGTCTGCAAGAAAATCTTCAAGCTCAGAGAGCACCAAGGACCCCAGTCTCCTCCTCCCCCTCCTCCCGGCATTGATGCTGTTGCCTAGTTGGGTAATGAAATGTCTGCAAACCAACAAGCAACCAAGGACCTCTCATTTCAACCCTGAGCTACAAATATTCTCTTCTATTGGCTTGGTTTTTAAACAGTGGGAACCTTTCTTATATGGACTTTTAAAAGAGAGAGCTTTAACTGGGAAGATCCGAGATGGAGGATTTTTTGTTTTGCTTTGTTTTCATAGTACTACCGTGTTTCCCCGAAAATAAGACCCTGTCTTATATTTTTTTTGAACCCTGAAATAAGCACTTGGCCTTATTGCCATGCGCTCCAAAGCCTGATTGGGCCTATTATCAGGGGATGTCTTATTTTGGGGGAAACAGGGTAGTTTTCTTGTTTACATGGGGCATTTCTTCATTCTTCATGCGATTCCCTTGTTTAGCCATAAAAGAATATGTAGCTATATAACCCCATGGATTCAGTCAAGCGCTTAGAGAAGGCTGTAAAGTAGTGTGAAGCGGTATATAAGTCTAAAGGCTATTGCTATTGCTAGATGTTGGGAACAATTGCCCGCCCTAGGTTATTAAACCCAACAGCAAAGAGAAGTTGCTACTGTCTACAGACGGGGTGTCTCAAGTTGGACGAGAATCTGGTCACGAGGGACACCATTGATTACCTGTATGTGTTGTGGCCCGCCAGCGGCCAGCGGAGCTGGCAGCAGAGTCAGAAAGTGAGGAGGTTGGGGAGGAACTTGGGCCAGCCCTGGGGGCTGGGGAAAGCTCGGGCGAGGGCTCTGTGTCAGAGACAGAGAGGGAGCTAGACAGCAGTGAGGCAGAGGAACAGCTGGAGCCCGTTCCCAGTGTGATTATGCGCAGAGCTGCCAGAAGACAAGAACAATTAAAGCAGGGTCAACTCAGGAGTAAGGCCACACCTTGGAGATAATTGGCCCCTCCCATAGGACATAAAAGTGGAGCAAACGGGACACGGACTTTTGCAGGAAGCAGTTAGTTCATTTGTTCGATTCAAGATTGGAAAGTTCTGTTGGTGACTCTAATAGAATCTGTGCCAAGTTTGGCCTTGCCCTGCATTTGGAAATTGGTTCTCTGGCAGCGTTCCAAGGGAGATACGGTGGGTGTTGATAAGCATTCCTCTGAAAGACTGTTTGCCAAAGCCTTGTTGACTATGAATGACAGTAATTCACAGTCGTGTAAATAAAAGAGGTTTGGCCGGAATTAAGACTTTGCTTCATGCTTTCTAAGGAAGCCTAGGTCAGAACAGCATGCTCCAGGCACTGACCCGTATTGCCCTTCTCACCTTGATTTTTTTTTTCAGAGCCAAGGGGAGCGTCTCCTTTCCCGGGAAGCCCCCGAAGAACTGAAGCAGCAGCCCCTCGCCCTGGGTTACTTCGTTTCCACTGCCAAAGCCGAGAACCTCCCTCAGTGGTTCTGGTCCTCCTGTCCTCAAGCTCAGAACCAGTGTCCCCTCTTTCTCAAGGTTGGTTTCGCTATTACTCAGAAGGGCGGGGGGGGGGGGGGGAACCAGGCTGCCCTAGTTTGGAGGGTCACAGAAGGATGAGAGTTGCTTAATCACTTGTCATGCCCCTATCGGAGCCTGAATCTGTGGAGGAAGACGAGCCTGAACTGGAACTGACAGAGATCGAGGGGGTGACTTTGTTGGCTTCAGAGGAATGTGGGGAGGAGCAGGCCGAGGCAGACCAGGGCCTTTCAGGATTGGGACAGCTTGTAGGCAGGGATGACTTAAGAGAGGCTAAGCAGTGAACATGAGAGACAGAGCTCAGGCGATGAGCAAGGATTGCCCCCCTCCTGATCCTCAAACATGGAGAGTGGAGAGAAGGTGGGAACGGCGCAGGCTGACCCGACAACTTGGGAGGAGAGTGCCCCAGCCCTCTTCACAAGGCACACCTGGGGACTGAGATTCAAGGAGACGCTGTGGGGAGGGGCATTTGTTGGGAACCAACACTGAATTGGTAGGGTTTGGTGTTCCGGTACAGACATTTTGGAGTTTGCAGGACTGCTTGCTTCTTCCTTACTTGTGAACTCAGTGCTTTCTTCCTGACTTCATGAACTCATTACTTTATTCCTGACTTTGTGTATTACATTCTGTCTTCCGCTTCCTGACAGGCATCCCTGCATCATCACATCTCTGTAGCTCAGACAGATGAACTCCTTCCTGTCCGGACTTCCCAGAGAGTTCCCCACCCCTTGGACTCCAAAACCACTTCAGATGTCCTAAGGTAATTGACCTTCTGGTTCTGTGTCGGTCATAATGCAAGGATTGGTCTTTGACCGGCCTTCTGCTGTGGAACATCTACCCAAAATGTTGTCGGTTGCTTTGAAGGATCCTTGGTAGTCTCTTGAGTTTGGTTTGTTTCATTTGTTGAGTTTGAAGGTGTTTCATTCCCAAGCCTAGATAATGTCATCAGTGCCACCATCTAGCACTGATGATCTTACCTAGTTTGGTGATGAAACGTCTGCAAGAAAACAATCAAGCTCAGAGATCATCAAAGCACTTCTCATTTCAATCCTGAATCCTACAAATATTCTCCTTTGTTGTTCTGGAGGCTGTATGCAAAATATAAAGAGAAGTTTTTGGGGCTAATTTTTTGGGGGATGGGGTGGGGGAGAAAGGATCCCACTAATCCAAGGATTCCCCATTTTTAAAGCTAGGATGTCTTCAAGGCTTTTTCTTATCAAAGAACCAGATGTGTCAGCCTTGACGTTTGGTGGGCTTCAGCCAACATCGTTTCTTCTTCTTCTTGTGCCATATCCATCATTGGACATCGACGGATCATGTTGGTGATCCTATTTTTATCAACAGCCGCACGAAGAAGTGCTGCTGAGTTTTGTCCAAACCAGTCCCTTAGATTCTGAAGCCATGATGTTCTTCTGCCTGGACCTCATTTGCCTTCAATTTTTCCCTGGAGGATTAAGTGAAGGATGCCATATTTTTCCGGGTGTCACATCAAACGTCCGAAATATTCTAACTTTTGCTTTTTTTATTTGTTTTGATGAGTTCCCTTGGCCCAACACATTTAAGCATTTGTATTTCACCCATGCTTTTTCTGCTGCTTCTTCCATCTTGATTCTCCCCCCCTGAGAAACAGCGTCGAAGGAGGTGAAGTTGGAAGAGCTGGAGTTTCTGATTAGCCACCTTAGTTAATTTTTTAATAATTTTTTTAATTTTATTTTAATTCAAACATCATCTTCCATTAAACAGTGTGTCGTCTGGGTACATACCCTGTTTCCCCCAAAATAAGACATCCCCTGATAATAAGCCCAATTGGGCTTTTTGAGTGCATGGCAATAAGGCCAAGCGCTTATTTCAGGGTTCAAAAAAATATAAGACAGGGTCTTATTTTTGGGGAAACACGGTATAAAAGGGTGAGCTCAAAACTAAACAACAATTGAAAAAAACTAGCCACCTTAGTTAATTAACTCCACGTATTTTCAGATAGAACAGGAGTGGTGCGGTGGCCTAGAGGTGGAGCTCTCGCCTCACAATCAGGAGGGCTATGAGTTCGATCCTAGGTAAAGGCAGATATTTCTCTCTCTCTGGGAACACTGAGAATATATCAGCTGAACAAAACTCCGCATTGGCGACAGGAAGGGCATTTGGCCATTAAAACACTCTGTTAGGCTCCATTCCGTTGCCCAGGCTCCACCCCGCAAGGGATTATAGCATCATGAAATGAAGATGTCCACTTGATCCTTGAAAGGCGGATCTCTCCCGGTGAACCTCTGGATCAGAGAAAATCTCTCCATCGGTTTTTCTCTTCTCTCTCTCTCTCGCTGCAGGTTCGTCCTGGAACAATACAACGCATTGTCATGGCTGACTTGTAATCCGGCGACCCAGGATCGCGGCTCTTGCCTTCCCGTTCACTTTGTGGTGCTCACCCAGCTCTACAACGCCATCATGAACATCCTCTAATAGCGGGAGACGGGGACGAGGCAAACTTTTCTCTTTCCGCTTGAAGAAGATGGCCCCCTGGCCTGCAAAGAGTTCAGATCCCGGTCTGAAGAAGCCGGAGCCGTGCTCCCAATTTTCTCAAGAAAGCAGGAGAAACGTCCTTCAGGGTGTATCGGAGTCGACCAAAATGGAAGGGCCCCTTCCGAGCAAGGGTTTTCAGGCAGCACCAGATGTATTACAACTTTTAAGGCAGTGTTAAATTTGGTTGGCTTGAAACTCCCTTTACAGAACCGTTGGACCACGGTGAAGACAATACGTCTTTCATTTCATTCTGTTTTTTTTTTTTCTTCCTCCTCCGTTCTTTTCTCCTTTTTTTCCTCTTTTTTTTTTTTTTCCCTTTTCGGTGCACGGATCTCTGCTGAAGAAGAGCAAAAAACAAAAAAAAAAAAAACCCCACAAAAACGTTGCAGTGACCAGTTTGGGGTGGCCGTGAAGCTTCTGGCGTTTTCCTGGAAAACCGTTGGCATCCGCGGGGCTGCGACGAAGAACGGATTCTACTAGTCGAAAAAATATATGGGATTTTTAATTTTAATTTTTTATTTTTTTTTTGTACCTGGAGAACTCCTTGACAGAGTGGATTGGGATGAATGAATGAATGCGGGGGTGGGGGTTGGGGTGGGTTTACCCTCCCCTCCCCCCCCGACATCCATGTAGATACGAATGGTCTGGAGACACGCTGATGTTTGTCCAGTTTTTATTGTTTTATTTTAATTTATTTATAGGGGCTGTTAAATTATAGAGGACCAGGTACAGCACGCGATCCGATTCCCATCTCACCGAGCAGTGGGGTTATTTTTTTATATAATTTTTTTTTTTGGCATACCTCTCGCTTTTTAGCCTAGAAACAGGATGGGGGAGAGGAGTGTTTGGGGCGGGATGGAGCAGGGAAACAGTTCAAAGGAGCCATTGAGGAAGAACTCAAAAGAGTCACATTGTTTTTTTAAAAAAAAAAAAAAGAAAAGAAATTTTTTTTGAGGAGGGGGGGTAAACCCGCTGAGTTGAGGAGGAGGCCTGCCAAGAATTGTTTTTTTTTTCTTTTTTTTTAAAGTCAATCCGATTAACGACATCTCATGCAAAATAGCCAAGGCCAATAACGGAAAACACAACGAAAAAAAAAAGCCGCCTCCGATCTGACAGCAATCCAGATGCGTTGGGGAAATCGTCATCTCGTCCACCCGGAGCCATCAGCTGTGGGATTGTGCGAGGGCAGGGGCTGGGAATCATGGGAGGTGTAGTTCAGTGTGGCTGGAAGGGACATAAATGGGCTGCTTTGAGTGTGAAACACCCCCCCCCCCAAAAAGGGGGGTAGGTGGAAAAACCATTGAAAGGAAAGTTTAAGGAGGTGTTTAGAATAGAACAATAATAGGGTTGGAAGGGACCTTGGAGGTCATCTAGTCCAGCCCCCTGCTTAAGCAGGAGAACCTGTCCCATTCCGGACCAATGGCTGTCCAGTCTCTTCTTAAAAACCTTCCGGTTTGATCAATGCGGATTTTTTTCCCCCCCTTCTAGCATCCCACATTCGGATGCACCCAAATTTCCGAAATGATGATGTGTATATTCTCCACTCCACCCCCCAAAATCTCCATAAGGAGATTCTCCCCCCCCAAAAAAGCTACTTCATTACATTAATATGGAAAATTTAAAAACAAAACAAAACCACCATGTGGGGGGGAAAAAAAGCATAAACCTGACTTATTTAAAATGTGGCGTCAGGATTTGATTTTGTTTGTTTGTTTGTTTTTTTAAAAAAAGCTTAAAGCCATGAAATTGTTTGAATCGGGGGCGTGTCCAAACTTAGCGACTTGAAGGCTGGTGGACTTCGACTCCCAGAAGTCCTCAGCCTGGCCTTGTGGACTTCCACACTCCCGTGCTGACTTGAGGAATTCTGGGAGTTGAAGTCCACAAGCCTTAAAAAGCTGCCCGCCCCTGATTTGAATAACTCCTGGGATTGGAGGCATCTAAATGGGGGCGTTCCCATTTCTAAGCGTGGGACAGGCCAAGGCTGCTTTAAAGAGGGTGTGTGTGTGTGTGTGTGTGTGTGTGAAAGAGGGCGGGACTTTTGGTCGTCACGGCCACCCTTAAAGGACCCTTTCGCATTTTTGAATTTCTTCCAAATGTCTTCTGGTTAAAAAGAAAAAAGAAAAAAGGAAAAGAAAAAAAAAAGAGAGAGAGAGAGAGAGAGAGAAAATTTCTATGAATTTAAATATTTTTCTTGAAACGATAATGTAATGTTTAAATCAGATTTATTATAATTATTATTATTATTATTATAATTATTATTATTAAAAAAAATAATCCCATGAACGGTGGGAAAGGATAGGTCAAAAGACCCTGTAAATGGATCGCTCTTATTATTCTCTGCTCCAGGCCGCCCAACTGGAGGAGTTTTGCAATGTATAGGAGGGGTTGGGGGGGGAGGGAAATTCAGATATATGGAAAAACCATTTGTATCTAATGTATACAGTGTAAAATGGATTTTAAAAAGAAAATATTACATTACTATTTTTTCTTAAATCGGAAAGGAAAATTCTCAAGGCCTTTTGAAGCGCATTAAAAGATGAAGATTGTAAACTTGTATACAAAAACAAAAAAAAAATTCTTGATGAGGAAAAAACTATGTAAAGTTATCTTTTAACACGGGGGTTATTTGTTCCCAAGATTCACCTGAATTTTGGATTATAGTTGGGTTGACTTCTTTTTAAACGGGCTGTTTTTTTTGTTTTTGTTTTTAATTAAGGGGTGATTTCTCTCTCTCTGCCCCCCCACCTCTCCAGAGATCCAATTCTAATGCAAACATTAAAAAAAAAAAAAACACGAACCCCATAATCCATAAATATTGGGAAAGGGGTTAATAAGGAGTAGTTTTCATCTGATGTTGTTTTTATTTAATTTTTTTTTTAAGTTAAGAGAAACTGGTAACATATTTATACATTTTTGTGCAAAATAAATGAATGGCAATAGATTTTAAAAGAAAAAAGAAAAAAAATCTTACGTACCTTCAGTGTGAAAAAAAAAATCTGTATATTTCCCTTTAAATATGCATTATTTTACTTGTGGGTTTTTTACTGAATTAATCTGAAATGTACAAGCCCTGGATTTCCTACAGAGTGAAGAAATTATTTTATTTTTTTTAATTTCTAATTTTAGAAATCATACAGAAATCAGAATGCGTACAGTCTGAGCAAAAATGGGGTGGGTTTTGGGGGGGTAGGGGCACGGTTGTCCAGCATGCTTGTATGTATATTTCCGAACCTTTTTTTAAATGTAAAGGCTGTACATTTCTTGGGAGAGTTTGATTTTGAGTTCTTTTCCTTGAGCATTTTGCAGTGACCCTCTTTTTATATATAGCCAATTTGAAACAAAACAAAACAAAACAGACAGAAGAACTGTGTGAAGTTCATTTTAAATCTTAACAGTATATCGCTGGTACAATACACTAAAAAAAAAAAGAGAGAGAGAGAGACTTTGATAAAAAGAAGAACCAATAATTAAAAAAAAAAACTCCATTTTAAATGTCATTCATATATACCTTGTGGATGAGAGCTATATACTTTTACACACTTTTTTAGATGAATAAATTATTGAATTACTGAAACTTGTGTGGGTTTTCAGGTCAGTTGACTTTACTGATTTTTACCAGCTGCTTAGAAGCTGAAAAAGTTGCAAAGATAAAACTCTGGTGAACAGCAAGAATTTGTCTGTTTCTCAAACCGTTGGGATCCTGAAGTTGCACTCATCTGTTTCGAAGCCATTTGGGACTATATGTCTGGGAGATTTTTTTCCAAACTCAATGTCTCCATTAATGTAACATCAGCAGCAGCAGATGCGGTGATGGAGAGAAAATAGATTTTGTTCTTGTTGCTTGGGTCACGAGGAACAAATTCTAGATTTGGCCACTTGCCATGGATGACAGAATCATAGGGCTAGAAGCAGTGGTGAAATCCAATTTTTTTTTTTTTACTACCAGTACTGTGGGCGTGGCTTGGGGGTGGACATGGCAGGGAAAGGATACTGCAAAATCTCCATTCCCACCCCACTCCAGCGGAAGGATACTGCAAAAACCCCATTCCCTCCCCACTCCTGGGGAAAAGATATTACAAAATCCTCATTCCCTCCCCACTCCTGGGGAAAAGATATTACAAAATCCCCACTCCCTCCCCACTCCTGGGGGAAGGATACTGCAAAATCTCCATTCCCTCCCCACTCTGGGGCCAGCCAGAGGTGGTATTTGCCGGTTCTTCGAACTCAAAATTTCTGCTACTGGTTCTCCAGAACCTGCTAGATTTCACCCCTGGCTAGAGGGACCTTTGAAGTCTTTTAGTCCCACCCTGTTCTGCCCCAGCTACGGACCCCAAAGAACGCAGCAGACACAAAGTCTGTACAAACCTTAGTTTACTAAAATAAAATCAGTTTTCTTTTTTCTTTTTTTTACAAACAAAGGCTGTTAATGAACTTTTTTAACAGCCTGCAAGAATCCAAAGAAATAATCTTAATCTTACTATGGTTGGCAGAAAGCCCAGAAGCAATTTGCAGATAACTAAGATCAAGGCACGAAGGAGAGTGAAGGAAGTTGTTCCCTGCAAATTGCTTCAGTCGGCGTTCCTGCTTAAATAGGCTAAGGGAGTGGCCAATTAGCCCCAAGCCTTACTCTCGAGGAGACCTCCTCCTGAGGAGCCACTTCTGCCTTTTGGCAGCTCTGCGTGCCCGTGCATCGAGAAGAGGCTCCTCCTCTTCTTCCTCTTCACTTATGGGAGCTTCTGGAGGTTCTGAAGACCCTGGCTGAATTCCTGCCTCTGGCACCACATCTTCTCCAGCCTCCTCATTGTCTCAGTCAAGTGCCAGCTGCACAAGCTGCTGGAGCATCACCACACCAGCCTCCTCACTGTCCGACTCGAGTGCCAGCTGCACAGGCTGCTGGAGCAGCACCATACCAGCCTCTTCGCTGTCTGAATCAGCCGCACAGGCCACGTACGGGCCACAACACACCTTCTGCTAAGGCAGCTGACCTTATACCATCCTGGTGAAATGGTTATCCAGTCTATTTTGGAAAACCTCCAGTGATGGAGCATCAGGAAGCAAGCTGTTCCATCGATCGATTGTTCTCACTGTCAAGAAACTTCTCCTAGGTTGCATCTCTTTAACAAGCTTCCACCCACTACTTCTTGACGTGCTCTCTGGTCCTTTGGAGAATAGTTTGACTTCCTCTTCTCTGTGACAGCCCCTCAAATACTGGAAGACCGTTATCATGTGCCCCCCCTCCCCAATTCTTCTCTTCCATAAACTGGACACACCTAGCTCCCTCAATTATTTGTCATACGCTTCAGCCTGATGACATTCAGATCCAGAAAACTTTCCTTTCTCCACCCCAGTATCTCAAAAACTTCCTCGCGAGCATTGTATTCATGAATGTTGTTTTTCTCCCGAAATCGGTAGGTCCTCATTTTGGAGTTCACAGAGAATTCCAAGGGCCTTGTAAATCCTTTTTTTTAAGGCATCGGATGAAATGATCTTCAGGGGGAAAAAAACCCCAGGTTTATGGCATTTTCTGGCAGGGCGTTGGAGTTTGCTACATTAGTTGGTCAGGAAAGAATCCATAAAACCATACAAAAATGGGATTTGTTCGGTTCACGAAGACATTAATGCAGGAAAGAGACCAACATGGAAAGCAGATTCAAAGGCAAAACATTTTGAAGCTATAAAAAAAGCAGAGCAGAGATCAAATCTTTCCCGTTAACTGTCTAAGTTGCTTCCTTCCTTCCTTCCTTCCTTCCTTCCTTCCTTCCTTCCTTCCTTCCTTCCTTCCTTCCTTCCTTCCTTCCTTCCCTCCCCTCCCCTCCCCTCCCCTCCCCTCCTCTCCTCTCCTCCCTTGTCCCTAAAAAGTGACGACATGAATGATTTTACCATTCTCTTATTCGCTGGCTACAGTGATCAATACCAGTTCTTTCTGTGTAGATTTGCCAAACATTTTCTCCTCCTCCTCCTCTTCTTCTTCTTCTTCTTCTTCTTCTTCTTCTTCTTCTTCTTCTTCTTCTTCTTCTTCTTCTTCTTCTTCTTCTTCTTCTTCTTCTTCTTCTTCTTCTTCTTCTTCTTCTCCTTCTTCTTCTTCTCCTCCTCCTCCTCCTCCTCCTCCTCCTCCTCCTCCTCCTCCTTCTTCTTCTTCTTCTTCTTCTTCTTCTTCTTCTTCTTCTCCTTCTTCTCCTCCTCCTCCTCCTCCTCCTCCTCCTCCTCCTCCTCCTCCTCCTCCTCCTCCTCCTCCTCCTCCTCCTTCTTCTTCTTATTATTATTATTATTATTATTATCATTATCATTATTATTATTATTAGGCCAGGGATTACCAAAAAGGGTTTCCAAGAGAACGATGCCATGCTTCAGATTTGATTCCAAGGAACGCATTTCTCTGCAACGTCTTAAAGCAGCTGCATCTTTTTCTGGGTTGCGATCATAAGAATCTCAGGAAGCAACTTCTTTGAAGGATTGCAAATGGATGCTGCAGCCATATTTCCTAAACACGCTATAGCTCTTTCTCCAGATTATTTCCAAAGCGCTAGCCAGCCATAGATCCTGACTGATGGAAGTTCCACCGACAGTCCATCCTGTGAGAATTTAGGGCAAAAAATTCAGTCACAAATTATCCATCTTTTATAGGGAATCTGCCTATACGCTACACAATCAGCCACATTCTGGGCTGTTTGAATCCTGGCCTTGGAGCTGGTTTATGAGTTTTCAATGGGTTGTGCGAATCCAGCCAATTTAATAAAATGTGACTTATTAAATACACTGAATTAAACATAGGACTGCTTTCTATTCCCTGATGGAATTCTTTTCTCTGATTTGTGTGGCCCAAAGGACGTTCATTTAACCTTTCTGTATATCCTAAAAGGTAAAAGGTTCCCCTCGCACATATGTGCTAATCGTTCCTGACTCTAGGGGGCGGTGCTCATCTCCGTTTCAAAGCCGAAGAGCCAGCGCTGTCCGAAGACGTCTCCGTGGTCACGTGGCCGGCATGACTCAATGCCAAAGGCGCACGGAACGCTGTTCCCTTCCCACCAAAGCTGGTCCCTATTTTTCTACTTGCATTTTTTACCTGCTTTCGAACTGCTAGGTTGGCAGAAGCTGGGACAAGTCACGGGAGCTCCCCCTGTTATGCGGTGCTAGAGATTTGAACCGCTGAACTGCCGACCTTTCGATCGACAAGCTTAGCATCTTAAACCACTGAGCCATCGTGTCCCTTAATCTATGACTAGCCATTACTTATTGTGATTATGATTAGCCATTACTTATCTATGATTACTAATCTATGACTAAAAGATAAAAGGTAAAGATCCCCCTCGGACATATGTGCTAGTCGTTCCCGACTCTAGGGGGCGGTGCTCATCTCCGTTTCAAAGCTGAAGAGCCAGCGCTGTCCCAAGACGTCTCCGTGGTCATGTGGCTGGCATGACTCAACGCCAAAGGCGCACAGAACGCTGTTCCCTTCCCACCAAAGGGGGTCCCTATTTTTCTACTTGCATTTTTTACCTGCTTTCGAACTGCTAGGTTGGCAGAAGCCGGGACAAGTCACGGGAGCTCACCCCGTTACGCGGCACTCAAACTGCTGAACTGCCAATCTTTCGACCTGTATATCCTGCTGCATGGAAAAAGTCCAAAGTTTCAAGCAAAGTAACTTTTGATATACGAATACAGAGCCCATACTGAGGCTCTGCGAAAGCAATGGACGAGAATCCCCAATGTATCAAAAGACATTATTTTGCCACCTCCCCATTTGCTCTTCCAGCGCTCCCAATTAAATCCCAAGTTACTTTTTTATTTTTCTGCATAAGTTTTGGGGAAGGAAGGAACGGCGACCAGAAATTAAATCTGCCACGGGGAGACAGAAGGAGATGGTTCACTTTTTATGACTTCCCAATAAAAATGCTCTCGCTGACAGCTTTTTCTCTTAAATCCTTCCTGCCCAGCTGCAGCCATTTGTGTCATATTGTTTTGCTCTAAACGTATTGTAAAAGTTACTTCCAGAGTACCGAAGATATCCATCTTAGAACTTGAATACAAAGTCAGCCAGACTCCCATTACTCCAGTAAAGTTAAGAGTTTCCTCATATTGTCGTTCTTTAAGCTGGGGATCCAGATGCAGAAGCTACATTAGAAATCTGCTGATAAGGAATGGCTTAGTAAAATGTTTTAAGATACCGCAAGCTCAAGATGACACCGTCTCCTGCATTATGGAAATAAGTTCTCTTACTTAGGAGAGTGGATTTTACTTTCAGGGAAGGATGTCCCAAAAAAGCTTTTTTCTCAAAAGGCAACGGGTGTTTGTTTTTCCTTGAAGACGTTTCGCTTCTCATCCGAGAAGCTTCTTCGGTTCTGACTCAGAATGCCTGCAAGAAAACCTCCAAGATCATAGAGTAGCAAAGGACCCCCTCAGTTGTCTTCCTCCTCTTCCTCTTCATCCTGTCTTCCTCCTCCTCCTCCTCTTTTGTAGCACTGATGATGTTACCTAATTTGGGTCATGAAACGTCTGGAAAAAAAAAAACACTAAGCTCATAGAGAACCAAATGACCCTTCTTCTTCTCCTCCTCCTCCTTCTCCTTCTCCTTCTCCTTCTTCTTTTCTTCTCCTTCTCCTCCTCCTCCTCCTCCTCCTTCTTCTTCCTCCTCCTCTTCTTCTTCTTCCTCCTCTTCTTCTGCTTCTTCTTCTTCTTCCTCCTCCTCCTCCCTCCTCCTCCTCTTCTTCTGCTTCTTCTTCTTCTTCCTCCTCCTCCTCCTCTTCTTCTTCTTCTGCTTCTTCTTCCTCCTCCTCCTCTTCTTCTTCCTCCTCCCCCTCCTCTTCTGCTTCTTCTTCTTCCTCCTCCTCTTCTTCTGCTTCTGCTTCTTCTTCCTCCTCCTCCTCCTCTTCTTCTTCCTCCTCCTCCTCTTCTTCTTCCTCCTCCCCACTCCTCTTCTGCTGCTTCTTCCTCCTTCTCCTCCTCTTCTTCTGCTTCTGCTTCTTCTTCCTCCTCCTCCTCCTCTTCTTCTTCCTCCTCCCCCTCCTCTTCTGCTTCTTCTTCTTCCTCCTCCTCCTCTTCTTCTGCTTCTGCTTCTTCTTCCTCCTCCCCACTCCTCTTCTGCTTCTTCTTCCTCCTTCTCCTCCTCTTCTTCTGCTTCTGCTTCTTCTTCCTCCTCCTCCTCCTCTTCTTCTTCCTCCTCCCCCTCCTCTTCTGCTTCTTCTTCTTCTTCCTCCTCCTCTTCTTCTGCTTCTGCTTCTTCTTCCTCCTCCTCCTCCTCTTCTTCCTCCTCCTCCCCCCTCCTCCTCTTCTGCTTCTGCTTCTGCTTTTTCTTCCTCCTCCTCCTCCTCCTCCTCCTCCTCCTCCTCCTCCTCCTCCTCCTCCTCCTCCTCCTCCTCCTCTCTTCTAGTACTGATGATGTTACCTAGTTTGGGCCATGAAACATCTGCAAGAAAACCATCAAACTCACAGAGCACCAAGGACCCCACAGCTGCCCTCCTCCTCCTCCTCCTCCAGCACAACGCACCAAGCTATGTCATTTCATCCTGCAAAGGTCAGCCCCACTGCCAGATGCAGGCCTGGCTAGTTAATGTACCCACTGGGTAATCAGTTACAATTTGTAATAATCTCATTAGCGCCTGGGGAAAGGCAGAGGGGAGGGGAGAAATTGTGCCCAAGGAAATTGAGGAACGGACGGCGGCTGGTAAAAGTGAAATTTCGTCCAGGGTCATGGATCACGCTAAGTGGCAGCAGGATGGCCTTATGCTAGGTACGATCCACTGGTTAATCATGAACAGGGAGGGTGGGGTGTGGACTTTGTCGGGAGGCCAGTTTTGCCCTGGAAAAACAGCAACGGGGGTCTCCCGGCAGAAAGTTCTTGGGACTTCTGCCAGAAAAGAACATTTATTTGGGAGGGGGGTAGGGGTGTAACTGTGGCTTGTGATTTTTGAAAGAGTATATTAAACATACAACCTGCTGCGTTCAGAGTGGGTTGGGGGGAGAAGAGATTAATTAATAATTACATATAATTATTTGAGTAATTACAAGGCATTAAGCTTGACTTAAGGGAGGCTTATCTTATTGACGTTCTAATAGAATTCCCTTCCTCTTCTCTTCTCTTCTCTTCTCTTCTCTTCTCTTCTCTTCTCTTCTCTTCTCTTCTCTTCTCTTCTCTTCTCTTCTCTTCTCTTCTCATCCCATCCCATCCCATCCCATCCCATCCCATCCCATCCCATCCCATCCCATCCCATTCCCCTGGTGGCACAGTGGTTTGAATGCAATATTGCAGGCAAACTCTGCCCACTGCCAGCAGTTCAATTCTTACCAGCTCAAGGTTGACTCAGCCTTTCATCCTTCCGAGGTCGGTAAAATGAGGACCCAGGTTGTTGGGGGGCAAGAGGCTGACTCTGTAAGCAGCTTAGAGAGGGCTGTAAAAGCACTGTGAAGCGGTATATAAGTCTAAATGCTATCGCTGTTGTTATTTCTGGATTCTGTCCATTAGCCCTGCTCCTGGGAAACACCCAATCAATGCATGCCAACTCACTTGACTGGGCTTGTGAATGTACCCAAGGCTTTTCTTGTTACGGGGAACGACTGGAAGGCTACCAACACGCAAATATGTCCTAAGTGGCCACTTTTATCACGAGCTGCTTATCTGTAATAGCTTCTTTTGTAGCTTCTCCGCTTGGGTTTTTAGGCCCCCCCTATAAAAAATCGTTGCTTAATCCATCACGGAGCATTTCCTGCTTCTAGGACAATGGACTCCCCAACTCTGGCTCTGTCAGCACAGCCAGGAAAGTGGCTTTTAGCAACAGCAACAAAAAGGAGAATCTGTGATAGAGAAAGACATCAAGTTTCTGCACAAAGTGAATGGATGCAGCTTACCGTACTTTTTAAGTGATGGAGAACCTCGGGGCATAAACCAGATTGTTTGAATGACTGTCTTTTCCCAGTCATATATGCTTCACCCACCAGAGTTTGGAGGACGGAATAGAATAGAACAGAGAAAAAGAATGGAAAAGAATGGGATGGGATGGAATAGAATAGAACAGAACAGAACAGAACAGAACAGAACAGAATGAGAAGAAGGAGAAGGAGAACAAGGGAAAGAAGAGGGAGTAGGAAAAGAATGAGAGAAGTAGAAGCAAAAGGAATAGAATAGAATAGAATAGAATAGAATAGAATAGAATAGAATAGAATAGAATAGAAAAAGGAGAAGAAGGAGAAGGAGAAGGAGAAGGAGAAGGAGAAGGAGGGACAGAAGAGGTAGGAGAAGAATGAGTAGAAGCAAAAGGAATGGAATAGAATAGAATTAGAATTAGAATAGAATAGAATAATGGAATGGAACAGCTCATCTCCGTTTCAAAGCCGAAGAGCCAGCGCTGTCCGAAGACGTCTCCGTGGTCATCTGCTGGCATGACTCAACGCCAAAGGTGCACAGAACGCTCTTACCTTCCCACCAAAGGTGGTCCCTATTTTTCTACTTGCATTTTTTACCTGCTTTCGAACTGCTAGGTTGGCAGAAGCTGGGACAAGAACGGGGGCTCACCCCGTTACGCGGCACCAGGGATTCAAACCGCTGAACTGCTGACCTTTCGATCGACAAGCTCAGCATCTTAGCCACTGAGCGTCCCAATTGTCCAATAGACTAAGTCAAAATCCCCAAACCCATAACACCCTATATGACGAGTCCCATTTTTCCGTTTTGAAAAAAAAGAAGGAATATCTTCCCTCCCTCCCTCTCTGCCGCTTTTTCAAACTTCTGATTTCTGGGAGAACTTTTGGGGCATAGAATTCATTCACTGTTCCCATTAAGGTTACCACCCTGTTTGTGCCTAACCCAGAAGTCTAACTGAAATCAGAGCTATGCCACGACAAGAAGTCCTTATCTAAATGGATGGGATTTCTGTGTAGACCAACCGTGACCTTTCTTGCTTTCCACCTTGGATGGAAAGTGATTGGTGAAGATGAAAACTCAAGAGCATTTTTTCAAGAAATCAATGGAGCTGATGGATGGACTTCATCTCTCAGAATTTCCTAGCTGGGACTTCAAGTCCACTCATCTCAAAGTGGATCATCAAAGGTTGAAAACCACTACTCTAATCTTTTGAAGAGTTGGAGAGTTTCTCCTTATGTCCAGCAGATGTCCCCACAGGCTAATGCTACGAGGAAGACTCAACTGATGAGGAGGATGTCAAGCCAACCAAGAGCAGGATGGACAGTTTGCATTTAATGGTAAGGTAAAGGTTCCCCTCGCACATATGTGCTAGTCCAGTGATGGTTAACCTTTTTGGTGTCGAGTGCCGAGACTCTAGGAGTCTCTGGAGGCTGGGGACAGCAAAAAACGTCACTTCCTGTCCAACCGGGAGTTAGGAAATGGGCCATTTCAGGCCTCCGGAGGGCTTCCGAGTGGCTGGGGAAGGCTGTTTTCGCCCTCCCCAGATGCATAGAGAGGATCTGGAGCTAAGTGAGAAAGAAAAACGGGCCTTCCCCACCCCCCCAGGCCCTCTGGAGGTAGGAAACAGCCTGTTTCTCTACTTCTGGTGGGACCAGAAGGCCTGAAAATCAGCTGGCCGGTGCACGCATGCGTGCCAGAGCTCAGCTGGCGTGCCCACTGATATGGCACGCATGCCATAGGTTCACCATCACGGCCCTAGGCTCAAGCCCCTCTTATCTAACCATTGTCTTGGTAATGCATCTTCCTTCTGTCCTTCAAGGCAATTTCCCGTGTCTTCTACAGTTTAGAACCTGCAATATTTAGTCTCCAGAATAACAGACTTGGAAGGGACCTTGGAGGTTTTCTAGTCCAACCCCCTGCCTATGGCAGGAGACCATTATATCATGTTAGATTAACGGCTGCCCAATCTCCTCTTAAAAACTTCCACTCACAATTTCTGGAAGTAAGCTGTCCCACTGATTAACAATTCTCATTGTCAGGGAATTTGTTCTTTAATTTCTAGGTTGGATTTCTCTTTTTGTTAACCTTCCATCCATTTCTTCTTGTCCTGCCCTCAAGTGCTTTGGAGAGTAGGTTGACCCTCCCCATCCTCTGCTTATCTTTCAAGGCAATTTTCTCCGTCTTCTTACAGTTTAGGAACCTGCAATATTTAATGTCCAGAAGAACAAGAGTTGGAAGGGACCTTGGAGGTCTTCTACTCCAACCCCTTAGATACTGAAACACTGCTATCATGTCCGTCCGTCTGTCCGTCCGTCCCCCCCCGCCAATCCTTCTCTTCGTTAGACTAGACCGGGGGTCTGCAACAGTGGTGGGTTTCACTTACCTTTGCTATCTTTGCTACCGGTTCTCTCTCGCTTTCGCATGCACAGAGCGTATTTGATGACGTCCAGGCAGGTGGGCGGAGCCTCCCACCACTGCTACTACTGGTTTGCCCAAACCGGGGCAAACTGATAGCAACCCGCCACTGGTCTGCAACCTTAAACATTCAAAGAGCCATTTGGACCCGTTTCCCACAGAAAAGAAAACACCGGGAGCCACATAACTTGGGTGGGTGTGGCCAACTCAACGTCACTCACTTCCACCAGTCACATGACCCTGTAGCCACGCCTACCTAGCAGGTCATAAGGGCAGAAAACTGGTCATTTAAAAACAGCAGGACCCACAAAACTCTTTTGACATCTCTCTCTCTCTCCCTCTCTCTCTCCCTCCCTCCCTCTTCCTCTCTCTCTGTATCTTGCTATGTCTCTCTCTCTCCCCCTCTCTCTGTTTCTCTCTGTCTCTGCCCTGGTCGCTTCTCCATCCCTCACCGTCACCCTTACCTTCTCAGGCCAGGCGAGGAGTGACTAGGAGGGGAGGGCAAGGGGCCAGGCCAGCCAATGGTGGGATCACCTGACAGAGAGCCACAGCAGACGGCCCAAAGAGCCACATGCGGCTCCAGAGCTGCGGGTTGCTGACACCCAGACTAGACATTCCCAGTTCCCGCAACCATTTATCGTACATTTTACCCTCCAGTCCCTTAATCATCTTTGTTGCTCTTCTCTGCACTCTTTCCAGAGTCTCAACATCTTTCTTTGTACCGCTGCCCTCTGAGGTGGTGCGTAGAATCAACGCAATTTTCTAAGACCCCAAAATCTAGAGACCTCCTCCCATTAAAAACCTAGCAGAGGATCCAAAAGTTGCTTGCTTCCTCCGTAGGACTTCAGAAAGTAAAAGGAACTTGTAAAAGGGTAGAAAGTGGCTGTTGGCTCCGAAGAGAGAAGCAGCCCTAACAGAACATCATTTGCCGTTAATGGCTTCGCTACCTGAACAGAGCAGGAACCAAGCTGTGGGCGATTCCCATAAGTTAGTGCTTTCTCCCAGTTTGTTAATATTCATCACTAATGTATTGATTTGGATATATACAAACTGTACATTAAAGAGTGCCTTGTCAAGCACTTAAGGGAGGGGGCCTTTTGCCTTGGATTTGAAATTGCAATAATAAGTCCTGCAAAAAATAGCCAACACTAATGCAAAAAAAAAAAAAAAATTGCACTGCTTAGCAATTAAAGACCAGCTCCCGAGTTCACTTGTCAGCAACCTGGGGAAGACGTGGTGCCCTTGAATTTAGCCTCAGGGATGAGAAGAACACAGAACACAGAAGACAGCTATCAGCCTTAGACCTTCCCTTCGTTGGACTAGACGAAGTCCAACGGTGTCAATCTCAAGCCAGATCCGGCCCGCAGGATTTTGATACAAATAGACATTTATTATACTCATAGTTATTACATTTCATTTTCCTTGTTTCATATTGTTTAAACATACCTAATAACTACTGCCTTTCAATTTCTAAACCTCCCTTCCAGGGGTTTAGAAATCCAGCAGGTTCTAACAGGTTCTGCAGAACTGGTAGCGGAAATTTTGAGCAGTTTGGAGAACTGGTAGCGGAAATTTTGAGCAGTTTGGAGAACCGGTAGCGGAAATTTTGAGTAGTTCGGAGAACCGGCAAATACCACCTCTGGCTGGCCCCAGAGTGGGGTGAGAATAGGGATTTTGCAATATCCTTCCCCTGGAGTGGGGTGGGAATGGGGATTTTGCAGTATCCTTCCCCTGCCATGCCCACCAAGCCACACCCACCAAGCCACGCTCACAGAAGCATTAGTAAAAATATTTGGATTTCACCACTGCCTCTCTCCTATTATTCCATAAATCTTGTTATATTAATATCTATCTATCTATCTATCTATCTATCTATCTATCTATCTATCTATCTATCCATCCATCCATCCATCCATCCATCCATCCATCCATCTATATCTATCTATCTATCTATCTATCTATCTATCTATCTATCTATCTACTATTCCCTTCTCATTTCTATCTCTATTTTAATTTTTTTCCGCATGTCACCGTAATATTCAAAGACGTTTCTCTTCTATCTTCCATCTTTCACCTGCTTTGTAATTCATATTTCCCTTATTTACCCTGTTTCCCCCAAAATAAGACCTCCGCTGATAATAAGCCCAATCGGGCTTTTGAACACATGCGCTAAAATAAGCTCCCCCCCGAAAATAAGCCCTCCCCGAAAATATTTAAACGCAGAGCTGGAAATCAGGTAAGACGCCAAGAGGAGCCCCATCTTGCTCCAGGCGCCCCAAAATAATAAGACCTCCCCGAAAATAAGGCCAACCGCTTATTTCGGGATTCGAGCCGCCCTGAGTCTTCGGAGAGGGGCGGCATACAAATTGAATTAATAAATAATAAATAAAAAAATATAAGACAGGGTCTTTTTTTCGGAGAAACGTGGAAGCTCTTCACATCTATTTATATTGAAGTTTCATCCTTCATTCTTTCATTGTTCAGTGTTTCAGTGTACACTTCTAGTACCAATCACAATCATTTAAACATATAGAGTTAATCTATTCATGTTCTTTCCAATCACCCAATCCATGTGATTCTACTATTAATACACATGCTTACATTAAAATATATTCTTTCAATATCTGATCACCCATTGTTTAATTTTACTAATCAACATTAATTTTAAAATTTTATTTAATTTGCGATGGTTGTTGAGCGAACCACTACAAGTGGGAAGTTAGTCACATGATCATTAAACAAATCTGGCTTTGCTTGTCAGAAGTCAGCTGAAAAGGTCCCGATTGGTTGATTGATTTAAATTGATTAGCCCTTGGGCCATAGCAAAGTGCAGAGTTCCAGAAACAAGTCATTACTAAAATTTGATAAAAGCCATTTAAAATGAAATTGGCATAAAGGATAATTTAAAATGAAATTGGCATAAAGTACGATTTAAAATGAAATTGGAATAAAATACAATAATTTAAGATATAGGTAAAATATGATAAAATTATATTTCGGTGTCACCCTTACAATCTACCCCCAAATCAGTCCCTCATATACCAATCTCAACCAAACCATTCTGCTTAACTACTGTGCTGTGTTAAATGTAATTTTCAGATTCTGGCCGCATGTAAGGTAAGTTGTTTTGATATGGGGATCCCATTGGGTCATTCGTTTTGATATGTAGACCATGGTACCTGTCTCTCACTCCCTTATACAGGCAACAATCAAATAGGATGTGAACAAATGATGATCATGGGACCCCAGCATGCTACAACCTGTTGTGACCTAGGCTCAGTTCATAGAATAGAATAGAGTAGAGTAGAGTAGAGTAGAGTAGAGTAGAGTAGAGTAGAGTAGAGTAGAGTAGAGTAGAATAGAATAGAATAGAATAGAATAGAATAGAATAGAATAGAGACAGTGAAATGGAATGGAATGGAATGGAATGGAATAGTAGAGTAGAGTAGAGTAGAGTAGAGTAGAGTAGAATAGAATAGAATAGAATAGAATAGAATAGAATAAGTAGAGTAGAGTAGAGTAGAATAAAATAGAACAGAATAATAGAATAGAATAGAATAGAATAGAATAGAATAGATACAGAGTAGAGTAGAGTAGAGTAGAGTAGAATAGAATAGAATAGGAGTAGAATAGAATAGAATAGAAGTAGAATAGAGTAGAGTAGAGTAGAGTAGAATAGAATAGAATTGAATAGAATAGGAGTAGAGTAGAGTAGAGTAGAGTAGAGTAGACTAGACTAGACTAGACTAGACGTGTACATAAAAAGACAAGATATGTTTCTATTCTATTCTATTCTGTTCTGTTCTGTCCTGTCCTGTCCTATCCTATCCTATCCTATCCTATCCTATCCTATCCTATCCTATCCTATCCTATCCTATCCTATCCTATCCTATCCTATCCTATCCTATCGTATCCTATCCTATCCTATCCTATCCTATCTTGGGGTGCAATCCAGGCCTATTAGCCCAAGGAGCTCTGCTTTAGAGAGTTGTCATGA
Organism: Pantherophis guttatus; assembly: GCF_059756535.1. Lineage (NCBI taxonomy): Eukaryota > Metazoa > Chordata > Lepidosauria > Squamata > Colubridae > Pantherophis > Pantherophis guttatus. The sequence continues at coordinate 6,110,666 of NC_142079.1, read as the reverse complement.
GCAATTGCATCCAGCATCATGTTTGGTAGTTGTATAAACATGACAAAACACATCCAATAAATAAACGAAGACAACTGAGTGAGATCTTCGCAAAAGCACCATCCAACAGTCAGGGATGCCCCAGGCAAAGTGAAGCTGAATCAAAGATTTGCCCCAAAACTCTTTGTATGGAAAGCTGGGCTTTTTCAACGCCTGCCTTTCAACTTTGCCTTCTTCACCTTCTTCTGCCCCGTGAGGCACAAGGTTTTCCTTCAAACAGCTATCAAAGGCAATGAACTTTTATGAGAAAGATGATTAATAGGCCAGCCTCACCCGCTCAAGAAAATATATGTATATATTTATAGGTGGTGAAGAGGGCAGACCGGCTTCAAATGTGTCTTGACAGGAGAGAAATCACAGGTTGTCATTTAATGAAGCTGGAAAGATAATCACCATAATATCCCAAATACCACACATTCATATTCTCTCTCTCTCTCTCTCTTTCTCTCTCTCTTTCTCTCTCTGTCTCTCTCTCTCTGTCTCTCTGTCTCTTTCTCTCTCTGTTTCTCTCTCTCTCTCTCACTTTGTCTCTGTCTCTCTCTGTCTCTCTCTGTCTCTCTCTCTGTCTCTTTCTCTCTCTGTTTCTCTCTCTCTCTCTGTCCCTCTCTCTGTGTCTCTCTGTCTCTGTCTGTCTGTCTGTCTGTCTGTCTGTCTGTCTCTTTCTCTGTTTCTCTCTCTCTCTCTCTGTCTCTCTCTCTGTCTCTCGCTCCCTGTTTCTCTTTCTCTCCTTATCTATCTCTATATCTCTCATTGCCTCTCTCTCTCCCTCCCTCCCTCCCTCCCTCCCTCTTCTCTCTCATTCTCTCTCTCACACACAAATATATACAGCAAATATATACAGTGCGTTGCAGCTGCCAAAAAAGCCAACACAGTTCTAGGCTGCATCAACAGAGGGATAGAATCAAGATCACGTGAAGTGTTAATACCACTTTATAAGGCCTTGGTAAGGCCACACTTGGAATATGGCGTCCAGTTTTGGTCGCTACGATGTGAAAAAGATGTGGAGACTCTGGAAAGAGTGCAGAGAAGAGCAACAAAGAGGATTAGGGGATGATTGGAGGATAAAACATATGAAGAACGATTGCAAGAACTGGGTATGTCTAGTTATGAAAAGGAAGGACGAGGGGAGACATGGTAGCAGTCTTCCAATATCTCAGGGGCTGCCCCAAAGAAGAGGGAGTCAAGCTATTCTCCAAAGACCAGAGGGCAGGACAAGAAGCAATGGGTGGGAACTTATCCAGAAGAGAAGCAACTTAGAACTAAGGAGAAATTTCCTGACAGTTAGAACGATTAACCAGTGGAACAACTTGTCTCCAGAAGTTGTGAATGCTCCAACACTGGAAGTTTTTAAGAAGAGATCGTCCAACCATTTATCTGAAATTGTATGGGGCTTCCTGCCTGAGCAGGGGGTTGGGCTAGAAGACCTCCAAGGTCCCTTCCAACTCTGTTATTCTGTTACGAACACACACGCAAACACACACACACACACTTCACTCATAACTGTATCACCAGAAAATGTGCATTTACATGTCTTGCTTGCGAGATGGAGGAGGTGAAGATGAAAACACAGCTTGAGCATTTTTAAAAGAAAGCTGAAGTGTATTTCTTCAAGGGTGATTGTTGCCAAAATATTGCTTAACACACACTTGCCATTAATTTTTCACGATCAGCCTTTCAGCTTGTAAAAGATCTGCCCAGCTTAAGTAGATCTGTATTCTCCGAGAGGCAGAAAAAAAATGTATCGGCAGTGAAGAAAGCAGATAAATAATAATGGGAATATTTTTAGACCCTCATCTCCCTTCCACTATCAAGGTTTTTTAAAATGTTTTTAAATTTTATATGCTATGTTTTATCCTGGCTGTACACCGCCCTGAGTCCCGCAGGAGAAGGGCGGTATAGAAATATAATAAAATAAATAAATAAAATAAATAAAGTAAGCAGAAATGTTTGGATCCTCTTCACGCTAGGTCAGGGGTCTTCAACCTTAAACACTCAAAGAGCCATTGGGACCCGTTTCCCACAGAAAAGAAAACACCGGGAGCCACAAAACCTGGGTGGGCGTGGCCAACTTGACGTCACTCACTTCCGCCAGTCACATGATCCCCCTAGCCACGCCTACCCAGTTGGTCATTAGGGCAGAGAACACGGTTGTTAAAAAACACCGGGAACCACAAAACCCTTTTGACATCTCTCTCTCCCCCTCCTTCCCTCCCTCTCTCTCCTCCCTCTCTCTGTATCTCTCTATGTCTCTCTTTCTCTCTCCCCCCCTCTCTCTGTATCTCTCTATCTCTGCCCTGGCTGCTTCTCCATCCCCCGCCGTCGCCCTTACCTTCTCAGGCCAGGCGAGGAGTGACTGAGAGGGGAGGGTGAAGGGCGGGGCCAGCCAGTGGTGGGATCACCCGCTAGGGAGCCACAGCAGAGCATGCGAAGAGCTGCCAGAAGGCAAGAGCAGCTAAAGCAAAAAGGACGACTCAGGAGTAAGGCCAGGAGATGATTGGCCACTCCCATAAGGCTTAAAAGAGCAGCAAAGGCTCTTGGGCTCTTTATAGGAAAGCAATGTTGCTAAATCTGTTTCCAGTCGGCATCTCTTGCTTCTGAACTTTTGCCAAAAAAAGCCTTTGGCAGGGTGCCAAAGAAGGCAAAGGTTGGTGATAAGGCGGAAAGACTTTTTCTGAAGGACTTGTTTTGGAATTAATTTGGGCTCAGCTGAGAATGAAATAATTCTCCGCTGTTCTAATAAAGTATGTTTGTTTAGGACTGATTGTGTCTGGTCATAACTCCTTGGGCCTAAGTCACAACAGGCTATTTTCCCAAAGGTGAATAAATAAAAGAAACGCTACAAAACACAGAAGGGGAAGCCAAGATCTTTGATGGGCACCACTCCAAGTTGTGAGCTAAGCATCAAAGCATCAGCGACGGTTCAGAGGTGACAGAATGCTCCCTGCAGCCACAACTTCTGTGTCAGGAACCCTGTAAACATCAGGCTCGTAAAACAATATTTGAAGAAGGCAAGGCAAGGGAGAAATGCCGGGGCTACGGATGGAGGAGAAGGGAGACTCTTATTAGCAGCAAAATATGACTTTCCGATCGCAATCTCTTGACAGGGAACAGCACTATTGGGCCAATAAATCACCTTCAGTCTACGAGACGATCCCGCTCAGATAAAAGAGAAGCTTTGACAGACAGCAAGGATGACATCCAGGTCAGCTTGTCAGGAAAACCTCCACACCCCCTCGAAACGTACATCTGAGGCTGCTCAACCAGGCTCCTCACCAACAGGTTGAGACGCGCCCGCTGAAGCCGTAGCTGAAACCTGAAATGGGGGCTTTTAGCCAAACATTGTCTCTTACACAGCCACGATATCCAACGACGGAGCCAGAGGGCTGGTTGTGTTGGTTTTTTTGGAAGAGAAAGAAGACGGAATATATATATGTATTTTTAATGGGGCTCTTCTGACAATTTGTGAGGGCAAGGCAAGCCATAGCAATAGCACTTAGATTTATATACCGCTTTATAGTGCTTTACAGCCCTCTCTAAGCAGTTTACAGAGACAGCCTGTTGCAAACCTCAACAATCTGGCTCCTCATTTTACCAACCTTGGAAGGATGGGAAGCTGAGTCAACCTTGAGCTGGTGAGAATCAAACTGCTGGCAGCCGGCAGAGTTAATCTGCAATATTGCTTTCTAATTACTGCGCACCATGGAAGGAAAGAAGGAAGGAAGGAAGGAAGGAAGGAAGGAAGGAAGGAAGGAAGGAAGGGAGGGAGGGAGGGAGGGAGGGAGGGAGGGAGAAAAGGAAGAGCCATAGCAATAGCACTTAGATTTATATACTGCTTTACAGTGCTTTACAGCCCTCTCTAAGCGGTTTACAAAGTCAGCTTCTTGCCCCCAACAATCTGGGTCCTCATTTTACCAACCTTGGAAGGATGGAAGGCTGAGTCAACCTTGAGCTGGTGAGAATCGAACTGCTGGCACCTGGCAGAGTTAATCTGCAATATTGCTTTCTAACTACTGCGCACCATGGAAGGAAAGAAGGAGAGGGAGGGAGGGAGGGAGGGAGGGAGAAAAGGAAGAGCCATAGCAATAGCACTTAGACTTATATATTGCTTTACAGTGCTTTACAGCCCTCTCTAATCAGTTTACAAAGTCAGCTTCTTGCCCCCAACAATCTGGGTCCTCATTTTACCCATCTCGGAAGGATGGAAGGCTGAGTCAACCTTATGGGAAGGATTGCAATAATAAAGATGAACATATTACCAAGACTATTATTTCTATTCCAGACAGTACCGATAAAAATTGAAAAGACTTATTTTCAACATCTTAATAAGATAATAAGGAAATTTATATGGCAAGGGAAAAAAGCAAGAATAAGTATAAAAATGTTACAGGATACGAGACTACATGGAGGATTTGGATTGCCAAATTGGGAATTATATTACCAAGCAGCAGCATTGACTTGGATGAAGGAATGGGTTGAATTAAGAAATATAAGACTATTAACCTTGGAAGGACATGATTTACAATTGGGATGGCATTAATTCTTATGGTATGGTAGAAGTAAGATACATATGTACTTTCGTAGACATTATATAAGGAACGCATGATTATTGGTATGGGAGAAGGTTAGAGACAAATACTATGTGAAAATGCCAACATGGTTATCAACAATGGAAGCTTTAATACACCCAAATGTTTTTAATTTTAGAAATATTGTTAGATACAAAATACCTTATGCCACCAGACTCCAAATTTTGGGCTTAGACAACTTAGAACTACGCCGACTTCAGTCTGACCTAAGCATAGTACGTAAAATTATCTGCCACAATGTCCTTCCTCTCAATGACTACTTCAGCTTCAACCACAACAATACACGAGCAAACAAGAGATACAAACTCAAGGTAAACCGCTCCAAACTCGATTGCAGAAAATACGACTTCAGCAACAGAGTGGTCAATGCCTGGAATGCACTACCTGACTCGGTGGTTACATCCTCAAACCCCCAAAACTTTAACCTTAAACTGTCTACTGTTGACCTCACCCCATTCCTAAGAGGTCTGTCAGGGGCGTGCATAAGTACACCAATGTGCCTACCGTCCCTGTCCTAATATTCCTTTTTTACTTACACTTTTCGTGTATTCAAATTATGCGCAGAAATGTTTTGATGACGTCGGGGTCAGTGGGTGGAGCCTCACACTGGTTTTACTACCAGTTCTCTAGAACCGGTATGAACCAATGGCAACCCACCACTGCTCCGGATTCCAGGAGAGGCTGTTTTCGCCCTCCCAGAGGCTCAAGGAAAACCTCTGGAGCCTGGGGAGGGCAAAAATGCACACACCCCCTGATGTGGTACAGGAGGCTGAGTAGGCCACGGCCCCCATGGCCACGCCCCCCCCATGGCCACACCCACCCAGCAACCGGGCAGTGAACCAGTTGCTAAAACTTTTGAACTCCACCTCTGGGGTCAACCTTTTCTCCAAAGCACCTGAGGGCAGGACAAGAAATAAAGGATGGAAGCTAATTAACTAACCCCCCAGAGTTACGTACAATAACAGACCTCCGGATTTTTCGTCGGGCCCTGAAAACCTATTTATTTCAACTAGCTGGGCTGGCTTGAGCTAAATTTTAAATTGATTTTAAATTGGGTTGTTTTAATTTACGGCCAAAATATTTAATTATTTTAATACCGTTTTTTAAATTTTGTATGCTCTGTTTTTACTTTGGCTGTGCACCGCCCTGAGTCCTATTTGGAGAAGGGCGGTATAGAAATTTAATAAATAAATAAATAAATAATAAAATAAATTAAACAGAAATCCAATTTAGGATCTGAAGTGTAGAATTAAGGAAAAATTTCCTGATCGTGAGAACAATTCACCAGTGGAATGGATTGGGGCTCCATCACTGGAGGTTTCCAAGAAGAGACTTTACTTTACTTGTATTTGATTTATATACCGCCCTACTCCCGAGGGACTCAGGGCGGTGAACAGCCAACAATAAAATACATTCATACGAAATTTAAAAAGCAGAAATAAAATCGAATTAAATAGTTTGGCCCAGACAGATTAAAAAACCCCAATCAATTTAAAACAAATTAAACTTTGAATATTAAAAATATTTAAAAATATTAAAAAATTATTTAAAAAGAAGGAGAAAATTAGGCCAGGCCCGCCTGGTGGAATAAAAAGATCTTAAGAGTACAGTGGAAGGTGCACAGATCCGGGACTGGATCTGCAGACTGGACGACCGTTTGTCTGAAATGTGATAGGATCTCCTGCCTGAGCAGGGAGTTAGTCTAGAAGACCTCCAAGATCCCATCCAACTCCATTATTCTGTTATTCTGTGTATTCTATTCTAAAACTGAACGGGCATTTTTTTAGCCAGTGATGCTCCTCATTAAATCTCAGCTCCAAAAAAGAAGGATCCCCCCCCCACTAAATTACCTCCCGAATCTGTGGCTATAATTGATCAGGACTTTATTTATGAATGCATTTGTTGAAATCAGAGCCAGTTGTAGATGGGATCAGAGTCATCCGATATCCCTAACCTTAAGCATTTTCACCTCTTAAAGGAGAAGTTCTCGTCTTTCTGGTACTGAGAACATTATCCGACTCGCTACAATATCCATTCAGGAAATTAATAAGCATTTCATTCAACCCCAGGAAAACGGAGGGGCCCCTGCTATTAGCTCCTCATAAAAACATAACCCAGCAGTGAGTCTCAGATGTCCTGGAATAGACCATAAAAATCCGGGAAATATTAATGTTTTAAAACTGAAAATGGTTCTTGCTCGTCAAATCAGCAGTGTCACGGCGCTGAAGAGATGTCACGGGGGGTAATGAAATATGGGCAGGTAAGATGTACGGAAGCGAATGCATTTATGGTATTCCGAAGCAAGAGGAAGGGGAATTCCTGGCCAGGTAGTTCTGTCCATAAATCAGCAGCTGTAGGAAGTTTGTTTAGACGTCTGCGGACTTTCCCCAGAAGAAGAAGAAGAAGAAGAAGAAGGAGGAGGAGGAGGAGGAGGAGGAGGAGGAGGAGGAGGAGAAGGAGGAGGAGGAGGAGGAGGAGAAGAAGAAGAAGAGGAGGAGAAGAAGAAGAAGAGGAGGAGGAGGAGGAGGAGGAGGAGGAGAAGAAGAAGAAGAAGAGGAGGAGGAGAAGAAGAAGAAGAAGAGGAGGAGGAGGAGGGGGAGGAGGAGGAGGAGGAAGAGGAACAAGAAGGAGAAGAAGAAGAGGAAGAGGAACAAGAAGGAGAAGAAGAAGAGAAAGAGGAACAAGAAGAAGAAGAAGAAGAGGAGGAGGAGGAAGAGGAACAAGAAGAAGAAGAAGAAGAAGAAGAAGAAGAAGAAGAAGAAGAGGAGGAGGAGGAGGAGGAGGAGGAGGAGGAGGAGGAGGAGGAGGAAGAAGGAGATGGAGATGGAGAAGGAAAACACACTTTGTGTGTTTTTGGATTATTTGTATCTAAGGCACAAGAAGATGCCATCGTTTAGACATTACCATTAAAGGAAGATGTTTGCAGCTCAGGGTTGAAATGAAGGCTCCTTGGTGCTCTCCGAGCTTGGTGCAGATGTTTCATAACCCAACTAGGGAACATCATCAGTGCTAGAAGGGAGGGAAGATTGGGAGGAGGAGCAGCAGTGGTGGATTGCTACCGGTTTGCCCCAGTTTGGGAAAACCACTAGCGACGGCTGCAGGAGGTGCCGCCCACCTCCCCGGATGCTTCTGTGCATGTACAGAAGTGTTGCAAGCGCACACCAGTGCATGCGCTCCCACGAGTGAACCGGTAGTGGTTTTGAAACCTGCCCTGAGGAGGAGGAGAATGCCCTGAAACCTGCCCTGAGGAGGAGAATAACTGTGGGGGTCCTTGGTGCTCTCTGAGCTTGGTCGTTTTTCTTGCAGATGTTTCATAACCCAACTAGGGAACATCATCAGTGCTGGAAGGGAGGAGGGTTTGCAGAGAGGAGGAGGAGGAGAAGGAGGAAGAAGAAGAAGAGGAGGAGGAGGAGGAGGAGGAGGAGGAGGAGGAAGCAGAAGCAGAAGAAGAAGAGGAGGAGGAAGAAGAAGAAGAGGAGGAGGAGGAGGAAGAAGAAGGAGAAGGAGATGGAGGTGGAGAAGGAGAAGGAGATGGAGAAGGAGAAGGAGATGGAGATGGAGAAGGAGAAGGAGATGGAGAAGGAGAAGAGAAGGAGAAGGAGATGGAGAAGGAGATGGAGAAGGAGAAGAGAAGGAGAAGGAGAAGGAGATGGAGAAGGAGATGGAGAAGGAGAAGAGAAGGAGAAGGAGATGGAGATGGAGATGGAGATGGAGCCTTCAGATGTTAGCACCCTTTAGAAGAAGGAGACTGTCTCACTGTCATGTGCAGGACCTAAACTAGCCGTCTGGAAGATTGACAGGTGGTTCTGGACTCTGTTTGACTTTTTGTTTGGTTTTCAGTGTGAAAAAGACATCAGCCTCCTGCCGGCTCTCCCTGCCGAGATCTGTTTATCTGAAGCATTTTGACCTTGAGCATCGGGGGGGTCCCAGGGTTAATGCTTTAAAACACCATAATTATTGTTATTATTATAATGGCCACTTACTCGGGGGGGCTTTACAGGCAGGAAAGAGAAGGGGAGACGAGGAAGGTCATTTCGCTAAAGGCTTCGGAAAAGCTGGAGACCTTCGAATGGAAAGAATTGCCGGCTTTATTGACTGCTTCCCTCTTGGAAAAACAGATGAAATAATTTTTGGTGTGGTTAGCGGAGAAGATCACTGAAGCCAAGGGCGCCCAAATGATCTGATGAACAGGACCACGGAGAAAGGGAGGTTGATGTGAAGGTCCGGAGAACATTTTTCCTTTTCAATTTTCCACACTTGCTTGCTTGCTTTTCCTTCTGGGCCAGCGGCTTTTCTGCTTGGATCTCCGAGAACTTGAGAACTTCTTCCAGGGGTGAAATCCAGCAGGTTCTCACAGGTTCTGGAGAACCGGTAACGGAAATTTTGAGTAGTTCGGAGAACCAGGCAAATAGCACCTCTGGCTGGCCCCAGAGTGGGGTGGGAATGGAGATTTCGCACTATCCTTCCCCTGGAGTGGGGAGGGAATGGAGATTTTGCAGTATCCTTCCCCTGGAGTGGGGTGGGAATGGAGATTTTGCAATATCCTTCCCCTGCCACGCCCACCAAGCCACGCCCACAGAACCGGTAGGGGAAAATGTTGGATTTCACCCCTGATTTCTTTCCGGTTCCTTTCGTGGGAGGTCACAACTTTGAAGAGAGTTGTAAGTCCCCTCATTCAATGTTGTTTTAACTTTCAATGGTTGCTATCAATGAGTAGTTGTTACATGAAGACTACCTTCCTTCCTTCCTTCCTTCCTTCCTTCCTTCCTTCCTTCCTTCCTCCCTCCCTCCCTCCCTCCCTCCCCCTTTCCTTTCCTTTCCTTTCCTTTCCTTTCCTTTCCTTTCCTTTCCTTTCCTTTCCTTTCCTTCCCTTCCCTTCCCTTCCCTTCCCTTCCTTTCTCCTTTCCTTCCCTTTTCCTTTCCTTTCCTTTCCTTTCCTTTCCTTTCCTTTCCTTTCCTTTCCTTTCCTTCCCTTCCCTTCCTTTCCCTTCCCTTCCTTTCTCCTTTCCTTCCCTTCCCTTCCCTTCCCTTCCCTTCCCTTCCCTTCCTTTCCTTTCCTCTATTTCTTTTCCTTCCCTTCCCCCAACTTATCTATAAATAAGAATGAACGATGTTGAAACTTGCTGTAACCAATGCTTTGTCTGCTCCTTTCCCCCCCAATTTCCCCCCTCCCACCCAAGGCACCCACTCTGGTGGTCGCAGTCCCCATTTTATTAGTTGTGATATACTGTAGCTGATTCCCTTAATCTGGACCTTGCTTTCCTATAAAGCCAAACCTCGTGGATTGAGTTTCTGAGATCAAAGGGGCGTCTGTGTGGGGCACAGCCGCTGTCACTAAACAGGGGAATTTGGGAAAGCTTGTAAAAAAGAAAGAAAATCAACTAAAGGTGCACACGCTTGCTGGATGGCACAATCAACTGAGAGAACAATTACGTGTGAAATACGACTTGTTCCTTAAAAATGCTGGCCTAAGATTTACTGCAGTGTATTAATCTGCTGTCCTTAATGCATTGACCTTTCACCCTGAACAAAGAGCCTTGGTAGTACAGGGGTTTAAGGCACCCTGTTATTAAGCTGGTTATTAAGACCAGCTGCCTGCAATTACTGCAGGGTTCGAATCTCGCCAAGGCTCAAGGTTGACTCAGCCTTCCATCCTTTCTAAGGTAGGTAAATTGAGGACCCAGTTTGTGGGGGCAATAAGCTGACTTTGTATAAATATACAAAAGGATGAAGGCTATTGCTTAACGCACTGTAAGCCGCCCTGAGTCTTCGGAGAAGGGCGGCATATAAATCAAATTTAAAAAAAAAAAATAATTGGTAGATGGTGCTGAATGGCCAGAAGCTAATACAGTAGATATGCAGAGAGAGAGAGAGAGAGAGAGAGGGAGGGAGGGAGGGAGGGAAGGGAGGAAGAGAGAGGGGAAGTGAATGAAAGAGGGAGAGAGAGGGAGAGAAAGCGAATGAGAGAGGGAGAGACAGAGGGGGAGAGAGAATGAGAGAGAGAGAGAGGGAGAGAAAAAGAATGAAAGAGGGAGAGAGGGAAAGAAAGCAAATGAAAGAGGAAGAGAGGGTGGAGAGAGAGAAGGAGAGAGAGAGGGAGAGAAAGAGGGAGGAAGAGAGAGAAAAAGAGAAAGAGAGGGAGAGAGAGGGAGAGAAAGCGAATGAAAGAGGGAGGGAGAGAGAGAGAATGAGAGAGAGGGAGAGAAGGAGAGAGAGAGAGAGAAAAAGAATGAGAGGGACAGAGGGAGAGAGAGAGAGAGAGAGAGAGAGAGAGAGAGAGAGAGAGAGAGAGAGAAAGAGAAAGAGAAAGAGAGAGTGAGTCTATCCCTTGCTCCTCATTCAAAGAAATGGGAAGTGGGGTTTGCTTAAGTAAACATGGGATTATGTTAAACCCAGTGATCCAAAAATCACCCTTGGGTTCAAAGCAGGGGTGAAATCCAGCAGGTTCTGACAGGTTCTGGAGAACCAGTAGCGGAAATTTTGAGTAGTTCAGAGAACTGACAAATACCACCTCTGGCTGGTCCCAGAGTGGGGAGGGAATGGAGATTTTGCAATATCCTTCCCCTGCCACACCCATCAAGCCACGCCCACCAAGCCACACCACAGCCACCAAGCCAGGCCCACAGAACCGGTAGTAAAAAAAATTGGATTTCACCATTGGTTCAAAGCTATGTTCAACTCCATGGAGGAAAGACCTCCAGGTTCCTTAGAAGTTGTGAGATTCAGACACTCCCTTACAAAGATTTCAAAGATTGAATTCACTATTAGGGCTCCTTAACAATCCAAATCTCAAGTTTTGTCCGTAGTTTTCCCCCCACAAAAAAGATGGAAACATTTTCTGGAGAAATGTTGCTTGTTAAGTATTGACCGTAATACATACCCTGTTTCCCCGAAAATAAGACCCAACTGGAAAATAAGTTCTAGCATGAGTTTTCAGGATGCTCGTAATATAAGCCCTACCCCCAAAATAAGCCCCAGTTAAGATTGTCAGCCAGATGGGTGCATTTAGTACCGTATTTCCCCAAAAATAAGACCTAACCAGAAAATAAGCCCTAATGCTTCTTTTGGAGCCAAAAATTAATATAAAACCCAGTCTTATTTTCGGAGAAACACGGTACATTCTCTCATTCAATGGGCTGATTTGGTCTAATACATTTCGCAATGTTCTTTGTTTACTTACATGCCTTATAAGAATTTGCATTATTTATTCTCGTATGATAAACTTTGTAATAACTGAGAGGAAAAATGGCTTTCGGCCTCATTGATGCTTTCCCTCTATTGCATTTCTGAGAGTTTGAAAACTGCACCCTGGCTCTGAAGGTTATTGCATATTTTATACTTTCCTTACCTAGGCAGGAAACCAGAGTTACGCATGTCCATTTATATGCAAATGAATAATTCCTGTTTTCAAAGGTTTTTCAAAATCAAAACAGTTCCTCCGCCTCCTTCTGCGAATATAATGGTTGCATCCTCCAAAACCTCTCCAGACAAGGTTAGCCTCTGGATCCTGGAAAGCTGCCCTTATAATTCCATGTAATTATTCTGTTCATTATAGCAACTATCCTAATGGAAATATTAACATTTTCCCCCTCCACTCTTTCTTTTTTTAAATGAGAGGCCTTTCCAGGTGTGCCAAAACATTGTCCCATTCTTCATGCTTTCTATTTTTGGGGGGGACAGCTGAGAACTGTATCTCCAAATCGATTGATGTGTAAAAGTGAGAAGGATGTGTGTTGGCCAGTTTTTATGCTCTGGGGTGGAGAGTTGTGGTTTAATCCAGTTTTTATTATCAGTTTTGTTTCTTTCTTTCATTCTCTCTCTCTCTCTCTCTCTCTCTCTCTTTATTTATTTCTTCCCCCTCCTTCCCTGCCCCTCAATCCCTCCCGCTCTCTTCTCCTTCCTTCCTTCCTTCCTTCCTTCCTTCCTTCCTTCCTTCCTTCCTTCCTTCCTTCCTCTTTCTTTCTTTCTTTCTTTCTTTCTTTCTTCCTTCCTTCCTTCCTTCCTTCCTTCCTTCCTTTCTTTCTTTCTTTCTTTCTTTCTTTCCCCTCCTTCCCTGCCCTTCTCCATCCCTCCCACTCTCTTCTCCTTCCTTCCTTCCTTCCTCCCTCCCTCCCTCCCTCCCTCCCTCCCTCCCTCCCTCCCTCCCTCCCTCCTTTCTTTCTTTCTTTCTTTCTTTCTTTCTTTCTTTCTTTCTTCCCCCTCCCTCCATCCCACCTGCTCTCTTCTCCTTCCTTCCTTCCTTCCTTCCTTCCTTCCTTCCTTCCTTCCTTCCTTCCTTCCTTCCTTCTTTCTTTCTTTCTTTCTTTCTTTCTTTCTTTCTTTCTTTCTTTCTTTTTCTTTCTTATTAATTTTCTGCCCATATCGCAGTGCCTTGACCCTGAAAGGCACAACAATATTAGGCTGTGCCAATATTGGCTTTGTTTTGTGATGTTTAATGTCTAGTTTAATGTCTAGTTTAATGAAAAGAAGGACTAGGAGAGACATGATAGCAGTCTTCCAATATCTCAGGGGCTGCCCCAAAGAAGAGGGAGTCAAGCTCTTCTCCAAAGCACCTGAGGGCAGGACAAGAAACAACAATGGATGGAAACTCATCAAGGAGAGAAGCAACCTAAAACTAAGGAGAAATTTCCTGACAGGGAGAACAATTAATCAGTGGAACAATTTGCCTCCAGAAGTTTGTGAGAGCTCCATCACTGGAGATTTCCAAGAAGAGATTGGACAACCATTTCTCCGGAATGGTATAGGCTCTCCTGCTTGAACAGGGGGTAGGACTAGAAGACCTCCAAGGTCCCTCTAACCAACTCTGTTATTCTGTTAATCAAGCTTCAAGTGTTGTGTGAATGCAACCACTAAAGATAAGACCTAGAGGTGAAAAGGTGTCATTTGTCATGGAGAAAGGGCTGCTGTTGACACGGTCATCTTAGGCCTCCAAACACCTTCAGGCATGGCCTGTTAGAACATCCTCCTCTCTCTCTCTCCCTCTCTCTCTCCCCCCTCCCTCTTTCTCTATGTGGGTTACTGACCTATTAGCCTGCTGACTGACATCAGCCGCTTGGTATGCTAGGAACATAACACTGTCATGACATTTGATGCCCCTGGCCTGTTCAGACTGTTTTATTACCCTGCTCCCCCTCTTTCTGGTTTGTATCAAATTGGGTTTTCCATAGGCAGGCCATCAAGTGGGCAGGATGGAAGGGACGATTTATGGCCTTCTAAATTTGGTTTCTTCAACCTTGGAGTCCATCATCTTGCTGGTGCTGGAGAGGTGGACAGTAAGTTTGCAGTGAGGGCTTTGTGGGATAAGGGATAGGAATGTGATGCACCTCAGATACAGGGATTGGCATGTCCAGTTTAGTGAAGAGAAGGACTAGGGTGACATGATAGCAGTCTTCCAATATCTCAAAGAAGAGGGGGTCAACCTATTCTCCAAAGCACATGAAGGCAGAAGAAGAAGCAACAGAGGGAAACTAATCAAGGAGAGAAGCAACCTAGAACTAAGGAGAAATTTCCTGACAGTGAGAACAATTCATCAGTGGAACAACTTGCCTCCAGAAGTTGTAAATGCTCCAACACTGGAAGTTTTTAAGAAGAGGTTGGAGAACCATTTGTCTGAAATGTTTCCTGCTCGAGAAGGAGGTTGGACTACTAGAAGATTGAAAAATTAAGGAAAGATGATACCGTATTTTCCGGCGTATAAGACGACTTTTTAACACATGAAAATCTTCTCAAAAGTCGGGGGTCGTCTTATACGCCGGGTGTCGTTCTCCTGTAACCAGGCAGACCAGCCCGAAAGGCTCTGACGAGCCTTAAATGGCTCTGACAATCCCAGCTCTGACGATCCCAGCTGAGTTCCCTGCAACTCAGCTGGGATCGCCAGAAACCATGTAAAAGGAAAAAAGTTTTTTCCCTTTTACTCTGACGATCCCAGCTCTGACGATCCCAGCTGAGTTCCCTGCAAAAGTTTTTTCCCTTTTACTCTGACGATCCCAGCTCTGACGATCCCAGCTGAGTTCCCTGCAAAAGTTTTTTCCCTTTTACTCTGACGATCCCAGCTCTGACGATCCCAGCTGAGTTCCCTGCAAAAGTTTTTTCCCTTTTACTCTGACGATCCCAGCTCTGACAATCCCAGCTGAGTTCCCTGCAAAAGTTTTTTCCCTTTTACTCTGACGATCCCAGCTCTGACGATCCCAGCTGAGTTCCCTGCAAAAGTTTTTTCCCTTTTACTCTGACGATCCCAGCTCTGACGATCCCAGCTGAGTTCCCTGCAAAAGTTTTTTCCCTTTTACTCTGACGATCCCAGCTGAGTTCCCTGCAACTCAGCTGGGATCGCCAGAAACCACGTAAAAGGAAAAAACTTTTTTCCTTTTTACTCTGACGATCCCAGCTCTGACGATCCCAGCTGAGTTCCCTGCAAAAGTTTTTTCCCTTTTACTCTGACGATCCCAGCTCTGACAATCCCAGCTGAGTTCCCTGCAACTCAGCTGGGATGGCCAGAAACCATGTAAAGGAAAAAGTTTTTTCCCTCCAGCTGCTAGTCACAACGCTTGCCTTGCTTCGCTTGCCTGAATCTATTCCATCAGCAATCAACTCCCTGCCTGCAATCAAGCAAGCAGGGAGTTGTGGACTTTAACTCCCAGAATTCCTCAGCCAGCTTTGCTTTGCTGGCTGAGGAATTCTGGGAGTTGAAGTCTACAAGTCTTAAAGTTGCCAAGGTTGGAGACCCCTGTTCTATTGGGTAAGTTTTTTTCCCCTTTGGGAGCTTTAAAAAAAATAGTCAATTGGGGTTTTTTTAGTTGTTCTTTTTTAGACCTAGCCATTTAAAGTTTAGGAAGTTTTAAATTTAGCTTTCATATAAAAATAAAAATAAAATAAAATAATATTTGTGCAGCTTTCTGAGATTTAGTGTGTTTCTGTAGTGTTTCACTCTAACTACACAAACACACAAAATCTCACAAAGCTGTATGTGGAATTTTGTGTGTGTAAAGTGTGAAAGTTGGTTTTTTGGGCTTTTTGTGGCTGTGTGAGGTTCCTGCTTGTTGCAGGGGCCATTTTGGGAGTAGCACAGCTGCTTTTACATTGTGGGTGAGCCAGTTGTGTTGTGTTGTGTGTGTTTAGAGTGTGAAAGTTTTTTGGGGGGGCTTTTTGTGGCTGTGTGAGGTTCCTGCTTGTTGCAGGGGCCATTTTGGGTCTAGCACAGCTGCTTTTACATTGTAGGTGAGCCAGTTGATGTTTTTTAATTTTTATTTGGTGTGCATTGGAAGAGGGGTAGTCTTATATGGCAAGTATAGCCCAAACCCTATATTTTAACAGGAAAAGTTGGGGGTCGTCTTATACGCCCAGTCGTCTTATACGCCGGAAAATACGGGTAATTCAACAAAATATGTATTATTACTAAAAGTTTATAAGATTGTCAATTGTACGAAATATATTGTATTATTTGTACTAAAATGTAAGACACTCTGGTCCCACGCTGTTCACTGTTTGTAGAAAAATAAAAAAAAACCTTTTTAAAAAATTCTAATTTAAATGTGGGGCTGGAGGAAACGGGATGGTTTGCTTTTCAAGACTTATTCATCGCAATCTGCACTGGATTAATTGCAGTTTGCAGGACTAGCTTTAACTCATTTTTATCGTCCACAACTCTTTTCAAGAGGCATGGACTGGAATCATTTGCCATGATTGTTCTTTCCAGTTATATTCAACCTTTCAAGACCTAAAGTGCTCAGATAGAGCATTTGACTTTTGCATGTTTAATTCCGCTGTAATTTCCTTTGTAAGAGGGTTTGGTTCTCAGGATTGGTTGTGGGGGTTTTTGTTTTTTTTTTTTGAACCGTGAAAGACAGGCTATAAATCTGTTAAACATTAAACACATCCAGAGGTAAGAGAAGGAGTTGTCTAAGCCAGTTGGGACTGATGCAAAAATCAACAAATAAGCTTATGACAATTAAACGATTAAGACATGTTCAGTCACATAAGCTTTCATGGATGACAACAGGAGCCTGAAGAATAATTCCCCTTGGGCATGCATCAATACAGCCACAGGTATTGATGCCACCTATACAAGGGAGGAAACTGTCAAATCAGGGGCCACAACCAGATGCAATAGCAAACCACAAGACAAACAAACAATAGAGTAGGGTAGAGTAGAGTAGAGTTGGGTAGGGTAGGGTAGGATAGGATAGGGTAGAGTAGAGTAGAGTAGAGTAGAGTAGAACACAACACAACACAATAGAAAATAGGATGGGATGGGATAGGGTAGGGTAGGGTAGGGTAGAGTAGGGTAGAGTAGAGTAGAGTAGAATGGAATGGAATAGAATAGAATAGAATAGAATAGAATAGAATAGAATAGAATAGAATAGAATAGAATAGAAATAAGGAATAGAAGGATAGGATAGGATAGGATAGGATAGGATAGGATAGGATAGGATAGGATAGGATAGGATAGGATAGGATAGGATAGGATAGGATAGGATATGGGATGGGATGGGAGGGGATAGAAGAGAAGAGAAGAGAAGAGAAGAGAAGAGAAGAGAAGAGAAAATATGGGATGGGATGGGATAGAGTAGAGTAGAGTAGAGTAGAGTAGAATAGAAAAAATAGAATAGAATAGAATAGAAATAAGGAATAGAATAGAACAGAACAGAGTAGAAAATATGGGATGGGATAGGGTAGGGTAGAGTAGAGTAGAGTAGAATGAATATTAGAACAGAACAGAACAGAACAGAACAGAATACTTTCTTTGGCCAAATGTGTTTAGATACACAAGGAATTTAGCCGGAGAAAAGCAAGCAAGAGAACCTTCTGCTTGCCATGTCTTCAAATGAAAGGCCCACACAAGGAAAGCGATATGGCATGTCAGCTCCTGTGCTGTTGTTTGCGTCTCAGGTTGACCGAAGTCCATCCTCCTTTGTGCTTCTTGAGCTCGGCACAGATGGAAATCATTTGGCTTCAGCTTTATTAGAGGGAATTGGAGAATGAGTGAGGGAAAAGAAAGGAAATAGATTGAGGGGGAGGAAAGGACTGGATGTCCCCTATTGTCCTTTTTGGAGATGAAGTTTCTTTTGCAAATTAAAAAAAAAATGCTCTCAAGAACGATGAGCATCTTTGAAATCCAGCAACCACAAACTTGTGACTTGGACAAGGTCAAGGGAAAGGGAACCCAACTGAAGGATGAGAAGAAAACAGATTTTTTTTTACCGACACAAGGCAAAATTTGCTGGATGCAGCTGGACACCAGCTCAATGATAAGAGTCCTGACTTGCAAAGAAAAGTGAAAACAAATGGGACACACACTTGTTGATGCTCTCTTCTTTCACCAGCCCCGACACACCTTTGTGGCTTAGCTTCCGGGCCCCGACGTCTCACACTTCCTGTTCTGGCCTAGGCTCCCTTAAAAAGCAGAAAGCAGAGTCTTGGTCCCGGCAAAATCTCTTTTATTTACACGACTGTGAATTACGTTCATTCCACAGTCAGCAAGGCCTGTCCAAACACTTTTTCAAAGGAATATTTATCAACAGGTCGAAAGATTGGCAGTTCAGCGGTTTGAGTGCCGCGTAACGGGGTGAGCTCCTGTTACTTGTCCTAGCTTCTGCCAACCTAGCAGTCCGAAAGCACGCAAAGAATGCAAGTAGAAAAATAGGGACCACCTTTGGTGGGAAGGGAACAGCGTTCCGTGCGCCTTTGGCATTGAGTCATGCCGGTCACATGACCACGGAGACGTCTTCGGACAGCACCGACTCTTCGGCTTTCAAACGGAGATGACCCCTTAGAGTCGGGAACGAGTAGCACATATGTGCGAGGGGAACCTTTACCTTTACTTTATATGCTGGTCCCAGACCATCAAGTAGTATAATATTTTTGGTGAGCAGACTGTTTCCAATCGTGTGTCTTTGAATCTGTCTCTCTTCCAAAGCAATTCTTTGCAGGCAAAAGTGAGAAAACTGAGTTGCTTGTTTGCATGTCCCAAACCGGAAACCTTTGGCATTTTCTGTTCCTCAAAAAAAAAACCACCACACATACACACACAAAACACCACACCACTGCATTGAACCACAATTCACAGTACAATCTGGAAACAGTTCTCCATCAGGTTCTGCCAATAAAACCGGGCAAGCTGTTGTGCGTTCGGCTTTCATAGAGTCGATTTTGTGATTGCTTTGCGGCCGTACCTGATATATTTCACGGTGACCTCATCCGACGTCGTTTGGAGGGAATAATGAAAATTAAAACTCAATCCTTCTCCTCATTCCTCCTATATCTGTCTATTAACCTGAGTGATTTAGGGTATTCTTGGACCTTATATCAAATAAAGTGTATGTCGGCGGCTCTACACACCGGAACATATGGAAGAGGTTATTTCATTTTTTTAAAAGATGCATCGAGTGGCAGTGATGTCATACGAGACAATAGGAAACTGAATCTCCAGGTTTGACCAGGGTACCAAATCACAGTTTCCTTTCTCCCTTGATGATGCTTCTTGATTTAAAAAGCGCCAGGACATAATCCCTGCAAATAATCTTTAGAAAAAAGAATGTACAAGGTAAATGTAAGGTGAATGTAAATGTACAAGAATGTACATTTAGTGACTATTCGAAGTTATAACAGCACTGGAAAAAAAAAGTAATTTATACCGTATTTTTGGGGAGTATAAGATGCACCTTAGTTTTTGGGGAGGAAAATAAGAAAAAAGCTGATTGGCAGGTGGATCGGCTTCCTGGAATACCCCCAATCAGCTGTTCCCAGAGGTGAATTTTAACAATCCCCTAATGATAAGCCCAATCGGGTTTTTGAGCGCATGGCAATAAGGCCAAGTGCTTATTTCAGGGTTCAAAAAAATAAAATAAAAAAATAAGACAGGGTCTTATTTTCGGGGAAACATGGTACCTATCGAGTCCTTCCTAAGGATCTGGGATAGGCAGATGTGTTTGACGGTGTTTGAAGTATCATCACAGGATGTAAGCTGTTCTGAACAAAGCTGCCTTCTGCAATTTATTTATTTATTTATTATTTATTTATTTATTTATTCAATTTCTATACCGCCCTTCTCCCGAAGGACTCAGGGCGGTGAACAGTTAAAATAACATACATATAAAATGTGAATATAAGTTGATTAAGCCAATTTGGTTCATCGGTTAAGAATTTTCAACATAAAGATTTAATTGACTGATGGCGAGTTTGTCAATGCAAATGATGTTCAAGGGATGCTCCAATTATTTGGGAACTGCAGCCAAGGCGCCTAGGACTATCGATGCTACCTTTACTTTCTTTTGCCACCGTTGTTCTATTTCTATTTGTAGGTTTTTTTTTATTTTGGGATCTCCTCCAGTTCTCTCTCTTTTATTCTGCTGTCTCCAGGTACTGCCATGGGCTATTATTATTATGTTTTGTCCCACAGTCAGCCAAATATTATTACTGTTATTGGAGTTGGGTACATAGTCAGCCAGATGTTTTGATTGGATTTGTCACTGCGTTATTTTATTTGCCAGCTGAACTCATCATTTCTGGACTATCAGACTTTCCGTACCTTGCCAAGAATTGTTATCAAAAGTTACTACGGATGTCTGCATTCCTTCACTTGCTTCACACACTTTTTCCTTTGTTCTCTTGCCACGGTGCTGGTTGCTGGAAAGCAACTGCCCCGAATTATTTTCAAAATGTAGCAATTACTTTTCTTAGTTAGTGAGGTGTTTTATTTTCTTTATAACAAATAAATGAGTTTTGTTAGAGAACTTTTCTTCGCGTTTCTTTTTCAGAATATTGCAGCAAGGAATAAGCCACGATCCATCCTCTAAACCAGGGTGATTTTTTTCCCAGAGCCAAAGATGGGATTAATCAACGCCCTGACATTTCCCCCCACCTATCAGGTCCTTTCCAGAGACCTGGGATAGACAGATGTTGAGGTTTGATGATGTTTAAAGATTTCATAGCAGAATGTAAGCTGTGCCAAGGGAAGCTGCCATTTGCAATTGACCGATGGGGATTTTGTCAATGCCGGCAGTGTTTAAAGGGTGCTCTAGATTTTTGGGGGATTGCACCCAAGGCTCCAATTACTATTGGCATTATTAATTTATAATGCAGATAGTCCTCGACTTAGAACAGTTCATTTAGTGACCGTTCAAAGTGACAATGGCACCAAAAAAACACGGACTTATGGCCGTTTTTCACAGTTACGACCTTTGCAGCACCCCCATGATCAAAATGCAGATTCTTGGCAATTGACTCATACTTATGACCGTTGCTGTGTCCCAGGGTCAGGTGATCCCCTTTTGGGACCCTCTGACAAACAAAATCAGTGGGGAATCCAGATTCACTTAACAACCGATACTAACTTATCCACTGCAGTGATTCACTTAACAACAGAGGCAAGGAAGGTCGTAAAATGGGGCAAAGCTCCCCATTAATAAATTTTCACTTCAGAAACGATTGGGCTCCGTTGTGGTCATATGTCAAGGACTACCTGTGTACAGTAACTATTAAAATTTTTAACGAGATAGAAACCATACAGATATTAGAAAACACACACACAAAAAAAAAATAAATAAGGAAGGGAAGGGAATAAGTAGGAAAGAAAATATAAAAAAGAAACAGAAAAAAAGAAAAAAGAAGATAATAAAGAAGCCATTATAAATGCGTTTATATTTTACCCTTTCTAAGGTTACCTCATAATTTCCTTCTCTCTAATCTCCGAACCCATAAATCACTCGTTCATTTTTCTCATCTTTTTTTTTTTCCTCCAATGAAAATTCCTTCAGGGGTTTCCAGTCGCTGTAGCTGTTGATTTTTCTGTAATCAAACAAGTTGCCATTTCTGCTAGTTAGGTCATGTCCACCAACCCATTTTCCTTTGTGGGTATTTTTGTGACTCTTTCCAGTTTTACGTATATAATTGTCTCGCAGCAGTAATCATATCTGAGAAAGAAAAATCTCTTTTCTAATGGAAGCGTCCATTAATCCCGGCAAGAAAAGTTCTGGCTTCAAGTTGAGAGGTTAAGATTTCCATGACAGTTTTCAAATTCGATCGTTTCGAACCGCCAAACTGCCGACTTTTCGATTGACAAGCTCAGCATCTAAGCCACTGAGCCACCGTGTCCCATCTTTGCATCTCATAAGAAGCCATTAATGAGACTGTGGGGCTTGAAATAAATTTCCACATTGAAGGTCATATTAAAGAGAGAAGCAGGGAGGGTGAAGGGAAAAATGAAATTTATAATCCATCATAACGAAACCAAGTCGGGACGGAGGCAACCTCATTTGAAGGGCTGATGGAGAAGAGGCCGTAATAAATGGCTCAGTTCAGTCAAAGAAAATGATTTTTTGCCATTTCGCTATTAGCTTGCTAAAATGCCAGCAATCTGGAAGGCCAATTAAAGCATTCTTGGTAGAAATTGAATTACTTCAGGTAAACCCTTTGGAAAAGCAGAACGGGAGGGGAAGAAAAGAGAGATGAGCTGCTCATCCAGCATTCTCCAGCCGGCATGCTTTAAGATGAGTGAACTTCAACTCTGTATCTGTCTCTATCTTTCTCTTTCTCTTTCTCTTTCTCTTTCTCTTTCTCTTTCTCTTTCTCTTTCTCTTTCTCTTTCTCTTTCTTTCTTTCTTTTGTCTATCTATCTATCTATCTATCTATCATCTATCTATCTATCATCTATCTATCTATCTATCTATCCATCCATCCATCTATCCATCTATCCGTCTATCATCTGTCTCTCTCCCTCTCTCCCATATATCTGCTTACCTATCTTCCTTCCTACCTTCCTATCCTATCTTCCTTCCTTCCTTCTTTCTTCTTTCTTTCTTTCTTTCTTTCATTCTATCTATCTATCATCTATCTATCTATCCATCCATCCGTCTATTCATCTATCTATCTATCATCTCTCTCTCTCCCTCTCTCCCATATATCTGTCTGCTTACCTATCTTCCTTCCTACCTTCCTACCCTATCTTCCTTCCTTCCTTCCTTCCTTCCTTCCTTCCTTCTTTCTTTCTTTCTTTCTTTCTTTCTTTCTTTCTTTCTTTCTTTCTTTCTTTCTTTTTCCTTCCTTCCTTCCTATCTTTCTTTTTCTTCTCTCTCTCGCCTATATCATCATCATCATCATCATCATCATCATCATCTCATCTATCTAATGTTGAGTGGTGAAACTCTGGCCATTCCATCAAATCCAACCTTGAATCATTTGGTTTCATATATCTCCGGTGCCATTAAGTTACTCCCGTTTTTTTTTCTCTCTCTCTGTTTTCCTCCTTTCTTGAAATCTGTTTTCAATTTGCTTTTATTGGCTACTGAAAGGATTCGTTGACTAGTCCTCCAGAGCAGTGACCAAAAATGCAGGTAAAATTATGTCCAGCTCTCCCCCCCCCACTTTCTTTCTCTCTCTTTTTGGTCTCTGAATGGAGGTTTGGCAAAATCTCCTTCACCATAAGCTCTTTCTTCCCCCCCCCCAAGTTTTATATTTTTTTATTTTTTACAAACATATCAAATCAATGTATGAACGGTGTGGCACCTGGGTGTCATACATTCTAATACAAATAAAACTAATAGAATTAATTATAGTTACTACATTCAAGAGGGATGCGGTGGCTCAGTGGCTAAGACACTGAGCTTGTCGATCGAAAGGTCGGCAGTTCAGCGGTTCGAATCCCTAGCGCCGCCTAACGGGGTGAGCTCCCGTGACTTGTCCCAGCTTCTGCCAACCTAGCAGTTCGAAAGGAGGTAAAAAATGCAAGTAGAAAAATAGGGACCACCTTTGGTGGGAAGGGAACAACGTTCCGTGCGCCTTTGGCGTTGAGTCATGCCGGCCACATGACCATGGAGACGTCTTCAGACAGCGCTGGCTCTTCGGCTTTGAAACGGAGATGAGCACCGCCCCCTAGAGTCGGGAACGACTAGCACATATGTGTGAGGGGAATCTTTATCTTTACCTTTACTACATTTAATCAACTTAGATATTTCTAATAATGATACACATTTATATCAAGTTGCAATCTGTCGTTGTTCAATTATTCCATGTTTTCTCTTGTTATTACTTTTATTTTATCATATAGCAGTGTAAACACTAATATTTCCCCTTCTCTTATTTCTAGCACTGATTCTAACATTTAACCATGTCACCTTTTATTAAAAGCCTTTTTCTTTCTATCCTACCTAACTTCTAGTCATAACCATAAGCTCTTTCTGAAAAGATTTCAGCACCTCCTAAACTTTTCTTTTGGGAGAAAGTTGGCTCTCTTTCTCTCCCTCCCTCCCTCCTTCCCTGCCCTCTCTGTATTTTCTCTCCTATTTTTCCACAGTTAAAAAGTCTTAACCTGTTTAAAGAGGCGAAGAAGAATGGAAAAACAAGCGAAACCTGGAAAAAAAGCCAAAACACAAAAGAGGAGAATTGTAGCCTCTTTTCACACACAAAGAATTCTGTCAACAGCAGCAGGTTTAAATGTGTGTGTTTTTTTTAAGCAAAAAGAGCTCAAATCCCAAACCAATCAGATCTTTTAGCCTCTCTCTCTCTCTCTCCCTCTCCCTCTCTCTCTCTCTCTCTCTCTCTCCCTCCCTCCCTCCCTCCCTCCCTCCCTCTCTCTCTCTTTCTCTCTCTCTCTCTCCTAATTAGGGTTTTGGAAAACCCATGTCAAACATGCCCGAGCTAATTTAATGCCATGCTCAAGTCTGCCTCTAATCATTTCTTCCCTTGTGAGAATTGTCAATTTGGCAAAGGAAACACCAAAAGAAAGCCAAAAAGAAAGTTTAAGCTTTTCTCTTGGAGTGTGGGGGGGGGGAGGGCGTACGCGAGAGGGATGGTGTGCTGTGGCTTGTTTTGGCTGCCCGCCTGCTTCTGGGTGCAATTCAAGATGTTGATTATCGCCTTTAAAATCCTACTTGACTGGGAGGGGGGGTTGTCAGGCTATTTGAAGGACCATCTCTCCCCTATGACATCCATCTGACCCACAGGTTGGGAAGGCAGGGTGGATGATGGGTCCCATTGATTAGGGATACACATCTGGTAGGATCACAAAAGAGAGGTCTATGACAACTTCCCTTGGACAACTTGGCATGAACAACTCACCAAGGCCAACTTGCCATGGCCAACTCATCATGGTCAACTAGCTATGGGGCAACTCACCATGGTCAACTTGCTATGTCCAACTCATCATGGCCAACTCACCATGGCCAATTTTCTATGTCCAACTCATCATGACCAACTCATCATGGCCAACTTGCCATGGCCAACTTGCCATGGCCAATTCATCATGGCCAACTTGCCATGGCCAATTCATCATGGCCAACTCATCATGGCCAACTTGCCATGGCCAATTCATCATGGCCAACTCATCATGGCCAACTTGTTATGTCCTACTCACCATGGCCAATTTGCTATGTCCAACTCATCATGGCCAACTCATCATGGCCATCTTGCCATGGCCAATTCATCATGGCCAACTCATCATGGCCAACTTGCCATGGCCAACTTGCCATGGGCCAATTCATCATGGCCAACTTGCCATGGCCAACTCAAGTGGTTGATTTGATGGTGTTGCTGCTACTTTGGGGCTGGGGGTTCAGATGGAGATATTTACGGGTTTTGATTAATTGGTTTTCTAAATGTTGTAAGCTGCCTGAAGTCACCTAGTGGTGACTTGGGCAGCCATGTAAATTTGTTTTAAAAAATACATATTTTTAAATTTTTATTTGTTGTTAAACCCGCCTTTATTATTTTTATAAATAACTCAAGGTGGAGAACATAAGTAATGCTTCTTCCTCCTCCTATTTTCTTCACAACAACCCTGTGAGGTGGATTGGGCTGAGAAGTAGGGACTGACCCAAAATCGCCCAGCTGGCTTTCATGCCTAAGGCGGGACTAGAACTCACCGTCTCCTGGTGATTGGCCCAAAGTCACCCAGCTGACTTTCATGCCTAAGGTGGGACTAGAACTCACCGTCTCCTGGTGATTGGCCCAAAGTCAGCCAGCCAGCTTTCACGTCTAAGGTGGGACTAGAACTCACCGTCTCCCAGTTTCTAGGCTGGCGCCTTAACAACTAAAGCAAACCGTCTCTCAAAGGATACATAAATAAGCAAGAAAGACTGTTGGAAAGAAGAGAACCTGATAAAACCAACGATTTCCCATCTCACCTATGAACAGGTGGAAGGCTGTAGCTCAGCATTCAGCGATATAATTATATAGCAAATCGGTGTCACATTTCCAGAGGCAGAAACATCTTAGTCATCAAGTTACGGCATGTTTACGCATCTCTTTAAACAATAACCTGCTTAGCTGCGATATGTTGGCCAAACCACAGTTGGTTGGCATTGCCTATCACCCTATGCCATAAGCCCAGCTTTACAAACCACTGGCTAAGCCTGTACAACATCCACCCACCCACACAAAGCCTCAGGATACGCAATATGCCACTTTATTTTATTTTTTTTTGAAAAAAGTTTTTTATTTTTATTTCTTATACACAGATTGCAAATGTACCTTCTCTTATCCATAATTGATCTCATATATATATATATATATATATATATATATATATATATATATATATATACACACACACACACACACACACACACACACACACACACACACACACATACATATTCTTTCTAAAAGAAGCATCAAAATAAGACCTTTTAATTACGTTTGGGATTGCTCTTCTACCTTCTCTTTTCCCTCTTTTCACAACAAACCTTCTTCTCCTTCTTTCTTTCCCCTCGTTCCCTCCTCTCCTCTTCTACTTTCTTCTTCTCTCCTCTCCTCTTCCCTACTTCCCCTTCCTTACCCCCACTCCTCCCTTCTTTTCTCCCTTTCTCGCCTTCTCTCCTGCTCTTGTCCCCTATCCTTTCTTTCTCTCCTTCCCCTTTCTTCCATTCCTCTCTCTCCTCCTTCTCCATCTTCTTTCTTTCCCCTCGCTCCCTCCTCTCCTCTTCTACTTTCTTCCTCCTCCTCTCCTCTCCTCTTCCCTACTTTCCCTTCCTCACCCCACTCCTCCCTTCTTTTCTCCCTTTCTCGCCTTCTCTCCTGCTCTTGTCCCCTATCCTTTCTTCCTCTCCTTCCCCTTTCTTCCATTCCTCTCTCTCCTCCTTCTCCGTCTTCTTTCTTTCCCCTTGCTCCCTCCTCTCCTCTTCTACTTTCTTCCTCTTCCTCTCCTCTCCTCTTCCCTACTTTCCCTTCCTCACCCCACTCCTCCCTTCTTTTCTCCCTTTCTCGCCTTCTCTCCTGCTCTTGTCCCCTGTCCTTTCTTCCTCCCCTTCCCCTTTCTTCCATTCCTCTCTCTCCTCCTTCTCCGTCTTCTTTCTTTCCCTTTGCTCCCTCCTCTCCTCTTCTACTTTCTTCCTCCTCCTCTCCTCTCCTCTTCCCTGCTTCCCCTTCCTCACCCCCACTCCTCCCTTCTTTTCCCCCTTTCTCGCCTTCTCTCCTGCTCTTGTCCCCTATCCTTTCTTCCTCACCTTCCCCTTTCTTCCATTCCTCTCTCTCCTCCTCCTCCTCCTCTATTCCACTCCTCCTCTCTCCTTTCTTTCTCCTGTGTTGTGCAATATTTCCCTTTGGTATCCAAGCAACTCCCATTTTCTAATCATATATGCTTTCTTTTCAATTTCTTTCCCATTTTATCCAATCTATCATTTCATAATTGTACATTTATATCTATAACCTTCTTTCTCTCTCCCCCCCACCAGATATGCCACTGTATTAAGGCTTTGTTTCTTTGTGTACGCGATCATCTCGGAAACGAGAAAGGATGCTCTGCTTGGTTGAACTGAGATCAAAGCGCTGCCCCGAAGCAAAAAGGCACCAAGATTTTGCTTTTTTCTCCCATTTTTTCCTCCCTCCCTCCTGCTGTTGTGCTTGTGAAACTGATCTCTGCACGTGCAACTCGGGTGCCAAAAACTTCGGTTAGCCACAGATGCACAGGTTCTCCTTTCTAAGACGAAGCCACACACCTCAACCGTCAAACCACTTAGGACAAACCGCCTCCTTGGCCTTACCGTCACGATAGTTAAATATTCAACAAGTTTACAGGAATGAGAGGAGAAGGATAACAACACACCCCTCTTCCCAAAGGGAGGAGAAAGTCCCAACCTCCACCCCCACCCCTCCCAAAAAGGCATTGATGATGGTCAAGGATGAACATCATAGCAAGATTCGGGGAACTTCACGGACGCAGTAAACCTTTTAAAAAATTTAAGCTGAAGAGGAAAGAGTCCAAATGATATTATTTTAGTGGAAGGCGGGGAAGAGGAGGATGGAACGGGAAGGAATTTAGTATTTATCTCCTGGGAGAACCCTACATCTTGAACCTGGCCAAAACGAAATAGCATCTTTCTTTAGATCATCATCATCATCATCATCATCATCATCATCATCATCATCATACGTTCGTTGGGTCTAATGGTAAGATATCAGGATAGGAACTGGGAGATGGTGAGTTCTAGTCCTGCCTTAGGCCTGAATGCCTGCTGGGTGACTTTGGACCAATCACCAG
Source organism: Pantherophis guttatus (assembly GCF_059756535.1). Lineage (NCBI taxonomy): Eukaryota > Metazoa > Chordata > Lepidosauria > Squamata > Colubridae > Pantherophis > Pantherophis guttatus. The sequence goes on along the minus strand of NC_142079.1, from coordinate 6,082,574 downwards.
GAGCTGGTGAATTCTAGTTCTACCTTAGGCACCAAAATCAGCTGGGTGATTTTGGGCCAATCACCAGGAGATGGTGAGTTCTAGTTCTACCTTAGGCACAAAAGCCAGCAAGGTGACTTTGGACCAAACACCAGGAGCTGGTGAGTTCTAGTTCTACCTTAAGCACCAAAATCAGCTGGGTGATTTTGGGCCAATCACCAGGAGACGGTGAGTTCTAGTTCCTTCCCATAAAAACCAGGTTAGGCCAGTCTCTCTCTCTCTCTCAGTCCAAGCCACCTCACAGGATTGTTGTGATGAGGAAAAAGAGGAGGAGGGGGGATATTTAGGTACGTTCCTCGTCTTGAGTCACTTATAAAAATAATCAAGGGAAGGGGATAAGAATAAATGAATAAATGAACAAAGAAGCAGACAGACAGGACACATCAGGCTAAAACAATACCTATCTCTTTGCTTTTGAAATCCACTTCTAAAAGGCTTCACCTCCACCTGGTGCCCACACACCGTCGGGCTGCAGAAATTTCCCTGCAAAGTCTGAATTCTGGCGAAAAATTTGTGAGTATTTTTTTTTTTGTTTCTGCTGGAGACATTGGAACTGTCACATATCTGTGCTTGCAAAATTTGGTGGGGAAATTCAGAAGGGGACTTGCCCCACGCATTAGACATGTCTGTGTTCCTGGTGACTGCTACGTTGGGTGAAAAGGGAGCCTTGTGGACGTCATAATAGATAGAAATTAAGCTTGAAATTAAGCCAATAGATTTCTTTGCAAGAAAGCGAAAGTACCCTGTTTCCCCCAAAATAAGACATCCCCTGATAATAAGCCCAATCGGGCTTTTGAGAGCATGGCAATTAGCCAAGCGCTTATTTCAGGGTTCAAAAAAACATAAGACAGGGTCTTATTTTCGGGAAAACACGGTAGATAGATAGATAGATAGATAGATAGATAGATAGATAGATACCCTGTTTCCCCCAAAATAAGACATCTATCTATCTATCATCTATCTATCTATCTATCTATCTATCTATCTATCTATCTATCTGTATCTATCTATCTATCTATCTATCTATCTATCTATCTATCTATCTATATCTACCCTGTTTTCCCCAAAATAAGACATCCCCTGATAATAAGCCCAATCGGGTTTTTGAGCGCATGGCAATAAGACCAAGTGCTTATTTCAGGGTTCAAAAAAATATAAGACAGGGTCTTATTTTTGGGGAAACACGGTAGATAGATAGATAGATAGATAGATAGATAGATAGATAGATAGATAGATAGATACCCTGTTTCCCCCTAAATAAGACATCTATCTAACTATCTATAGGTATCTATCTTTCTATCTATCTATCTATCTATCTAGCTATCTATCTATATCTACCCTGTTTCCCCCAAAATAAGACCTCCCCTGATAATAAGCCCAATCGTTTTTGAGCGCATGGCAATAAGGCCAAGCGCTTATTTCAGGGTTCAAAAAAATATAAGACAGGGTCTTATTTTCGGGGAAACACGGTAATGCTAAAAGGGGCATTTTTTAAAAGCAACTTTTACAACATGTGGTGGGATTGTGATAGTACACAAAAAATACAGGACATGGTGTTTAGAGAAATTAGAGCACTTTTGAATGTAAATTTAGATATCTCACCGGGAATTGCATTATCGTTGCTGGTGGAACAACAGGATATAACTGAAACAAAAAAAGAAACAAAAAGAAATGATTGTAAACTTGATAATGGTAGTGAGATTAGTGATGGCTAAATACTGGGGACGAAATTGGGATATTCAAAGAAATGAATGGTATAATGAAATTTGGAGTATGGTAACAAATGATAAATTAACAACAGAGATTAAATTGAAAGAAAGGGATGATTAAAACAAACAATTGTAATGAAATATGGGGGGATTTTATAAAATCAGTGTTGGTGGAAGGGAAAGGGAATAAATCTACTCAAGAATATATGTTGTTTTGGAGGGGATAAAGGCACAATTAGAATATATTGTATATTTTTTAGCTGTTATAGAAGAAGAAATATAAGGAGGGAAATGGTCTCTGGGGGTGAGGGTGCATTGTATTATTTGTATTTTTTCTTCTTTTTTTTGTATTTAGATGTGTATGTATACTTTCGTATTGTTTGCATTACTTGTATTTAAAATAATTTTTTAAAAAAGCAACTTTTACAACTGTGTCAAAACTCACAATTGGAAAGGCATGGAAGAATCTTTTAGATGTATTTGTAGCATTTTATGATTTTTTTCTGGAGAAGCCGAAACAAAAAGAATAATACGTTAACCAGAAGGAAGTTAGATGGGTGATAGGTTGTCAAGAAAATGTAAAACAAAACAAAACCCTTTAAAAACAACAATGCTAGCGATTAAAATGGGATTATGGAACATTATGGCAAAGTAATAAAAATACCTTACACTCACTTGTATTTGAAATAAATAGGAATGAAGTATAAACCGGTAGTACATGTAGAAATCTGTTTCAGAATTTTTTTCCCCCTCCTGGAGTTGTATTGAATGAAAAAAAATAAGGATCCCAGAATCTTTACAAGAACTGCTTTCAAAGAGCACAAACTCTCAAAACCTACTTCTCCGTTTCATTCTCCTTTTTCAAGGACGTTACAAAAAATGTCAAACAGAATCAAAACTTGAAATAGACAATATTATAAAAAGAAGGAAACCTCCTCCAGGGGCCGCTGTTAAACCACAAACTTCTACGGTGGGGAAAAAACAAACCCTGACTGGGATTAAAAATGAAATAAGAAAAGGCCACAATTAAAGAAAATATTTTTTTCCCCAGCCTTTCTCCACTTTCCTTTTCAAATGTGCCTGAATTGTACTCTAGAGAAGAAAATTAAAACAGGAAATAAAACCAGTACTTTTAAAAAAGCAAAACTCTTTTTGTATTTACAACTACTAAAAAACATATTTAAAATAAAATAAAATAAACTGTCCTTTTGCAAACTTTTGTCTCTTTCTTTTTAAAAACAAACCACTTAAAATGATCTAGGATGGTTTGATCCCCTCTCTTTTTAAAATTCAGCTTACTTCCTTTTTTGTTTGTTCCTTCCACACGAATTGTCCACACGGTGATAAATTTGTTTTTCTCGGGTTTTTTTTTTGCTCGGAAATATGGTGGTAGTAGGCGCTTCTTTTGAAGAGCAATTTCATAGCAGAGAAGGAGCCAATAAATGCTGCCCCACTGCAAATGTTAAAGACATTAATGCAACTGCCTTGAGAAGCGCTTGGGAAAGTCCAGATGGGAATCTAAAAATTATGCACTTGGACAAAACTCCATTTTTAACCTCTCTGGTACAGTTAAAAATATCTCTGCTGATTTTGTAATCCTTGACTGGCTTTCTAGCTATACCTATCACTTGTCTCTTTTATCTGTCTCTTTTTATCTGCCCATTTTTGGATCTTTCTTTCTTTCTTTCTTTCTTTCTTTCTTTCTTTCTTTCTTTCATCTTTCTTTCTTTCTTTCATCTTTCTTTCTTTCCTTCCTTCTCTCTCTCTCTCTCTCTTCATCCCTCCCTCCCTTACTCTTCCTTCCTTCCTTTCTCTCTCTCCCTCTCTCTGTCCCTCCCTCCCTTGCCCTTCCTTCCTTCCTTCCTTCCTCCCTCTCTCTCTCCCCTCCCTTTTCTTCCTTCCTTCCTTCCTTCCTTCCTTCCTTCCTTCCCGCCTCCCTCCTTCCCTCCCTTCTTTCTTTCCTTCCCCTCTTTCTCTCTTTCATCTAGGATATCTGTAACAAATCAATTCCTTTTATACCTGCTCAATTCCGCAGCAGGATTTTCTTTCAAATGTTATTATTTCAAAAAAACTGGGAAAGAAACCTCTCTCTTTTCTATCACTTGTGTTCTTAATTGTGAGGGGCAAAATCCTGGGTTAAAACTGAACACGATATTTTGCGACTGATTTTATCTTTGGTTCAATTTCTCGCCTTTCTTTCGTTATGGAATTCATTATGAATTATGATTTCACGACGGCGTATTTTCCCAAATTGGGATTACGGTGCTTGTAACGTTTGCTCTTGTTGCACATCCCTGGATTGATAGCGCGGAGATATTTTTTCAGTCAGCTGCTTTAATTCCAGTCCTATTTCGATTTTTCATCTTTCTCTCTTTCCCCGGTGTAAAATTCTTCCCTTCTTTCTTTTTTTTCCCTATTGTCAGATTTTAGTCCCGGCTCCTGATTTTCAAGTACATTTTTTTAAGGAGAAATATTGCACAGAATAGATTTGAAAGGGGGAAAAAAAAACCCAGATTCATCCTGGTTAAAACCAAGGGAAAAACGTATTCTCCAAAAGAAAAAAAAAGGAGACAAATATATTTGAGGAATCTGACCTGGCGATAGATTATTATTTTGAAAAAGCAAAATAATAGCATGCCATGTTTTTCAATTCCCCGCTGTGGCTGCTGTGTGCATTTTTGGAATAGGGGGAAAAAAAATTGAGGGTTATGCACACCATGATGTCAGATCTGACTTGAATCAACAGCTATGAAACCATTGATATGGTTCTGGGTTCTGAGTCTGATTTTTGGTCTGTGTTTTTCAAACAGCCCGTAGCGTAAAGCAAATTGCTCTTGAAAAGGGCATGAAATAAGAAAAAGAAAGAGGGACTGGATCTAACCCAAAGCCGGAATAGCTCACAATTTTGTCGTCCCCCCGCCACCTCCCGCACTGGCTACCCGAATCTGCCTTTGAAAATTGTTGAATGGCGTTTTGCTTTCTCTGAAACTTTGCCTCTTGTTTGGGTTGGGAATAGAGTTGCTGGCAGGAACAATAAAAAAAGAAAAAGAAAAGACAAAAAAATAGGAAAATCAAACTCAGGGAGATGGCAGGATCTCTGGTTTCACCTAAAAGTAGTTTTTGGGATCTTAAGCGGCAAGATGGATTTAAGAGTCAATCCTTGCAATTCTGTACTTACAGGCTTGCTTAAGAGTAGGGGGTATGTTGATAGTATCATTTTGTCTCGGTGCCACTCGTATCAGCCTGCTATTTCATCCTGTTTTGCCATTGAATCATTTTTTTTAAAAAAAAATCTGTCTTAAAATCCAAATTCTTTCTCTCTCTCTCTCATCTACTGTAAATCTATCTATATCTTCTGTCTATCTATTCTCTCTTAACATCTTTCTCTCTCCATCCATTATCTATAGATTAGATTTCTATAGACAGATTTCTATCTATAGATAGATTAGATTTCCATTATCTATAGATATAGATTTCTCTCTCCATCTATTATCTATATCTATCTGTCTATCTCTATCATCTATCTATCTAATCATCTATCTTTCTACTGGGTATCTATCTATACCTATCTTCTATCTATTCTCTTTCAGCATCTCTCTCATCTCTCTTTTATCTCCTTTGCCTGTTTATCTCTATTTTTCCATTTCCAGATCTTTTCTTTCTCCTTCCTTCCTTCCTTCCTTCCTTCCTTCCTTCCTTCCTTCCTCTTTCCATATTTCCTTCCTCCCTTCCTCTCTCCCTCTTTCTTTCCTTCCTTCCTTCCTTCCTTCCTTCCTTCCTTCCTTCCTTCCTTCCTTCCTTCCTTCCTTCTTTCCTTCTTCTTTCCCACCAAGCTGAAAAAAATTCTGGGTGGCCTTCATAAAGAATTCACAACAAATAATCATTTAATGGGTACCGTTTTTTTTTTAAAAAAAAAACACACACACATTTCTCTTATCCAACTCCTACATTTTCTTCTTCTGTCCGTGGTGGAGATTGGACTGTCCTGCCTGCCCTCTTAATTTTCTTTTTCCTCCACTGCCACTTTTCATAAGTTCCCCTGTAAGCGAAAGGCAGACATAAGGGCCCTTTCCTGAAATCTAGATGGATTTAGTTTGCAGCTCTCCCAAATAAACAATGCCTTGTGTGAACTTTGCCCATCAAAGAAATGCCCGCCATTTATGTCATGGGTAGGCAAATCAAGTTATTTTAAGTGTTTCTGCCAGGGATTCCTGTTACAGCAAAAGGAAGAATTATGGCATTAAAAGGAAGGGGGGGGGGGAAAGGACATTTATTTCTAAGTGTTCTCTCTCACTTTTGTTTTAAAAATGCTCACTGCAAAGAAGCAGTTATGGTACGTAGGTTTCATGTGCCTTGAATTAAGTGTTTATCGGACATCTCTCAAATGGCTGGATGAGAAACATGTTTTATTTGCAGTAACCTCTTTGAATATTTCTTGTTAAAAACAATTGCATCAATAAAAAAGGCAAACTAATATAAAACAGTCCAAGGCAAAGCTTTGGTGTCTTTTTATATATCTGTTATTGTATCTCCCAGACTGCAGGAAGCAGCCATTCATTGAATTAAGAGCAAAAATGTTAAAACTGGTGCTGTTTGAAGAAAGCTGTTTTTTCATTGAAGAAAGCTGGGGGGGGGGCGTGTTTCCCCCCCTTCCTGATCTAAGCTATTAGTGGGAGGAAGGATTGACTTACAAAGGGAAATAAACAAAAGTACTTAAAAAAAAATATATCCAAGGAACAGAGTATAGCAAGGAGAAATGTTAGTCAAGGGGAAAGAGACGGGGAAAGAATTCCCCCATAACTGAGTTTTATTTCTTGAAACAAAGATAGGCAGAGATCTGTTGTGACCCAAATTTCTAATGATTTAATTCATATTTTCCAGGTTAATTGTAGAAATTAAAGTAGAATCTGGGCTTCTGGCACATAAGAGGAAAGGGGAGAAAGGCAGACAGAGAGAGAGAAAGAAAGAGAGAGAAAGAGAGAGAGAGAGAGAGAAAGAAGAAGGAAATATGTAAATAAAGAGAGGGAGGGAGAAGGGAAGAAAAAAAAGAAAAAAGAAGGAAGGAAGGAAAAGGAAAAAGTGGGAGGGAGGGAAGAAAAAGAAAGAAAGAAGAAACAGAAAGGGAAAGAAAAGGAAAGAAAGAAAGAAAGAAAGAAAGAAAGAAAGAAAGAAAGAGGGAATTAAATAAACAGAGGGAGGGCAAAAGGAAGGAAGAGAAAGGAAGAGAAAGAAAGAAAGGGAAAAGAAGGAAATACGTAAATAAATAAAGAGACGGGGATAGGAGGGAAGGATAAGAAAAAAGAAAGAAAGAGAAAGAAAGAAGAAACAGAAAGGGAGAGAAAAAGAAAGAAAAGGGGAATTAAATAAATAGAGGCAGGGCAAGAGGAAGGGAGAGAAAGGAAAAAGAGGAATTATAAAAAGAAAGGAAGGAAAGATGGAAAAGAACAATAGAGAGGAGAAAAGAAAGAAGAAATAAAAGAAAGGAAGGAAGGAAAGAAGGAAAAGAAAGAAAGAGGGAAAAAATGATAGAAAAGAGAGAGAGGGAGAAAGAAGGATGTTGACCGTCCATTCTCACATTCATGTTAGTAAATTCTCTGGCTGTTCCGGCTGCTGTTTGACTCAAAAGATGTTTAGACAGTATTTTAATGGGTCATGCGTGATATATTTTCCCCCGAGACGTAGTTTCATGCATCTATTGGAAAGCAACATTCACCTTTTTCTTCCTTTCCTTTCCTTTCCTTTCCTTTCCTTTCCTTTCCTTTCCTTTCCTTTCCTTTCCTTTCCTTTCCTTTCCTTTCCTTTCCTTTCCTTTCCTTTCCTTCTTCCCTTCCCTTCCCTTCCCTTCCCTTCCCTTCCCTTCCCTTCCCTTCCCTTCCCTTCCCTTATTTCTTTTCTTTTCCTTTCCTTTCCTTTCCTTTCCTTTCCTTTCCTTTCCTTTCCTTTCCTTTCCTTTCCTTTCCTTTCCTTTCCTTTCCTTTCCTTTCCTTTCCTTTCCTTTCCTTTCCTTTCCTTTCCTTTCCTTTCCTTTCCTTTCCTTTCCTTTCCTTTCCTTTCCTTTCCTTTCCTTCCCTTCCCTTCCCTTCCCTTCCCTTCCCTTCCCTTCCCTTCCCTTCCCTTATTTCTTTTCTTTTCCCTTCCTTTCCTTCCCTTCCCTTCCCTTCCCTTCCCTTCGCTTCTCTCCTTTCCTTTCCTTTCCTTTCCTTTCCTTTCCTTTCCTTTCCTTTCCTTTCCTTTCCTTTCCTTTCCTTTCCTTCCCTTCCCTTCCCTTCCCTTCCCTTCCCTTCCCTTCTCTTCCTTTTTTTTTCTTTTTCTTTTTCTGGGTAGAGCAAAATCCTCCGAGCTCTCCCCAGACATCAAGTCTGGTGGATTTCAAACAACATTCACTTTGCACATTTCGCTTGTCCTTTGAAATCGTGCCCGACTCCTTGTAAATCTTCACAACAGAAATCCATGATGAAAGACAGACAGAAAGTAGGATGCTTTGTCAGAAGAATCACTTACAAAATACAAGGTTAAAAGGTAAAAGCAACCATCTTAAAGAACCTGGCAAGGAGCAAAGAGACAAAATCTCTTCCCTCTCTCCCCTACCCCACCCTCCTTCGCTCTCTCTAGATAGCTGATCTTGAATAAACCGGCTGTGCAGAATTTAAAAACATTTTATTAAAAGACCAAACAAAGGCCCTATTTTGGGGAGGGAGGGAGAGAAGGTTTGAAGGAAAGGTAAATTATTGCCAAAAAAAAGGAACTCATAAAAAAAAAAAAAAGGAAAAGGTTTGAAAAACAACGAGAATCCGCAACACGAAATGAAGCCAAAAAAATAAAAAATGCTGGACGGTGAAAATCCTGTTCCTGCCACTTGAGCAGTCGTTTCCAAGACTTTTCAAGTTTTAAAGACTTTACTCAACGCACAAACTTTGATTTTTTTCTTTTTCTTTTTGCAAAAATCCCTGGGAAAGGGGGGTGATGGCGGGAGAAAGTGAGGTATTACACCTTAGACATGAGTCATGGGATTCGTTACCTTTGAAAATTCTCAAACACGCACATGTCAGGGAGCTGAACGTTGCTGGCAGGGAGCCTCTGGAAAACAAGATTTTTGGTGGTTTTTTATTTTTAAAAATGACATTTACTCGACCACTGGAAACCAGCTGGGATTCCAGGCAAGGTTGCAGGACGTGCCGAATAAAAAGCCGAATAAAGAAATCCGAAGAGAAGGAAGGAAGGGAAATGGCAAGGGGAGATCAAAGGTGAAAATGAGACAATTTCACTCCCCCCACTCCAAAAATAAATCATTGCAGCCGGGTGCAATTAACCCTCGATATGGCTGGGTTTTGCCAGCTTCCAGAAACACGTAACGTTGGAGGCTGTTTGCGCTTCGGGGCCAACCTGTTCCAGAAAAGTGGAGTTGTTATACACAGGCGTGATTGTTGATTTTGGGCCCTCTACCCTCACTTGTCCTAACAAGCGGGGAACTTTTAGCAGATATCAGAATAGAGCTGGAAGGGACTCTGGAGGTCTTCTAGTCCAGCCCCCTGCTCATCCTATTTATTTATTTTTATTTATTGGTTCGATTTATATGCCGCCCTTCTCCGGAGACTCAGGGTGGCTTACAATGCGTTAAGCAATAGCCTTCATACTTTTTTGTATATACCTGCTTAGTAGGGCTTTTGCCCCTCCCCAAGCGGTGTTCTTTTTTATACAAAGTCATCTTATTGCCCCCACAATCCGGTCCTCATTTTACCTACCTCGAAAGGATGGAAGGCTGAGCCAACCTTGAGCCTGGTGAGACTTGAACTTGCAGTAATTGCAGGCAGCTGGTGTTACTTAACAGTGCTTTAGTCTGCTGCGCCACCAAGGCTCTATTGCTCAAATAGGATGATGAGAAAATGCCCAGTTTAAGAGGGAGGGTCTCTAAAAGACCCAGGCCCCAGGTCATCTAGGGGAAAATGATTTTCAGAGAACACAGAATTAACTAAGGAGAAACTTTCTAACAGTTAGAAAAGTTAATAAAACGACTTGCCTTCAGAAACAGTGGCTGCTCCAACATTGGAGGTTTTTAAGAGAGGATTGGGCAGCCATTTGTCTGAAAGGGTACAAGGTTTCCTGCTTGAGTAGTGGGTGAGACTAGAAGACCTCCAAGGTCCCTTCCGACTTCCGCATAACGCAGAATGTGTGTGCATGCTGGTGCAAAAGTACCGATAACAAACAAATGTTTGTTTGTTTGTTTGTTTCCCCAGCTGGGAAAGTCACCCCAGGCCAACACATAATTGTGCAACCATCTTAAATACATGCCGGATGCCAACCGCCTGAATTTTCGATCACGTGACCATGGGAGGGATACTACAACCAACAGAATTGTGAAAACTATTCTGAAGTCACTTTTATCAGTAGTGTTTAACTTTGAAGGTCATGAAATGAATGGTTGTAAGCCAAGGGCTTGTTGTAGTTAGTTGCGAAGTCATGTCTGACCCATCGTGACTCCATGGACAACGTTCCTCCAGGCCTTCCTGTCCTCTACCATCCTCCAGAGTCCATTGAAGCTCATGCCAACTGCTTCGGTGACTCCATCCAGTCATCTCCTTCTCTGCCGTCCCCTTCTTCTTCTTTTGCCCTCCATCGTTCCCAGCATTAGGCTCTTCTCCAGGGAGTCCTTCCTTCTCATTAGGTGGCCAAAGGATTTGAGTTTCCTCTTCAGGATCTGGCCTTCTAAAGAGCAGTCAGGGTTGATCTCCTCTAGGACTGATCGGTTGGATCGCCTTGCAGTCCAAGGGACTCGCAGGAGTCTCCTCCGGCACCAGAGTTCAAAGGCCTCCATTCTTTGGCGCTCAGCCTTCCTTATGGTCCAACTTTCCCAGTCATACATTGCAACTGGGAAAACCATCGCCTTGACTATATGCACTTTTGTTGGCAGGGTAATGTCTCTGCTTTTTTGTATGCTGTTACCTGTATAGTAATGTTGTCTTGGGAGCCTATTGGTTCCCATTTCTTCTGATCTTTGGGCAGCCATTTGTCTGAATTGATACAGGATTTTCTGCTTGAGCAGGAGGTTAGACTAGAAGGCAACGGACGATGGATAGATGATTTATTTGTTTTACTTTTATATTGTTGTCTTGATTCACTCTTCTTCTTTCCTGTTTTCCTTGGCCTAATCTCTTCCCTTTTTTAAATATGTAAATTTTAATCTGTTTTTAAATTATTGGGGTGTTTTAATCTGTCTGGGCCAAAATGATTTAATTTGATTTTATCTGGTTTTTAAATTTTTTGTATCTATGTATTTTATTGTTTGGCTGTTCACCACCCTGAGTCCTTCGGGAGTAGGGCGGTATACAAATCAAATAAACTAAACTAAACTAACTAAACTAAAGCATAGCAAATAAAGTATTGAAGCGGGCAAGAGATGATGGATGGATGATTTTTTTTTTCCTGTTGTTGTTTTCGGTTACTTTTACTTTTCTCTCACTCTCTTCTCCTTCTCCTTTTTTCTTTTCTTAAATAGGTGACAAGATTAGAAGTTAGATAAGAAAGAAAAAAATGTTTTTTTTAACAAAGGGTGATACGATCAAAAGCTAGAATAAGTGATAGAAATAAGAAAAGGGGGAGCATTAGTGTATACATTTTTATATAATAAAATAAAAGTAATAACAAGAGAAAATGTGGAATAATGGAACAATGATAGACTATAACTTAATATAAGTATGCACTATTATTAGAAATATATAAGCGGATCGAATGTAAGGATTACGATTAACTTGATTAGTTTTATTTGTATTAGAATGTAGGAGACTCGGGTGCCACACTGTTCACGCATTGATTTGATATTTTTATAAAAAATAAATTAAAAAAAAGTTGAAAAAAAAAGAGACTAGTAGGCCTTCAAAGTCCCTTCCAATTCTTATTTTTCCAATCCTGGTCCGTGACTATAATCAAAAGTCTAATTCTGATCATAATTTTAAAAAGGCGGCACATTCAATCTATTAAAATCTCTAGATTGGGTTGGACAAAAGTCCCTCAGAACAAGTTTAACATCTCTGGTAAGAAAATATGTTCTAGAAGATTAAAGTGTTATCTATGTTGATATCCAGGGGGAAATTAAAAAAAAAAAAAGAAGAAGAAGCATCAAGAGAAACTTGATCAAGATTCCAACTTCCTACATTCTGTTGGGAAAGAGGTAGAAATTGCTAGAAGCTTCTGTGGCTTTTGTGGTTCCTCATGGTGTAACGACAGGTGATTAAGAAGATCAAAAGACAGGGCCAATGTGTAAAAATAACACATTGCTCAGCACACATATTTGTTCATCGTGTTCTGGAATCTGTGATCAAGTCTTACCAAAGAGCAGAAAGAAAATTAGAGTAATCGCCATCTCTTCTCCAACTTTTAAGACGAGTCCGTGCCTCAGGCTGATTCCCATGTTCCTATGACTTGTTAATCACTCCCTGGGAACTTGCGGGTATGCTTAGCCAACAGAAGGGATTATTATGGAGAATTATAATGGCCAACTTCAAATAGTGAAGGACTGATAGGTAGAAGAGAATATTTCCAGATCAGGGCTGAATTGTTGGGTTCCTTGGTTGTTTGCTTGCAGACATTGCCTGACCCATCCAGGTAACATTATCAGTGTTAGAAGGGAGTGGGGTTTGTGGGGAGGAGGAGATGCCTGTGGGGTTTTTGGTGGCTTTCCTGCAGACATTTCATGACCCAATTAGGTAACATCTTCAGTGTTGCTTCTCTCCTTGATTAGTTTCCATCCATTGTTTCTTGCCTTGCCTTCTTTGGAGACTAGGTTCACCCCAGGGGTGAAATCCAGCAGGTTCTGACAGGTTCTGGAGAACCGGTAGCAGAAATTTTGACCGGTTCGGAGAACCGACAAATACCACCTCTGGCTGGCCCCAGAGTGGGTTGGGAATGGAGATTTTGCAGTATCCTTCCCCTGGAGTGGGGTTGGGAATGGAGATGTTGCAGTATCCTTCCCCTGGAGTGGGGTGGGAATGGAGATTTTGCAGTATCCTTCTCCTGCCATGCCCAACAAACCATGCCCAACAAACCACGCCCAACAAACCACACCCACAGAACCGGTAGTAAAAAAAAAATTGGATTTCACCACTGGTTCATCCCCTCTTCTTTGTGGCAGCCCCTCAAATACTGGAACGCTGTTATCATGTCACCCCTAAGCCCTTCATTTCTCTAGACTACCAATACACAAATCCTGTAATTGACTTCCAAAGGGTTTGGGAATTATCTTCTCTTTGGAAGGCTTTCTCTCCTCCTTGGGATTGTCCATTTCTTTTCAATACCTCCTGGAGCAGGGGTCTGCAACGTTAAACACTCAAAGAGCCATTTGGACCCGTTTCCCACAGAAAAGAAAACACCGGGAGCCACAAAACCCTTCCCGTGCCTGACTATTTCTTGAGCGGCCACAAAACTAGCATAGATAGTTGAATTAAATGTTCTTTTTTCTTTTGAAACTTTACTTTTCTTGGATTTATCCGTGGTTGGCCTACCGGGGGTTGAAAAGCTCAACAAATCGCGTGCTGGTGGGTGTCAAAAATTGGTGGTTGTGACGCATATTTTGAGCGACAGGGAGCCGCAGCAGAGGGGTGAAAGAGCCACATGCGGCTCCAGAGCCGCAGGTTGCTGAGCCCTATCCTGGTGGATATCATGGTGGATGGTGAACCAAGAGGACCATTGGTGACATACTTTTTCATCCCGCCGAAGTTCTCATGAAGTTCCTCCTTGGGGATGTCATGGAAAGGTAGGATGTCTGGAGGCTGCGGAGAGATGACAGCCCAGTGAAAGCTGGGACACTGACACACACACACACTCCTCTTGGCCACCTTGTCACTAAACTAATCCACGACACCCTGCTCCACCTAGAAAATATCCCCAATTATCTTCTTTTTTCCCTTTGAAATGCATTTTTTTTAAGGCAAATGCTTTCATCGCGCCGCATGAGACCGAGAGCAAGAGGGAACAGTTTGTCAACATGCTTCACCGCATTTGCACTTCAAAATTGGCACATTACAAACGTGAGAAAATATGAGAAAAACTACGAAGAACTCCATCCTACCGGTGCAGGCCAACCATCCTTTATCAACCAGAGGACTCAAATCCAGAATGCCTCCACTCTGCAGTTCCACAACATCTGACCAACAACTTTAACATCGATGGAAAACCAAGGAATATCAATCCTTCCCTTCCCCACCATCCAGTCAGAACTGATCTTTATCTTTATCTTTATCTTTATCTTTATCTTTATCTTTATCTTTATCTTTATCTTTATCTTTATCTTTATCTTTATCTTTATCTTTATCTTATCTTTATCTATCTTTATCTTTATCTTTATCTTTATCTTTATCTATCTTTATCTTTATCTTTATCTATCTTTATCTTTATCTTATCTTTATCTATCTTTATCTTTATCTTTATCTATCTTTATCTATCTTTATCTTTATCTTTATCTTTATCTTTATCTTATCTTTATCTATCTTTATCTTTATCTTTATCTTTATCTTTATCTTATCTTTATCTTTATCTTTATCTTTATCTTTATCTTTATCTTTATCTTTATCTTTATCTTTATCTTTATCTGATTTATATACCGCCCTACTCCCGAAGGACTCAGGGCGGTGAACAACCAAACGATAAAATACATAAATACAAAATTTAAAAAACAGAATAAAACCGAATTAAACAATTTGGCCCAGACAGATTTTAAACACCCCAATCATTTAAAAAACAGATTAAAATTTTCATATTAAAAAGAAAAAGGGAAAAGATTAGGCCAGGCCCGCTTGGTGGAATAAAAAGGTCTTTAGAGCGCGGAGGAAGGTGCGCAGATCCGGGATCCTCCGTATCTCCGGGGGGAGCTCGTTCCAGATAGTAGGTGCCCCCACAGAGAAGGCTCTCCCCCTGGGGGCCGCCAGTCGACATTGTTTGGCCGACGGCACCCGGAGGAGCCCCTCTCTATGGGAGCGTACCGGCCGGTGGGAGGCTATTGGTGGTAGCAGGCGGTCCCGTAGATAACCAGGTGATGATGCTTCTCGGATGAGAAGCGAAACCTCTTCAAGAAAAAAACCAATAAAGTCCAGTTGTCTCTTGAAAAAGCACCTTTGAGAGAACCATGACCTTGGATGACGGAGAATCTCCATAGATAAATTTTATTATGTTTTACTAACCTAAGTGAAATGTTAATCTACATTGCCAGTCCATGTATGAGATTCCATATGTTAAATAAATAAATTAACATGAGAAAAGGCCATGCATATTCAGGCAAATCCACACATCACTAAAGGTAACTCCTCAAACATTATTCTGTTATTCTCCAAAGCACCTGCAGGCAGGACAAGAAGCAATGGATGGAAACTAATCAAGGAGCGAAGCAACCTAGAAATAAGGAGAAATTTCCTGACAGTGAGAACAATTAGCCAGTGGAACGACTTGCCACCAGAAGTTGTGGATGCTCCATCGATGGAAGTTTTTAAGAAGAAATTGGACAGCCACTTGTCTGAAATGAATATTGAGTCTCCTGCTTTTTAAAATTTTTTTTATTTATTATTAGTTCAATTTATATGCCGCCCTTCTCCGAAGACTCAGGGTGGCTTACAATGCACTTATAGCAATAGCCTTCATTCTTTTGTATATACCTGCTTATTAGGGCTTTTGCCCCCTCCCCTCCATAAGAGGTGTTTCTACAAAGTCAGCTTGTTGCCCCCACAATCCGGGTCCTCATTTTACCTACCTCGGAAGGACGGAAGGCTGAGTCAACCTTGAGCCTGGTGAGATTTGAACTCGCACGAATTTCAGGCAGCTGGCAACTAAGTGCACTTAGTCTGCTGCACCACCAAGGCTCTTATAGCAGGGAGGTTGGAGGTTGGACTAGAAGACCTCTAAGGTTCCTTCCAACTCTGTTCTTCTATCTGTTAAAAAAGTGTGCAATATTAAGATTTTGAGGCACTGTGTTGAACTGGGAGCCCTTTTCTTCTCTACCGCTTTCTTCTTGCAACCTTGATGTCTATGGAGATTCTCAGTCATCCAGGCCATAGTTATCCCAAAGGTGCTTTTTCAAGAGGCACCTGGGCTTTTTTTTTTGTTTTTCCTTGAAGACGTTTCGCTTCTACATTCAAGGAGCTTCTTCAGTTCTTCTAAGCCGGATGTTTTCAGACTTGAAAACAACAGAAAACGAACCGATGTTGATGGTTGGTTTTCCTCAAGGCATTAAGAGAAACGCCTTGTCTAGAACGCATTTCTAAAATCTCCGTTTTTATTCGAAAAAGGAAACGACGGATCAAAATGTGAGATGTCATTTTTTAATCATTCCAATTGTAGCCCGTAAACTGACTTTTAATTTCTGCATGTGCAAAATAGGTCCAGTCTCGCATATTAAACACGTTGATTTCTGATACTGCTTGATTAGAATAGAATAGAATAGGATAGGATAGAATAGAATAGAATAGAATAGAATAGAATAGAATAGAATAGAATAGAATAACAGAGTTGGAAGGGACCTTGGAGGTCTTCTAGTCCAACCCCCTGCTCAAGCAGGAGACTCTGTACCATTTCAGACAAATGCCTGTCCAATCTCTTCTTAAAAGCCTCCAATGATGGAGCATCCACAGCTTCTGGAGACAAGTTGTTCCACTCATTAATTGTTCTCACTGTCAGGGAATTTCTCCTTAGTTCTAGGTTGCTTCTCTCCTTGATGAGTTTCCACCCGTTGCTTCTTGTCCTGCCTTCAGGTGCTTTGGAGAATAGCTTGACTCCCTCTTCTTTGGGGCAGCCCCTGAGATATCGGAAGACTGCTATCATGTCTCCCCTAGTCCTTCTCTTCATTAAACTAGACATACCCAGGTCCTGCAACTGTTCTTCATATGTTTTAGCCTCCAGGCCCCTAATCATCTTTGTTGCTCTTCTCTGCACTCTTTCCAGAGTCTCCACATCTTTTTTACATTGTGGCGACCAAAACCGGATACCGTATTCCAAGTGTGGCCTTACCAAGGCCTTATAAAGTGGTATTAACACTTCACGTGATCTCGATTCTATCCCTCTGTTGATGCAGCCTAGAACTGTGTTGGCTTTTTTTTGGCAGCTGCTGCACACGGCTGGCTCATATTGAAATGGTTGCCCACTAGGACTCCAAGATCCCTCTCACAGCTACTGCTATTGACCAAGGTCCCACATATATACTGTACCTGTGCATTTTGTTTTTCTTCCCTAAATGTAGAACCGTGCTTTTTTTCACCATTGAATTGCCTTTTGTTGGATAGCGCCCAATGTACAAGTCTGTGTACTCAATATTTAAAGTCTGCTCGCTTCCAAGTAGTGGAATAATGGAAAAACACAGCCATTCCCTTATAATTGCAATATCAGAGGAACCTTGGAGGACTCTCCGTCGTACAGATGAACCTTATTTGAACTTTTCGAAATTGAAAATCGTGCTTCCCCGCGCCCCCGTCCCCCCCCACACGCAAGAGACAACTTTTATCCAAAAGAACAAGAAAACTCAAGAGGCAATAATTATCAGCTTGCTTGGAGCACCGGCAACTACTTTTGAAAATGAGAAATGTCATAAATACCCTTATTTCCTTTGCTGTTTCAAGTTGAAAAGCCTTTATTTCCATCTTGAAAGCTGTGCTTTTATGAAGCAATACATTTTTCAGTGAATCCAGTACAGGCGTGGCCAAAATTGTGGAAACCTTTTAGGGAAAGTGTATTTTCTAAAACTAGCTAATAGCACCACTTTTTTTTTTTTTTTGGAGTAATACCATCAAATTATATGTCAATGGAAAGATCATTTAAGCAAGAATGTGCTGCCATAACTTTTAGGAAGGGTTAGCTATTAGAATAGCAGTTACAATATAAAGAAGAAAAGTGAAACACGTAGAAAAAAATGAGATATACAAAAATGATCACCCTAGGAAAAAACAAGATATGCAAAAATTATCACCATGTCAGTGAATACTTCGTTGGGTAACCTTCAGCATGAATGATGGCTATACAACGTCTTCCCATGGAGCGAACCAAGTCTTTTAGTTCTGCAGCTGTCATGATGTGAAACCAAGATGGAATGACGGCTTGTATTAACTGGGTTTTATTGCTGGGTCGCTTCTGACTAACCAGTTTCTTTAGTGGGCTCCATAGATTTTCCATTGGGTGAAGGTTTGGGCTATTCCCAGGCCATTCCAGCAGTGGAATAGGATGATCTTGAAACTCCATTAAAAAAAAAAAGTGGTTTTATTAGCCATCAAACCTCAAAAAATATACTTTTCCCAAAAGGTTTCCACAAGTTTGGCCACTACTGTATACTGATTATTATTTTTTAATGGAAGTATTTGTCAAAGAAGAACGTAACATCTCAATGTATAAAATACTGGTTCTTTCATTGCTCTTAATATGAACGAGAAATATCTCTTTACCTTCTACTCTCTTGTCAGACTTTGCAGAACCTGCTAAGCCTGACTCTGTTTAGATAAACCTTGTTGGTGGGTTTACAGAAACCATGGCTTAATGTGTCATTTAAACAATGCACATGTTGCAGGCCACAGGCAGCCCTCGATTGGGACTATATTTTCCATTGCCATTGCCAAGCCAATCGAGTGAGATGCACTTGATTTTACAATCTATTTTTTTTGCCATGGTTCTTAAGCTGTTTTTTTTTTGCTGTTATTAAGTGAATCACACGGTCGTGAAGCGAATCCGACTTCTCCCAATGTCTTTGCTGGTTAGAAGGTGGCAAATGGAGATCCCGGGAATCTGGGATGCTGCAACCGTCATAAGTACATGCCAGTGGCCAAGCGCCAAATTCTGATCACGTGACCTGAGGATGCTGCAAGAATGATCATTGCCAGGACTGATTGTGAGTCCTTGTTTTCAGTGTTGTCATAACCTCCAACGGTTGCTAAATGAATTGATTGCCAGTCACGGTCAAATTCTTCTCCAAAGCACCTGAGGGCAGGACAAGAAGCAACGGGTGGAAGCCAATCAAGGAGAGAAGCAACTTAGAACTAAGGAGAAATTTCCTGACAGGTAGAACAATTAATAAGTGGAACAACTTGCCTCCAGAAGTTGTGAATGCTCCAACACTGGAAGTTTTTAAGAAGATGTTGGATAACCATTTGTCTGAAGTGGTGTAGGGTTTCCTGCCTAAGCAGGGGGTTGGACTAGAAGACCTCCAAGGTCCCTTCCAACTCTATTATTCTGTTATTGTTATTCTATTATTCTGAGGACTACTTGCATTAGTTTCAACCCAGCTCAAATTCATTGTAGTAGCTGCAATCACACCACACACTAATCCTCTGTTTTAATTGTGGTTTGTGAATTCACATTTTTGGTGACTCAGATACCCACAAAGTTAGTTGGTTTCTCAGGTTTTCGCGGGTGTTTGTATGTAGGTCTTTGGTTATTCGGGTCTTCTCCCATGTAAAATTGGAAGTGTCTTGGCGACGTTTCGACGAAGTCTCATTCGTCATCTTCAGGCTGGTGTTTTTGGCTACGTGCTTCTAGGAGCACGATCACACATTGCTCCTAGAAGCACGAAGCCGAGAACACCAGCCTGAAGATGACGAATGAGACTTCGTCGAAACGTCACCAAGACACTTCCAATTTTACGTGGGAGAAGACCCGAATAACCAAAGACCTACATATGTATGTATGTATGTATGTATGTATGTATGTATGTATGTTAAATAAAAATAAATGGGATTTTGCAGTTATCGTATTGACGGCTTCTTTCCTACAAGTGCCATGCACTTTCCAATAAATTAAACGGTAGCAGAACCACAAATTGAGTTGACTGCATAAATGAGCCACCACAGAGACAGCCGTGGTAATTAAAAACAAAGGGAGGCTGGAAAGACGCAGGAAGGCTCAAACCAAAATTAGAGCAATGAATGATTTATGAAATTGCCAAGTTGAAATTACTGAATAGATTACAAAAGAAAGAAAAAACAAAACAGTTTAACAGCAAAAATGAATCGCGTGGCGAAACCAACACGCCACTTGCTCGCTTTGAGTGGGAGTCCTTTTCCTAATTCACTTAGATTAATGTAGAAATAATTTTAGGGAATTCAAAATGCTGGGAGGAAGATTTGAGCTAACCCAAACTCTGGAAAAAAAAGTTCTTCAGCCGCTTAAATGTCTCCTTATGCTGCCAATCAAACGTCTGTCTATTTAGAAGTTTATAAATCATATAACACTTGCAGAAAACAAATGTAAAATGTTTAGTTTAATGAAAAGCAGGAATAGGGGAGTGTTTGACATGATAGCAGACTTTCAATATCTGAGCGGCTGCCCCAAAGAAGAGGGGGTCAAGCTATTCTCCAAAGCACCTGAAGGCAGGACAAGAAGCGATGGATGGAAACTAACCAAGGAGAGATGTAGTCTAGAAATAAGGAGGAATTTCCTGACAGTTAGAACAATTAATCAGTGGAACAACTTGCCACCAGAAGTTGGGGGTGCTCCATCATTGGAGGTTTCCAAGAAGAGATTGGACAATCATTTGTCCGGAATGGAATAGGGTCTCCTGCTTGAGCAGAGGGTTGCTCTAGAAGGCCTTCAAGCAGGGGTGAAATTCAGCAGGTTCTGACAGGTTCTGGAGAACCGGTAGTGGAAATTTTGAGTAGTTCAGAGAACCGGCAAATACCACCTCTGGCTGGCTCCAGAGTGGGGAGGGAATGGAGATTTTGCAGTATCCTTCCCCTGGAGTGGGGTGGGAATGGAGATTTTGCAGTATCCTTCCCCTGGAGTGGGGAGGGAATGGGGATTTTGCAGTATCCTTCCCCTGGAGTGGGTTGGGAATGGAGATTTTGCAGTATCCTTCCCCTGGAGTGGGGTGGGAATGGAGATTTTGCAGTATCCTTCCCCTGGAGTGGAGAGGGAATGGAGATTTTGCAGTATCCTTCCCCTGGAGTTGGGTGGGAATGGAGATTTTGCAGTATCCTTCCCCTGGAGTTGGGTGGGAATGGAGATTTTGCAGTATCCTTCCCCTGCCACGCCCACCAAGCCACGCCCACAGAAATGGTAGGGAAAAAAATTTGAATTTCCCCCCTGCCTTAAAGGTTCCTTCCATTCTGAATAATCACACCCACGCATGAAAAAAAAACAAAAAACCCTGATCTTAATGCTCCTTCCTGGTTCAAACAATCCCTTTCTAGCTGTCATTCTGGAAATATATATATATATTTATATATATATATTTATATATATATTTATTTCTTTTGATTTATATATATATAAATATATATATAATATATATATATATATTTATTTATTTATATATATATATTTGTATATATTTATATATATATATAATATATATATAAAGAGAGAGAGAGAGAGAGAGAAAAAGTTTGTAATATATGTATGTATGTATGTATGTATATATGAGAGAGAGAGAAAGAGAAAGAGAGAGAGAGAGAGAGGGAGGGAGGGAGGGAGGGAGGAGCATCAAAACATATTCCTCCTGTGCTTTATGGCAGGTCAGGAAACTGTACATGGCAAATTCATCAGCCTTCAGTTGCTTTGTCTTTGCAAAATGCATTTGGCTACGTTTACGTGGTCAGGAGAATTGTTTCAGGAGTTTCGTTTTGTTTTTGGCCCACTCTCCGTACAAATCCAAGGTGAATTATTGGTACCCCCAGCTGTTTTTCATCTCGCAGAACCTCCGGAGGGAGGGAGCCTCCCCGTTGCCTACCACAATTCACAATTCACCGGGCCATTTTTCACCATTCCCAACGTCGAACAATAAAACAGGTGTGTTAAATTTCTGCTGTCTAGTTTATGATCTCCAGCAATGACGTCCAAAACTGAGGAAGGAGGCTGGGGAGAGAGAGGGGCGAGCAAGAGACCCAAAATAAATTCTGGCTGGCTGCCCGGAATGAGGTCACTCTACCGGTAGTCTTCGACTTACAACAGTTTAATTTAGGGGCCGTTCAAAGTTACGACGCTGCTGGAAAAAGTGATTTATGACCAGAGATAGTATTCAGCTGGATTGGTTCAAACGAACCGGTAGTGCCAACACACCCATTTACTCATCTCAAGAAGGAGATGGTCATCATGATATCAAACCCTGAGATCCCTGCAAGTTCTTATCCTGATCTAAAATTTAAGCACAGATCCAGAGCAGAATGGCATCAACTGAGCTTGGTGGTAAGAGCCCATAAATTAGGAATCAACCCAAGTTAGGGTCCTCAGAACTGCCTTCTCTTAAGTCTGAGAAATCAAGAATCTCTCACAGTCCTGCATTTGCTCAATGGAGCTATTCAGAAGATCCCGGATTTCTGGCTTTGCCCAGAAATAAAGAAATATTGGAAAAAAATAAAAACATGGATAGCAGAAATAACGGATCAAGAAATTGAATTAGAACCAGAAGTTTTCTTACTAGGCATGATAAAAAGGAATATTAGAAAAGACATAAAATACTTGACACTACACATAATTACGGTGGCCAGATTGGCTATAGCACAATTGTGGAAAACAGATCGTATGCCAACAGATCAGGAAGTAATACAGAAATTTATACACGCGCAGAAATGGATAAATTAACTCTAGAATTAAAAGATAAAGAAGACTCAAAGTATTTTATAGTATGGAATAGATGGTATAAGTGGATAAATCAAAGGAAAAAAGGGTAAAGATAAGAATTAGAGGAAATGCAAAAAAAAAAAAAAAGAGCACCGTCAGATAGATAGAAAAGGTAAATAAGTCACTGTTTGTAGATTTGTATATATGTGTTTTTTATAATTATATGTACTTAGTTCGTTAGCGTAATTATGGATTGAAAATGTAAATTTTAAGAGAGAGAAAATTTGTATATTCTCTCTTTTCATTTTTGTTTGTTAATATTTTTAAATTCAATAAAGTTTGGTTTTTAAACTTAAAAAAAAAAAAAAAAGAAGAAGATCCCGGAGAAGTTAAGTGGGCCAGGGAGATAGCTTTTTAAGGATCTCGGATTTCCAAAAAATAGGATGGGCACTGCA
Organism: Pantherophis guttatus; assembly: GCF_059756535.1. Lineage (NCBI taxonomy): Eukaryota > Metazoa > Chordata > Lepidosauria > Squamata > Colubridae > Pantherophis > Pantherophis guttatus. Next base: position 6,059,860 of record NC_142079.1, on the reverse strand, counting down.
AGGGTGGGATGGGATGGGTCACGGGTCAGCAACCTGCAGCTCTGGAGCCTTATGTGGCTCTTTCATCCCTCTGCTGCAGCTCCCTGTCGCCGTCCGGCTCCACAATTGATAGGGCTTTTGGTTAGGACAGGTAGAGGAAAAAGGACGCCATGCTAGGAGGAGACTCTATGATGGGGGAACCGGACTTCTGGCCGGCTCCAGAATTGAATAGGGGGGCTTCCAGTTAGGACCTTTGTGGCTCTTTGAGTGCTTAAGTTTGCCGACTCCTGGGATGGGTGAACCAAAGGCAGAGTTGCCCTTTTGCCTATCTTGGAGAATGTGGATCGTTAGCTTTGATTAGAAAACAACATGTTTTTTTTAAAAAAACATTTTTATTAAACATTTTTTTAAAAAACAAACAAACAAAAAGGAAAGCTTTAACACTTTTTCTGTTTCAACAGTTTCGCATCCGACAAAAATTTCATAGTTATACCCTCCCTTATTTCTACTACATCATTTATACTTCTAAACTTTATTTATTTACATATATGCATAACAATACCCATGTATCCACTTTCATTTCTGCAATTTTTATTTCCTCATATTAACAATTATACTTCAACTCCTATTTCTACCCTTATTTAATTTTTCCTTTCCTTTTATCTCTCTCCTCCAACCATACATACCATTTCTCCCACACTAAGTAATATTCCGTTTCCTCTTTTTCTTGTATCTCCTTTGTTAATTTATCCATCTCCGCACATTCCAAAACTTTTCTAATCAGATTTTCTGACATTTTGCAAGTCTGATTTTGGGTATTCCTTACCTAGAACATAGAATATTGGAATTGGCAGGGATCTCGGAGGTCATCTAGTCCAACCCCCTGCTCAAGCAAATGCCTGTCCAGTCTCTTCTTGTAAAAACCTCCAGTGATGCAGCACCCACAACTTCCACAGCCAAGCTTTCCTACTGGTTAATTGTTCTCATTGTCAGGAAATTTCATCTTAGTTTTAGGTTGGATCTCTTTGTAATGGCTTTTTTTTCCCACCCGTTGCTTCCTTTCCTGCCCTCAAGTGCTTTGGAGAATAGTCGAAACTCTTTTCTCCAATAAACCAGGGCTAGGTAAATAATAATTTAGCCTAATCTAGTAAGGAAGGTAGTAGGGAACGAAAGAAAGGAAACAAGTAGCGGATGAGTACAACGGTAAGATAAAGAAGGATAAATTCAGTGAAATAGAATTTTTGCCAACGGTTTTCCATAAATCTGTCAAACAACCACAAGAATTAACTTAGTAGAGGCCTTATTTTTCATCAAACAGCGGCAGACTGTTGAACCTTAATTGATGGTGAAGATTCATTCGACACCTTTGAAACTGATGAATGTGGACAGTCAAGAGTTGTTGACTTAATTTTTGTCTCCTCAGAAATTCTCCTCCTCATTTGGCTGAACAATGTATTTGCATAGCAATAGCAATAGCCCTTAGACTTATATACCGCTTCATAGTGCTTTTACAGCCCTCTCTAAGCGGTTTACAGAGTCAGCCTCTTGCCCTGAAACAATCTGGGTCCTCATTTTACTCACCTCGGAAGGATGGAAGGCTGAGTCAACCTTGAGCTGGTCAAGGTTGAACTCCAGGCGGTAGGCAAAGTTAGCCTGCATTCTAACCATTGTGCACCATGGATGGATGGAGGGAGGGAGAGAGAGAGGGAAGGAAGGAAGGAAGGAGGGAAGGAAGGAAGGAAGGAAGGAAGGAAGGAAGGAAGGAAGGAAAGAAAGAAAGAAAGAAAGAAAGAAAGAAAGAAAGAAAGAAAGAAAGAAAGAAAGAAAGAAAGAAAGAAGGAAGGAAGGAAGGAATGAAGGAAGGACAATAGCAATAGCACTTAGATTTCTATACCACTTCACAGTGATTTTACAGCCCTCTCTAAGCGGTTTACAAAGTCAGCCTACTGGTCCCAACAATCTGGGTCCTCATTTTACCCACCTCGGAAGGACGGAAGGCTGAGTCAACCTTGAGCTGGTCAAGGTTGAACTCCAGGCGGTAGGCAAAGTTAGACTGCATTCTAACCATTGTGCACCATGGATGGATGGAGGGAGGGAGAGAGAGAGGGAAGGAAGGAAGGAAGGAGGGAAGGAAGGAAGGAAGGAAGGAAGGAAGGAAGGAAGGAAAGAAAGAAAGAAAGAAAGAAAGAAAGAAAGAAAGAAAGAAAGAAAGAAAGAAGGAAGGAAGGAAGGAATGAAGGAAGGACAATAGCAATAGCACTTAGATTTCTATACCACTTCACAGTGATTTTACAGCCCTCTCTAAGCGGTTTACAAAGTCAGCCTACTGGTCCCAACAATCTGGGTCCTCATTTTACCCACCTCGGAAGGACGGAAGGCTGAGTCAACCTTGAGCTGGTCAAGGTTGAACTCCAGGCGGTAGGCAAAGTTAGACTGCATTCTAACCATTGTGCACCATGGATGGATGGAGGGAGGGAGAGAGAGAGGGAAGGAAGGAAGGAAGGAGGGAAGGAAGGAAGGAAGGAAGGAAGGAAGGAAGGAAGGAAAGAAGGAAGGAAGGACAATAGCAATAGCACTTAGATTTCTATACCGCTTCACAGTGATTTTACAGCCCTCTCTAAGCGGTTTACAAAGTCAGCCTACTGGTCCCAACAATCTGGGTCCTCATTTTACCCACCTCGGAAGGACGGAAGGCTGAGTCAACCTTGAGCCTGGTGAGATTCGAACTGCCGAACTGCAGCTAGCAGTCAGCTGAAGTAGCTTGCAGTACTGCCCTCTAACCACTGTGCCACCTCGGCTCTTTTTAGACAACACGGTCATGAGAAACCATGAATCAATTGGTTCTGAAACCCTTGTCCTCTTGTTCCCTGATGGACAGAGCTAAGAAACAAGATGCAAATGATTTTGCAAGCAGGGAAACGAATCAAAGATGCACTCAACAAAGCGACGGAGGACAGGATGTTCTGCTCACTTCTGGTTTATTCAGAGCTCTGTGTCGGGAAAGAAAGCATCACCCAGGAGGAGAAGGAAATAACCGATATTTCCAAATGGGAGTAAAGGCAGAGGGCAGCTTTGCTGAAACAGTCTAGGTTAGTCATCTTTGGTTTCTATCAAACGAGGCACACCTACTTGAAGATCTTCATAGCTTTCAGCCAACAGCTCCCTGTTTATGTTACGGTCCTGCCCTTCAAAGCACTCAACAAAACAGAAAAAAGAAAAAAAAAGAAAGAAAAAGAAAAAGGAAATGTTTGATTCTCATTTTCAACACTTTGAAATGAGAGAGATTGTGGGTTGGGTTCACACACATCAAAGGCTACTTTTTCAGCCATGTTTTTGAGGTGTTGGAAAGACAGCCTCTCGCAGTCGCCGCTACCAGTTCACCTGACTTGGAGAGAACCGGCTGAATCCCACCACTACCAGTTCACCTGACTTGGAGCGAACCGGCTGAATCCCACCACTATCAGTTCACCTGACTTGGAAAGAACCGGCTGAATCCCACCACTACCAGTTCACCTGACTTGGAGAGAACCGGCTGAATCCCACCACTACCAGTTCACCTGACTTGGAGAGAACCGGCTGAATCCCACCACTATCAGTTCACCTGACTTGGAGAGAACCGGCTGAATCCCACCACTATCAGTTCACCTGACTTTGAGAGAACCGGCTGAATCCCACCACTATCAGTTCACCTGACTTGGAGTGAACCGGCTGAATCCCACCACTACCAGTTCACCTGACTTGGAGAGAACCGGCTGAATCCCACCACTATCAGTTCACCTGACTTGGAGAGAACCGGCTGAATCCCACCACTATCAGTTCACCTGACTTGGAGCGAACCGGCTGAATCCCACCACTACCAGTTCACCTGACTTGGAGCGAACCGGCTGAATCCCACCATTATCAGTTCACCTGACTTGGAGAGAACCGGCTGAATCCCACCACTACCAGTTCACCTGACTTGGAGAGAACCGGCTGAATCCCACCACTATCAGTTCACCTGACTTGGAGAGAACCGGCTGAATCCCACCACTATCAGTTCACCTGACTTGGAGCGAACCGGCTGAATCCCACCACTATCAGTTCACCTGACTTGGAGAGAACCGGCTGAATCCCACCACTACCAGTTCACCTGACTTGGAGAGAACCGGCTGAATCCCACCACTATCGGGAGCCCGTTTTCACTGGCAGAGCATTCAGATCCCCAAAGGCACCCTTGACATGAATGATGTCAAGCTGGCCACACCCATCCTGGCCACACCCACTCTGCCTCCCCCCCCCCCGAGGTCAAACACAACCCTGATGTGGCCCTCAATGAGTTTGACACCCCTTGGATTCGAACATTCTCAGTACAGAATCTCTGATAGGGTTAGGCCAAACTCAACCACAGCAGAACGAAATGCAAAGCACCCCAGAACTTGAGAAAGATGAGAAGAAAAGGCCTGCTTGGAGTTGGAGGTACCCTTGGGCAACATATCTCCTGGTCAAGACTCTATACGGATGTCAGTAACCCCCCTTGGCCAACTTGCTTGACAGGAGCTGTAGCAATCAAAACCTGAGCAGGCCAAGGGTTGCCCTTCAAGGGACGATGATGTTCATCTCCCACAATGCACCAGAAAGCTCCACAGTGGTGTCCTCCAGGTCTCCAGCATGGAGAAACCAGAAGAGACATTATTGGTAGGCTACGAAACAGCATATTATGGGCCCTAGAACCAGCTAGAGGCATTCTGCATCCATGCCAGGCCAGCTCGTAGGCTGTCAAGATCCTTCAAACGTCTGACAAAATTCTACCCTCTGGAAATTTATGCCAGAAAAAATCTGTAAGCCTTAAAGATCCCACGGGGCAACTGTTTTACATAATCCAGCAAGTTTGCAGGCAGGGAGAAGAAAATGCAGAATACAGAACAAAAGAGTTGGAAGGGACCTCGGAGGTCTTCTAGTCCAACCCCCTGCCCCCGCCCAAGCAGGAGACCCTACACCATTTCTGACAGATGGCAGTCCAGTCTCTTCTTGAAAGCCTCCAGCGATGAAGCTCCCACAACTTCTGAAGGCAACTTCTGTTCCATGGGTTGATTGTTCTCACTGTCAGAAAAAAATCCTCCTTATTTCCAGGTGGAATCTCTCCTTGTTCAGTTTCCATCCATTCTTCCTTGTCTGGCCTTCAGGTGCTTTGAAAAAAAAGGTTGACCCCCTCCTCTACAAGGGACCTCGTAGATCATCTAGTCCAACCCCGCACCCAAGCAGGAGACCCTACACCATTTCTGACAGATGGCAGTCCAATCCCTTCTTGAAAGCTTCCAAGTGATGAAGCTCTCACAAGGCAAAGCTGTTCTGTGGGTTGATTGGTCTCACTGTCAGAAAAGCCCTCCTTCTTTCTTTCTTTCTTTTTTTTTTAATTTGATTTATATGCCGCCCTTCTCCGGAGACTCAGGGCGGCTTACAATGCGTTAAGCAATAGCCTTCATACTTTTGTATATTTTATACAAAGTCAGCTTATTGCCCCCACAATCCGGGTCCTCATTTTACCTACCTTAGAAAGGATGGAAGGCTGAGTCAACCTTGAGCCTTGGCGAGATTCGAACTTACTAATTGCAGACAGCTGGAGTTAAATTACATTATTAAATGTAATAATTAAATTAAATTTCTTAGGTTGAATCTCTCCTTGATTAGTTTTATTGCCTTTTTTTTTTCTCTCTCTCTCTCTCTCTGATAACTTTCAGAGAGGGCTACGGGCTCTGCTGACTCCCAGCAGTCAATTTTACAAGTCCCGGGCAAGCTGTCGGGTGGGGTTCCTTACTGTATTTATGGCTGTGATTCTGGATAAGTTGCATGAATCAGAAACCGTGGTGGCGGTGGCCACTGCCCGCATTAGGCCTTCAAAGCACATAATACTTCGCCTCGCCCATGTGTCACACATTCCAAGTGAATTTATTAGCCATTCTTGTTTTGACGGTTCCTCCTCTTCCAGAGTTCTGGGTAACCTTCTGCCACTCCCCCGTCTCTCTAACTGTCAAAGTTTTTCAGAAACGCCCAGAAGTATAACCCAAAGTCTAGTTGCTTTGAAGTTTTGGAAACACAGAAATCCAAAAGTGGACATTTTAAAAATTTTCTTGCCTGGTCCATCCGGCATTTTGAAATGCTGTGATTTATTTTTTTTCCCCCTGGGGGTCCCAGATTAACAGTATAGCAATAGTAATAGCACTTATACACCGCTTCACAGTGCTTTATAGTCCTCTCTAAGCGGTTTACAGAGTCAGCCTCTTGCAAACCCCAACAATCTGGCTCCTCATTTTTACCCACCTCGGAAGGAGGGAAGGATGAGTCAACCTTGAGCCAGTGAGGATCGAACTGCTGGCAGTTGGCAGAATTAGCCTGCATTATTGCCTTCTAACCACTGAGCCATCCCAGCTTCCTTCCTTCCTTCCTTCCTTCCTTCCTTCCTTCCTTCCTTCCTTCCTTCCTTCCTTCCTTCCTTCCCGTTGCTTCAGGTGTTTTGGAGAATAGGTTGATCCTCTTTGGAGTAAGTTGATCCCTCCTGGTTGATCCCCCCTCTTCTTGTACTTTTAGCTTTCTCTTCAATTTCTTTCTTTCTTTCTTTCTTTCTTTCTTTCTTTCTTTCTTTCTTTCTTTCTTTCTTTCTTTCTTCCTTCCTTCCTTCCTTCCTTCCTTCCTTCCTTCCTTCCCTCTCTCCCTCCCTCCCTCCTTTCTCAATAGCACTTAGACTTATATACCGCTTCGTAGCGCTTTTACAGCCCTCTCTAAGCGGTTTACAGTCAGCCTATGGCCGCCAACAATCTGGCCACGCCCACCCAGTCACATGACCGCTAAGCCACGCCCACCCAGCCGGTCACTAGGCAGATCATATTAGTGGTCCGCTGGATTTAAAATTATGAATTTAGTGGTCCCTGAGGTCCGAAAAGTTGGGGACCCCTGTTCTAAAAGGTCCTTCTTTCCAACTCTTAAGTCTCAACCAAGGTTCAACCAAGGAATAGGCTCATTTTACCATCAAAGAGACTACTTTAAATCAACAAAAGGATCCCTGGAGGTGTATGGGGGGGGGGTTGTTATTCTTAAGAAAAGACGATTCAAGAAGCTTGAGTGACATATGATAAGTGGGGGTGGATTTTTTTGTTTTTTTTTAAATGAAATCAACGGTGTTTCTCTACTCCACCCAAGTCGAGAGCTTATGTGGTTTTAAGGCAATCCCTCAACATCGCATCAAGGTTTGCGTCCTGCGTGTGCGCGCCTGGATGTGGTTAAACATAGATTTGAAAGCTCCCCCCACCCCCGATTAGCCCGTTGAAGTTAAGCAGTCATTCAGAGAGGTAATTGGACTGTCATGTAGAAAACTAATTAAGGGCTCATTAGAATCACCGGCTTTTCTTCTCCTAGGTGTACAGCAGGACTCCTTCCCGTTCCACTAGGTTGCCCACCTTGAGTATGTTGAATAGTGACTTGGAGGAGGGGGGGCGTCTTTCAGGACTCTGGGGTTTCCCCTCCTGTTGTAAAACGCCGGTCATTTTCATTTAAGAAGGCCTTATCCAGTTTTCTTTCAGTGGTAGAAGAAATCGTTTAGATGTTTAATTAAATTTTATTTCTGTTTCATCTGAAACTGGTTGAAAACTTCTTGCCTCTCTCCCTCCCTCTGACCATACTTCTTTCCTTCCTTCCTCCCTCCCACCTCCTTCTAACATCCTTCCTTCCTTTCTTCCTCCCTTCTCAAACTGCCCTGCCTCCTTCTTGCACTGTCCTCTCCAGCAACTCTCCCTCCCTCTCTTCCTCCCTCCCTCCCTGCCTTCCTTTCTCCCTCCCTTCCTCCCTCTAACCTTCCTTCCTTCCTTCCTCCCTCCCTCCCTTCCCTTCCCTTCCCATCTTCTCTTCTCTTCTCTTCTCTTCTCTTCTCTTCTCTTCTCTTCTCTTCTCTTCTCTTCTCTTCTCTTCTCTTCTCTTCTCTTCTCTTCTCTTCCCTTCCCTTCCCTTCCCTTCCCTTCCCTTCCCTTCCCTTCCCTCCTTCCCTCCTTCTTTCTTTCCTTCTTACCTTCTTTCCTTACCTAGTTCCTGCAACTGTTCTTCATAATGTTTTAGTCTCCAGGCCCTTCATCATTTTAGTTGCTCTTCTTGGCACTTTTTTCCCCAGAAGTCTCAACATTTTTTATTTTATTTTTTTTGGTAATATGGTGAGGACCCAAACTGCATGCGGGGTATCGCAGGTGTGGTCTTACTAAGGCTTTTTAAAACGGTACTAATACTTCCCCTGATTTCGATTCCAACGCAGGTTTCTACCTAGAGAAAAGCACATTGGCTGAAGCTTTTGTTCACGGTTTCCAAGCCTAGCGAGTTAGATCACTATCTCCTTCCAAAACCTGCCGAAATGAGAAAGAAGGAATGCACCCTTCACGTTGAGTGGTGATGAGGATGGAGTGTTGGCTTAAGCCGGAAAAAAAACAAAACAAAACCCCATTTTCTTATTTCTTCCCTGCTCATCGGCCTCAAGAAAGCTTTTTCTGCAAAGTGGAACGGGGCCCATAAATAACCAGCAAACTTGAGAATAAATGCAGCTAAAAGCTGACAAAGGGCAGCTGATGAATGATGTTTATTTAATTTCTCACGTGTGGTCCATCATAGAGGCCATGGTGGGGGTTTTAACTCTCGGCTTTTAAGTCTGGGATCGTCCTTTTCATGGATAAACAATAGCAGATTCCCTCCCAGGCCTTGTCTGTCAGGGTGGAAGGAATCAGGTGTAAAAGAGTTTTTTCAGAGTCGATTTTCTTGTTCGTTCCGAGGGTTTCCAGCTTCTTTGGGTGCTGCACAAAGGAAGAGGCGTCGTAGTCAGGTCCTGACATGTCCAGCAGCACATCCATTCAGGTGGTCAAGCGACATCGCAGGAAAGGAACCTGTGTTTCATCCAGGGATTGCAAACTTCAGGAGTCTGCAAAGCCATCCGTTTTTGACGAACGCATTTTTTTATTCGAAGGTTCCCCTCTTGTCCCGAACTGCAGCTCACCCTCTAGGCGTCTAAGGAAGTGACCCGCAGCTCGTGGCTTTTCATAAATTTTTTTTGCAAAAAAGAAAAAAATAATAATTTGCTATAACGGGCTTCTGATTTGATGGTCAAGAAAAGTTTAAACATTGTGCCTAAAGATGTGTTCTCTGTATGTGTGTGTGTGTGGGTGTGGAGAGAGACAGAGAGACAGAGAGAGAGAGAGAGACAGACAGAGAGACAGAGAGAGAGACAGAGAGACACAGAGAGAGACAGAGAGACAGAGAGAGACAGAGACAGAGAGAGAGACAGAGAGAGAGACAGAGAGACAGAGAGAGACAGAGAGAGACAGAGACAGAGACACAGAGAGAGACAGAGAGACAGAGAGAGACAGAGACAGAGAGAGAGACAGAGAGAGAGACAGAGAGACAGAGAGAGACAGAGAGAGACAGAGATAGAGACACACACACACACACACACAGAGACAGAGAGAGACACAGAGAGAGAGAGACAGAAAGAGAGAGACAGAGACAGAGAGAGACAGATAGAGACAGAGATAGACACACACACACACACACACACACACAGAGACAGAGAGAGACACAGAGAGAGAGAGACAGAAAGAGAGAGACAGAGACAGAGAGAGACAGATAGAGACAGAGAGAGACAGAGACAGAGAGAGACAGATAGAGACAGAGAGAGACAGAGACAGAGACACAGAGAGACAGAGACACAGAGAGACAGAGAGAGACAGAAAGAGAGAGACAGAGACAGAGAGACAGACACAGAGAGACAGAGAGAGAGACAGAGAGACACAGAGAGAGACAGAGAGAGAGACACACACAGAGATAGAGAAAGATAGAGATGGAAACCAATATATATATATTGATGTGTGTGTGTGTAGAGAGAGAGAGAGAGAGGGAGAGAGGGAGGGGGAGAGTGGGGGGGAAGAGAGAGATATATAGAAACATATATATATATATATTGGGGTGTGTATCTCTCTCTCTCTCTCTCTCTCTCTCCATCCATCCATCCATCCATCCATCCATCCATCCATCCATCTATCTATCTATCTATCTATCTATCTATTTAGATTTCTTTCCAGATTTCTTTTGCTTTTGAGGCTTTCAAGACATTTCGAGAATTTTTCGGTGGGGATTCTCTATTCTTTTCTTTAGGTTTCTTTTTCGTTGCTGCTTTCCAGGGGTTAGATCTGATTTTTTAAATTATTTTTTTAAACAGGCATTGATCTGATTTTTACTGGGTGCCTGTGTAGGTGCACTTTTGAGTATCTTTGCAGTGGGGGAGAGGGAGGGAGACCATAAAAGTTAAAACAAAAAACAAAAAACAAGGACAGTTAAAAATGTAAGAGTTGCCTAGATTGTTGGCACATGTTATACGCTGAAGGTTTAATGGCTTTAACAGTAAATTAAAAGATAATAAACCACATTGTTTATGGCAGCTCAAAGGGAAAGGATCACCAAAGGGGTGGGGAATTGGACACTAAATTATCCATCGGTTATATTTATTTGCCTTCATGTATTATTCCAGCCTCTGGGCTTTTGCTCTACGTGGTCTTTTTTTTCTTTTTTACATACTTTTTGGGGTTTTTTTTTTTTAAGCTCCAGGGAATCCTTTTGATTCTGATCGGTGGCTACACCGGGTTGGAGGAAATTTGGGGGAGGGGGAGAGATGAGAATGAGCAGGCAGGGTTGAACCTTGTTGGTAGACAACTTCACTTTTGGTGTGTGTGTACACAGGTGTCTATGCATGTAGGGCAATAGGGACTAGTTGGTTGAGATGAGAATAACAGAATATCAGAGTAACCGAGCTAAAAAGGGATCTCAGAGGAGAGTTTGTCCAATCTCTTCTTCAAAACTTCCAGTGATGGAGCACCCACAACTTCTGGTGGCAAGTTGTTCCACTGGTTAATTGATCTATTCTATTCTATTCTAAATCATGAGCCCATTTGCCAAATGTTTGATAAAATAACTGACCTGGTTCTTCTTTTCAAAACCACAGAAAACCCGTGTCTTCCCTCTAATTAGACTAGATTAGACTAGACTAGACTAACTAGAAATAGAATAGAATAGAATAGAATAGAATAGAATAGAATAGAATAGAATAGAATAGAATATGGAATGGATTGGATTGGATTGGATTGGATTGGATTGGATTGGATTGGATTGGAATGGAATGGAATGGAATGGAATAGAATAGAATAGAATAGAATAGAATAGAATAGAATAGAATAGAATAGAATAGAATAGAATAGAATAGAGAATGGAATGGAATGGAATGGATTGGATTGGATTGGATTGGATTGGATTGGATTGGAATAGAATAGAATAGAATAGAATAGAATAGAATAGAATATGGAATGGAATGGATTGGATTGGATTGGATTGGATTGGATTGGATTGGAATGGAATGGAATGGAATAGAATAGAATAGAATAGAATAGAATAGAATAGAATAGAATAGAATAGAATAGAATAGAATAGAATAGAATAGAATAGAATAGAATAGAATATGGAATGGATTGGATTGGATTGGATTGGATTGGATTGGATTGGATTGGATTGGAATGGAATGGAATGGAATGGAATGGAATGGAATAGAATAGAATAGAATAGAATAGAATAGAATAGAATAGAATAGAATAGAATAGAATAGAATAGAATAACAGAGTTGGAAGGGAGCTTGGAGGTCTTCTAGTCCAACCCCCTGCTTAGGCAGGAAACCCAACACCAGTGGTGGGTTCCTCCCGGTTCGGCCAGGTTCTCCTGAGCCGGTAGCGGTGACGATATGACATCACCGAACTGCAAAAATACATGAGTAGACCAGTGCCTGCAAAAAATAAATGGGTAGATCAGTACAGCTCTGCAAGCAGTTAAAAGCCTGGTAGACCAGTACCTCTGCTAAATCCTAAAGAATTGTCACATGACCGTCAAGCCACGCCCACAAAATAAGCCACACCCACAGAACCAGTAGTAAAAAATTTTAGAACCCAACCCTGCCCTACACCACTTCAGACAAATAGTTATCCAACATCTTAAAAACTTCCAGTGTTGGAGCCATTCACAACTTCTGGAGGCAAGCTATGACGAGGAACTGTTGTAAATTGAGGACTCCATATAAAATAAGAAAATAAACACTCCATTGAACAGCCAGGTGGGAAAAGCAGCTCAACGCAGAACCTCAAAGCCAAGAGCCTTGATAGTACAGTGGTCTACGCACCCTGTTATTAACACAGCTGCCTGCAATTTACTGCTGGTTCAAATCTCGCCAGGCTCAAGGTTGACTCAGCCTTCCATCCTTTCTAAGGTAGGTAAAATGAGGACCCAGTTTGTGGGGGCAATAAGCTGACTTTGTATAAATATACAAAAGTATGAAGGCTATTGCTTAACGCATTGTAAGCTGCCCTGAGTCTCCGGAGAAGCGCGGCATATAAATAAAATAAAATAAAAATGAAATAAAAAAAAAATCCCTGCTCACCTCTCTCAGCCTCTTAGGGCCACGATAATCTCTATTAATACAGCCACAAGGTCCTTATAGCAGTACGCTGTCTTCCTTCAGCATAAATATTTACAGAAGGCCGACCTCTGGGCTGCTACGTTTTCCTTTTATTTGATTTTTTTTTTTTTTGCTGCCTTTTGTGTCTGGCGGCTCGCACAGGCTTCAAGACCTTCTTCTGTCCGCCCGGAGGAAATGGGGCGTGAGAGAGGAGTGGGGAAGGGAGAAGGGGGTGTCATAACAAAAGCTTTTCTAAGGGCCGTTGTGGGAGGAGGGGAAGGCCGGGGTTGGGGGGGGGGAATATCTCTTCATAAAGAAGCATTGAAAGGGGAGGTTGAACGTCTGATCAGAAGACGAGCCACAGCAAAGGCCTTTGTCGCCTCCCCCGGTCAAGACGAAGTTCAGATTAACAGAGTTGGAAGGGATCTTGTAGGTCATCTAGTCCAACCCCCAGCCCAAGCAGGAGACCCTACACCATTTCTGACAGATGGCAGTCCAGTCTCTTCTTAGAAATCTCCAGTGATGGAGCTCCCACAACTTCTGAAGGCAACTTCTGTTCCATAGGTTGATGGTTCTCACAGTCAGAAAACTCCTCCTTATTTCCAGGTTGAATCTCTCCTTGGTCAGTTTCCATCCATTATTCCTTGTCTGGCCTTCAGGTGCTTTGGAAAATAGCTTGATCCCCTCCTCTCTGGGGCAGCCCCTCAAATATTGAAAGACTGCTATCTATCATGTCTCCCCTGGTCGGTCTCTTCACTAGCCTAGCCATGCCCAGTTCCTGCAACCGTTCTTCCTGTTTTAGCCTCCAGACCTTTGATAAATTAGATAGATTCAGATTAACAGAGTTGGAAGGGACTTTATAAATCATCTAGTCCAACCCCCCACCCAAGCAGGAAACTTGCCTGTTACCCTGTTTCCCCCCAAAATAAGACATCCCCTAATAATAAGCCCAATCGGGCTTTTGAGCGCATGGCAATAAGGCCAAGCGCTTATTTCAGGGTTCAAAAAAATATAAGACAGGGTCTTATTTTCGGGGAAACACGGTATCTATCTATCGGTATCTATCTATCGCTATCTATCTATCTATCTATCTATCTGTCTGTCTGTCTGTCTGTCTGTCTATCTATCAGTATCTATCTATATCTATCTATCTATCTATCTATCTATCTGTCTGTCTGTCTGTCTGTCTGTCTGTCTGTCTATCTATCAGTATCTATCTATATCTATCTATCTATCTATCTGTCTATCAGTATCTATCTATCTATCTATCTATCTGTCTGTCTGTCTATCTATCTATCTATCTATCTATCTATCTATCTATCTATATATCGGTATCTATCTATCTATCTATCTATCTATCTATCTATCTATCTATCTATCATCTATCAGTATCTATTTATCTATCAGTATCTACCCTGTTTTCCCCAAAATAAGACATCCCCTGATAATAAGCCCAATTGGGCTTTTTGAGCACATGGCAATAAGGCCAAGCGCTTATTTCAGAGTTCAAAAAAATATAAGACAGGGTCTTATTTTTGGGGAAACACGGTAAGTTTTGAAGGGGCCACTTTAGGGACACTTTAGGCATTCCCCCCCCCCATAATTTCCAAAAGGTTTTGTGAGTGCGCTCTGGTCTGCTTGGAGCTTTTCCGGCTCCTTCAAAGATAGTCCTGCTTTTGACTCACTCAAGTCATCAATCTTATACATTGGCAGAGCATAAATTACCGTGGAAATGCTGTCTCCCTGTTTCCTTGGATCTTAAAAACTCCGATTTATCATTTCTGGGATGTGTCGTCTTGCCGGCTGGCAGTCTTGATATTCTCAGCCCATTCATCTATGCCGCGCAAATGGCTGAAGTTTTTGAAAAGCCTCCTCCGGCAATTTGGTTACCGTGGCCCCGCAAAGGTTTCCCTGATGCCAGGCCACGGCGGTGCCAAATGGACTAAAGTGGTGCTCTTTAAATCACAAGCTGGCTTCCCTGGTTTACGAGCTTGAAAGAACAGTAGGTCACGATGGCCAGGAGAGTTGATAAATGGATTAATATTGGCATCGCTTTCTGGCAACAGGCTTCTGATATTTATAGAAGCGAGCAATTCTGCTTGCTTTCTCGTTTCCCCGAGCTTAAATCCATCTCACTTTTAAAAATACACAAGGCAGCAAATGTACTCTCCCCTCCACTCCTCTCCTCCATCCACTTTTGTCCCTCCTTTCCTCCTTCCCTCCTTCCTTCTTAGCTATCTACCTACCTTCTCTTCCTCAGAATATTTTCCTTCCTTCCTTCCTCCTTCCCTCCCTCTCTCCCTCCCTCCCTCTTTCTTACCTACCTACCTACCTTTTCTTAGAATATTTTCCTTCCTTCCTTTCTCCCTCTTTTTCTTTCTCTCTCCCTCTCTTTCTTTTTTCCCTATATCATCATCATCATCATCTCATCTATCTAATATTGAGTGGTGAAACTCTGGTCATTCCATCAAATCCTACCAAATCCTACCTACCAATTATTTGGTTTTATATATCTCCAGTGCCATTAAGTTACCCCCGTTTTTATTCTCTCTGTTTCCCCCTCTGTTTCTTTTTCCTTCCTTCCTTCCTTCCTTCCTTCCTTCCTTCCTTCCTTCCTTCCTTCCTTCCTTCCTTCCTCTCTCCATCCGTTCTTATCTATCTATCTATCATCTATCTATCTATCTATCTATCTATCTATCTATCTATCTATCTATCTATTTATCTATCTATCCATCCATTCATCCTCCCACCCTCCCTCCGCCGTCTCTTCCTCTTCCTCTCCCTCCCTCTCCTCATCCTCACCCCCCTCTCCTTCTGTTTTTCAGTCCCCAGTGTGACTGAAGACTGGAAGGAGAGAAAGGATGAATAAACTGCCAGCTTATCTCATAAACAGCCACTTGACTCAGGCGGGGGAAAACATTTGAAATTTGTCAGTATTCAAACTGATCCCCAGAAATCAGTCTGGGACGTTCCTCTTCCAAGATCCCAAGATTCTCTACTTCACATTAAAGATCCCCTGTTTGAATCTGGGTAGACCCAGATTCCTCGCTGGGGCACCCAGAGGATGGACACACACAAGGCCACTGAACACTATCCTGCCTGCTTATGGAAATGTCCCCCTCCAAGCTACGCAGTTATGGTGGAGCTGGAAGCAAACATTTGTTCTTCTGTATCGTCGAGTACGAAACAGCAGCATCCTCTCTGGAACTGTCACTTCGCGTCAACGTTTCCAGGCTGAATCTGGGGGCCCGGGAGGACCCGTTGTGGAGCAAGCTTTACCAACTGCTCCAGTGTTTCTGGTCAGCTTCCTAGCCTTCTCAGTGGCTTCTTGCTTCTTCCCATAGCTTCTAGCTTTTTCAGTGGTGACATCTGCAATGATGCGTCCTGACAGAGGGAATATGCACCACAACGGCTGCAGCTCCGTGCTTGGAAAACATCACCTTCTATTGACATCAGGCTGAGAATGGCAATTAAGGCTACAGACGATTCTCTTCCTGCTCCAGGAATTCTGGGATAGGAATGGGAAGAGGCAGCAGTTTATAATACCCTGTTTCCCCAAAAATAAGACTCAACCAGAAAATAAGCCCTAGCATGATTTTTTCAGGATGCTCGTAATATAAGCCCTATCCCAAAAATAAGCCCCAGTTAAGATCGTCAACCAGAGGGAGGCATTTAGTACTGTATTTCCCCCAAAATAAGACCTAACTGAAAAAAATAAGGCACAATGCATCTTTTGGAGCAAAAATTAATTTTATTTTGGGGGAAACACGGTAATCATGATATTCTTTTAGGTGTTGTGGAAGATTGGAAAGTGGAATCAATCATCATTCTTGACTCAATAAGAGTGGTAAGTCAGAGTAACAGAATAACAGAATTAGAAGGGATCCTGGAGATCTTCTAGTCTAACCCTCTGCTCAAGCAGGAGATCCTATACCATTCTGGACAAATTGTTCTGAAATTCAAATATACCAAGAGACAGGCAAGCACCCACAACTTCTGGAGGCAAGTTGTTCCACTCATTAATTGTTCTCACTGTCAGGAAATTCCTCCTTAGTTCTAGGTTGCTTCTCTCCTTGATGAGTTTCCACCCATTGCTTCTTGTCCTGCCCTCGGGTGCTTTGGACAATAGCTTGACTCCCTCTTCTTTGTGGAAGCCCCTGAGATATTGGAACACTGCTATCATGTCTCCCCTAGATCTATAGATCCCCTAGATCTATAGCCCTCTGTCCTGAATGGTGGTGCAAATCCAGAGCAGAATAAAATGTGTGTTAATCAGAGGTCAAAAGGGACCGCTAACCTCACCAATTGGCCAGGGTTTTAGTTTCTAACCCCTGCTCTCCTTCATATCCTATTCTGTGCCCCAGCCATTAAAACTTCAAATATAGCCCAAGGACATAAATTTTGATGAGATTATTAAATATACAGGGGCTTCTCCGCAAAGGATTAGCTTGGTGCCAGAGCTTGCTGTTTGCCCTTATTAATAATCATTAAATTGGCGCAGGAGCGAGCCGGAGAAGAGAAGCTTCGCCCAACAGCTGAAGTTTTATATTTTTCTAATCTCGATGTTCGTAGCCAAATGGACATTTAGAACCTAACCGGTTTGCCCGATAGACGACAAACCAGCAGCCAATCCAGAATTTTTTTTTATTATTTTGTTTTAAATTTGATTTATATGCCGCCCTTCTCCGGAGACTCAGGGCGGCTTACAATGCGTTAAGCAATAGCCTTCATACTTTTGTATATTTATACAAAGTCAGCTTATTGCCCCCACAAACTGGGTCCTCATTTAACCTACCTTAGAAAGGATGGAAGGCTGAGGCAACCTTGAGCCTTGGAGAGATTCGAACCAGCAGAAATTGCAGGCAGCTGTGTTAATAACAGGGTGCACTAAACCCCTGTACTATCAAGGCTCTTTTGATACTCTTTGGTCTTGGAAGGGCTGTTTTTTGTCTCGTTTTTTTCTTCCCCCTTTTTTTTCCTTCTTGCTTTGGGGGTTTAGTGCCAAAAGCAATTGTGATTTACACTCTGCGCCCTTCCAGTAGCAAAATGGTTTTGATTAAAGGTGCACATATCATGTTTATTAAATTTTGCACAAGGCTAATCTGAGGGGTCTGTCTGAGGCTCCTGAAAAGATTCAGAGATTTACACTTCATTCTGCAGGACTGGAATTTTTTTTTTTTTAATCTCTGGAGGATTTGCTGACCTCCAATTACAACTGCTGAGCCGTATTTACTTGCTCCTTTAATTCGTGCATGGCCTTGGTTGAGTTTCATTGGGAAGGGCAAAAATTGGACAGTAGTGGCCAAAATTGTGGAAATTCCTTTTGGGAAAAGTGTATTTTCTAAAACTAGCTAATAACACCACTTTTTGGGAGGAGTAGTACCATAAAATTATACATCAATGGAAAGATCATTTAATCAAGAATGTAATGCAATAACTTTTACGAAGGATTTGCTATTAGAATAGCAGTTACAGTATAAAGAAGAAAAGTGAAACACGTAGAAAAACCGAGATATACAAAAATTGTCACCAATACTTAGTTGGGTAACCTTTATCATGAAGGACAGTCTTACAACATCTTCCCATGGAGTGAAGCAAGTCTTTGAGTTCTGCAGCTGTTCTAATGTGAAACCAAGATTGAATGATGGCTTCTATTAACTGGGTTTTATTGCTGGATCATTTCTGACTAACCAGTTTCTTTAGTCGGCTCCATAGAATTTTCAATTGAGTGAAGGTCTGGGCTATTCCCAGGCCATTCCAGCAATGGAATAGGATTATCTTGAAACTCCCCTACAAAAGTGGGGTTATTAGCCATCAAATCTCAAAAATACACTTTTCCCAACAGGTTTCTAGATTTTTGCCTTGATTAAGTGGGAAGTGAGGTCATGGCAATGATAATTTCAATCCTATAGTAATTTCGCAATGCATATACACACAAAAAAAGAGACTCTTCAGAAGGTTTGAATCAACGCACCACGAAGAGGGTTGTTGAATGCTAAAATATTTTTGACTGGTAATTCACCTCCACGTTACATGAATTTAACTCAGTTATTATTATTATTTTTTTTACATAACCGATTGGTTCAAACCCCAATGGAACCCCAAAGGCCATACTTGGAATAATGCATTCAGTTTTGGTCACCACGATGCAAAAAAGATGTTGAGACTCTAGAAAGAGTGCAGAGAAGAGCAACAAAGATGATTGGGGGACTGGAGACTAAAACATAGGAGGAACGGTTGCAGGAACTGGGTATATTCCTAGTTTAATGAAAAGAAGGACTAGGGGAGACATGATAGCAGCCTTCCAATATCTCAGAGGCTGCCACAAAGAAGAGGGAGTCAAGCTATTCTCCAAAGCACCTGAAGGCAGGACAAGAAGCAACGGGTGGAAACTAATCAAGGAGAGAAGCAACCTAGAACCAAGGAGAAATTTCCTGACAGTGAGAACAATTAACCAGTGGAACAACTTGCCTCCAGAAGTTGTGGATGCTCCAACACTGGAAGTGTTTAAGATGATGTTGGATAACCATTTGTCTGAAGTGGTGTAGAGAATAGCTTGACTCCCTCTTCTTTGTGGCAGTCCCTGAAATATTGGAACATCACTATCATGTCTCCCCTTCTTTTCATTAAACTAGACATACCCAGTTCCTGCAACCTTTCTTCAAATGTTTTAGCCTCCAGTCCCCTAATCATCTTTGTTGCTCTTCTCTGCACTCTTTCTAGAGTCTCCACATCTTTTTTACATCGTGGCGACGAAAACTGAATGCAGTATTCCAAGATCTTTTTCGTGACTTCAATTACTCAAAACAAATCGTATTTTGGGATGAAAGTTGATGGAAGTTCATTTTCTCTTTTTACCATTTTCCCCACAAACGAGCGATATGTGCTTCTGGAGCCGCAGAAGAAGGAGAGAGTTTCAACCCTTCAATCTGGTTCCCAGAGAGAAACCTCTAATCCACCTTTGACTCGAAACTTTTAAGAAAGAGAATCTGCAAATAGGTCTCTTGTTCCTCAGAACGACTAGTTTTACTGTGTAATTCACACTCCGGTTAACCGTGGGTCGCCGGGGATAAAGATGGAGGATGGTACTTTATATTGATGCTCTCATTCATAAACGTTTTCATACAGAACCAAGAAACGATTCCCAGATGTCTTGCAACTCGAGCGCATATGTTATAGATAGCCATTAGAACATCTGTAGAAGTTCTTTTCGATGACTTGTAAAACTTCATTACAAGGAATACGTCCGCTTGGTTACCATTGATTAACTGTTTATGAAAATATCAACTAGCCATCTGTTGTTCTACTTAGAAGGAATGTGTACTCCAACACAGCTTGGGTTTAATCCAGACAGGGGGGAAAAAACCCCACAACTACCATGTAATTTGATCCTCAGGGGAACTATCTAACTTTATAAAGAAGTTGCGTGCTTACTTCTTAAGTATCCAGAATGTATATTGGTGGGGAAAAACTACTAAGTTCAAGAAAGGTTCTCCCCAGTGGTGAAATCCAATTTTTTTTACTACCAGTTCTGTGGGCATGGTTTGGTGGGTGTGGCAGGGGAAGGATACTGCAAAATCTCCATTCCCTCCCCACTCCTGGAGGAAGGATATTGCAAAATCCCCTTCCCTCCCCACTCCAGGGGAAGGATACTGCAAAATCCCCATTCCCTCCCCACTCCAGGGGGAAGGATATTGCAAAATCTCCATTCCCACCCCATTCCAAGGGAAGGATACTGAAAAATCTCCATTCCCACCCCATTCCAAGGGAAGGACACTGTAAAATCCCCATTCCCTCCGCACTCCAGGGGAAGGATTCTCCAAAATCCCCATTTCTTCCTGATCAACTGGGACTTGGGAGGCAGAGAATAGATGGGGGTGGGGCCAGTCAGAATTTTTACTACCGGTTCTCTGAACTACTCAAAATTTCTGCTACCGGTCAGAACCAGTCAGAACCTGCTGAAACCCACCTCTGGTGCTAGGGCACCGGAAAACGGCCTGAAAATGCCCCCCAAAATGGCCTGAAAACGACCCAAAAAACAGCCTGAAAATGGCCTGAAAAACGCCTGGAAAAATGGCCAAAAATAGCCAAAAAACCGGCATGTGCATGCCAGCTAGCTGATCTTTGGACTTCTGGTGTTCTGGCGTGAGCACATGCACCCATGTTCCAGTTTGGGCACTCGGTGCCGAAAAGGTTCTCCATCACTGCTATATGCTGAAGATACATTAGAAAGAAAGATCCTTGGATGGTCCAACAATGTGGATAAATAAGGCAAGCCACGTTCATCGTAACCGATTTATTATTATTTTTTAAACTGAAGGAAAGAAGTCCAAACACTTCTGCATTTAGGAATCAATTGTTCCATAGCTCTTTTCCCTCTTTGGCTGGTTATTTTGGATAGCTTGGGATGGAGACAAAAATAACACAGGGTTATCAGAGGAGGTGACATTTCATACAATGGCCGATTCCACCGTTTCCAGATTTAATACTTGGAAGAAGGAAGAAAGCTACAATAGTTGTCAACTTTGACCCCAGAAAATTAGAATGGCTTCCTGGATCTGGGGAAATTATGAGCTAGAGAGAGAGGCGGGGGAGGGGAAACCCCTACTACATACACAAGAAAACCTTCAAACCTTAATGGATGGTGGATCGGAGGTGTTAAAATTAGAAAGCTTTGTGTAATGATGGGTGTGCATTTCTGCCTTCTGTTCCCTTCCCACCCTTCTCCACCTAGCTCCCAAAACAGAGAATTAAATAAAAGTAGACAATAGAAGGGTGGAGGAATTTCCACCCACCCCTGAATTATTTAAGTATAATATTGTTGTTTTAATAAAAAGAATGTTTGACATCCACAGATAGCCGTACGCAAAATATTCTGCATATTCTCAGGGTATTATTGACTGCTGTGCTTATATGACCAGTTGAACTAAAGCTGGGTATGTATATATATATATATATATATATATAAAAAGCCATTTAAACATTTCCACCAAATGTATTGCTAAAAAAAAACCCAAAAAACCCTGGATGGATAATTTTCTGATTTTTTC
This sequence comes from Pantherophis guttatus, assembly GCF_059756535.1. Classification (NCBI taxonomy): domain Eukaryota; kingdom Metazoa; phylum Chordata; class Lepidosauria; order Squamata; family Colubridae; genus Pantherophis; species Pantherophis guttatus. Next base: position 6,038,338 of record NC_142079.1, on the reverse strand, counting down.
CAGAAGAAGGCTACATTCTCCCATACTTTATTTTCTTTTCTTTTTCTGTACATATATTTTTTATTGTTTTATATCACATATTCCATTTCTATGTTGAATAGTGTGTTTTCTAGGTGTCCAAAGTGTTAACATATAAACATCATCATCATCATCATCATCATTATAATCATATATAAGGTAAAGCTTCCCCTCGCACATATGTGCTAGTCGTTCCCGACTCTAGGGGGCGGTGCTCATCTCCGTTTCAAAGCCAAAGAGCCAGCGCTGTCCGAAGACGTCTCCGTGGTCATGTGGCCGGTATGACTCAATGCCGAAGGCGCACGGAACGCTGTTCCCTTCCCACCATAGATGGTCCCTATTTTTCTACTTGCATTTTTTACGTGCTTTCGAACTGCTAGGTTGACAGAAGCTGGGACAAGTCACGGGAGCTCACCCCGTTATGCGGCACTAGGGATTCGAACCGCTGAACTGCCATCCTTTCGATCGACAAGCTCCGCATCTTAGCCACTGAGCCACCGTGTCCCATTATAATCATATATACATAAACATATATGCGATAATATCAATTGTTATTGAAAAGTATATTGCCTTCCATTATAGTATCGATTATATATCCATCAAAATATTTACTTATCAGTTTTTCTTTCTCATATAGTTCATATTTCACATAAATCCACTCCTCTAACCTCAGTATCTGTCACTTAACCATTTATAGAATAGTTATAAAATATTCCGAGTCTTCTTTTCCTTTGATTTTTAGGGTTAACCTATCCACTTCTGCACATTCCAGAAATTTTTTTGATTATAATGTCATACAGCAGGATTCCCCTTCGTGACATTGTTCTAGGTAGTCCTTGACTTAAATTATGATGGACCCCCCAAAAAGTACTTACAGTAGGACCTGAATAATTCAAAGTTCCTACAGTAGCCCCCCACCCTGGCTCTGAGTCATGTTGTTACATTTTGGGCAAGGGTCCTGCATTTTCAGAATTCTATGGTCATGTGACCATGATTGATGACACAGGAAACCAGTGATGGTGCCCTCACAACTTCTGAAGGCATCTTTAGAACATTCACTGGTAGATTCACTGCAGGCTTATTTGGGGATGAGGTCATCTTCAGGATTTGCAGTCTCCACTAGCCTTCCTTGCCATAATGTCTATAGAGATTCTCAGTCATCCAGGTCATGGATGTCTCCAAGGTGCTTTTTTCAACCAAGGCAAACGGAGTTGGTTGTTCCTTCAGGAAGACGATTCGCTTCTCATCCAAGAAGCTTCTTCAATCGGGCATGGCTAGTCTAGTGAAGAGAAGGACCAGGGGAGACATGATAGCACTGTTTTAATATTTGAGGGGCTGCCACAGAGAGGAGGGGGTCAAACTATTCTCCAAAGCACCTGAAGGCCAGACAAGGAAGAATGGACGGAAACTGATCAAGGAGAGATTCAACCTAGAAATAAGGAGAAATTTCCTGACAGTGAGAACGATCAACCCATGGGACAGAAGTTGCCTTCGGAAGTGGTGGGAGCTTCATCGCTAGAGGCTTTCAAGAAGAGACTGGACTGCCATCTGTCAGAAATGGTGTAGGGTCTCCTGCTAGAGTGGGCGGTGCGGGTAGGGTTGGACTAGATGACCTACAAGGTCCCTTCCAACTCTGTTCATCTGTTAGTTCTTCTGTTCCTTGCCATAGTTTGTTCAATCATGAGTGAACCAGATCTTGTAGGCTGTACATCTCTCATGCCAAGCATCCGCCTCTTCTTGGACCATCCCTGGAGAAGAAAAAACAGACCGCTGTTTTAACGAAATAACAAAAAGTGAATAGAAGGTCCGAAGCCACTTCCTGCAAAAAAAAAAAAAAGTTTTCCTTGCATGATCCACCTTAGAAAGAGCTCCGCGTGTCAGTTTAATAATCCAAGGTTCTGGAACTGCTGGCGAAATGATTTCAGTTTTCATCCCACCTTCCAGAGGAAGAGGCCTTGAGGAGGCAGCTTGCTGTTAAGTATTTTCATGCCGAGGGTTAGGCGATGTCCATGCCTCCAAGATGGACGTGACTTCTGAAGGTGCCAGGAGCCAGCCAGCCTGCATCGTTGGGACGTAAGGAATAGACCTCCAGGACATGAAAGAAGGTTGCTGACGGAACAAGAGTTCTCCGGCTCTCCATCTTCCTTCTGCGACTGCTTAATCGATACTGACTAGAGAGTTAGGAAGGCAACTCAGAATAAGGTAAATGTAGTAGCTTCAGGGAAACAAGACTCAAGAGGGCCATTTTGGGGAGATAGGAAAACAGATGTCATGTTTTATACCATGCCTCTGTCTGCTCCTGTTTGCTTACATCCCTCGAGGGAAAGCAACGATAATATGCAAACGAGAACTTGGCTTTATTATGCAGATCTAAAGCCAAGGCTTGACATCAAGAAGCCACTAGAAGCAAGAGATTCAACTTTGGTCGATGTTTGTTTTTTTTATTCACCCTGTTTGACTAATTCATGGGTTTTTCTCAACTCAGCCCTGGAGCAGAGCGAGGTGACCAATTCTTTTCTTATGATATTCTGTTTTCCAGAAGGGGAACCTCTGAAATCATGAAGCTGCTCGGCTCAGTTTCTTGGCCTGTTTCAACCTTGTGGGCCTTCGCAACGATTGCAACCTGGATATAATAAATGGAATTTATTGTTTAAATGTTTCTCCGCCCCTTGACTAAGTCTGCAAGAGTTTCCTTCGCTTTTAGAAATCACATGCCCTTAAAAAAAACAAAACAAAACGATCAGCTGTCTTATAACAGATTCGACAGCTGTTTTCTTCTGGTTCACTTGCCCCCCCCACCGTTTTTTTTCACATGGGGTCTTCCTATCCTATCAGATCAAACAGTCCTCCTCTTGTCCACTTGCAAATGATTTACAGAAGCCTTGAAACGGCGTTGGAAACCTCAAAGGCTTTACAATTAAATCTGCCACGGGGAGTTACAAAGGGGACATTCGTGTGGCTCAAGTGATAGGATTGGGGCAGATTTTTTTAAAAAACTTTTTGTGGTGGAGGCGAATGCATGAAAATAAATGAAGCATCGGAAGTAGCTGCCTATGGCTCAGCTAAAAATCTCCCTTTCAAATCCAGCTTCAGTGGTCAATTTGATTTAGGTCCAGTGAAGGGTTAAGGATTTCACCCAAACCTACGAGAGAAAAAAAAATATTTTTCTCTCTCCTCTTTTCTCCAGGTAAGTTCGCCCACCTTTTCGTAGCCCTCTTGACATCTAAAGAAATAGAAAAAAAACATGAGATTTATTTATTTATTTATTAGTTCGATTTATATGCCGCCCGTTCTCCGGAGACTCAGGGCAGCTTACAATGCTTTTAAGCAATAGCCTTCATACTTTTGTATATACCTGCTTAGTATTTATTTATTTATTTATTTATTTATTGCGATTTATATGCCGCCTTTCTCCCTAGGGACTCAAGGCAGCTTACAAAATGACAACTTCAATACAAATCACAATACAATACCAAATTAAAATCAGTAACCCAATTAAAAAATGATTTAAAATTATACCAGTGTAGTAGGGCTTTTTGGGCCCCCCAAGCGGTGTTCTATTTTATACAAAGTCAGCTTATTGCCCCCACAAACCGGGTCCTCATTTTACCTACCTCGAAAGGATGGAAGGCTGAGTCAGCCTTGAGCCTGGTGAGAATTGAACTCGCAGTAATTGCAGGCAGCTGGCAGCTAAGTGCTACTTTAACAGCAGTTTAGTCCGCTGCGCCACCAAGAAAACCTGTGCTGAGCGTTACTGAGTTTCCCCGAAAATAAGCCCTCCCCCAAAAGTAAGACCTCCCCTGAAAATAAACCATCCCCTGAAAATAAGCCCTGCCTGAAAATAAGCCCTCCTCTGAAATAAGACCTCTCTTGAAAATAAGCCCCCCCCTGAAAATAAAACCTCCCTGAAAATATTTAACCACGTGTGCAGCCGGTCCCCGCCATTTCCTCTGGTTAGGGTTAGGGAGACAGAGCTGGAAATCAGGTAAGATGGCAAGAGGATCCTCGTCTTGCTCCATGCGCCCCAAAATAAGACCTCCCCGAAAATAAGGCCAAGCGCTTATTTCAGGTTTCAAAAAAATATAAGACCGGGTCTTGTTTTTGGGAAAACATAGTATTAACTTTTAGAGGCCACAGAAATCAGAAAGTGAACACAGATAATTTGCCCCCAGACAGGATCCAGGTCGATAGAATATCTAAAAACCCCTGGATTTCTTTAAACGAAAAGAAGAGGTCAGGCGGAGTGAAAGACGAGAACGAGATTAGCCGAATGAAAGAGAAATCGGATGGCTGCGTCTACGGCTACGGCTGGTTTATGACATTTAATAAACAGATTGACACTCAAGGTTGCTCTCATTAGGCGATCACTTTGACCGCCTGAGCTGTAAATCAAACAGCCGGATTATCAGTGCTCCTGATTCCGGATTATACAAGGCGCCCAACTGTCTGGATTAAAGAGTTCAAAAATAAGAATGGAATCTGCAAGTATTAACTTTTTAAACCCCTCCCTTCCTCCCTCCCCACCGTCTCTCTCTCTCTCTCTCTCTTTCTCTCTCTCTTTCTCCCTCCCTCCTTCTGTCTCGCTCCCTCCTTTCCCTCTGTCCTTCCCTCTCTCCCCCTCCCTCCCCCTCTTTCTCTCGCTCCCTCCCTCTTTCTTTCTCTCTCCCCCTCCCTCTCTCCCCTCTCTCCCTCCCTCTCCCTCTCTCCCTCTCTCTCTCCCTCCCTCTCTTTTTTTCTCTCTCTCTCCCTCCCTCTTTCTCTCCCTCCCTCCTTCCCTCTGCCCCTCTCTCTCTTTCCCTCCCTCCCTCCCTCTCTTTTTCTTTCTTTCTCTCTCTCTCTCCCTCCCTCTCTCCCTCTCCCTCTCCCTCCCTCTCTTTTTCTTTCTCTCTCTCCCTCCCTCTCTCTCTCTTTCCCTCCTTCCCTCTGTCCCTCCCTTTCCCTCTCTTTTTACGCAGAAGAACTTGTAAGGAGAGAAGGTGGCTCATGGCGGACTTCTTTATGTGTAGTCAGTGAGGTCAAAGAGCTGGAGCTGTCAGACAATGTCAAGAATAGATTTGAACCTCCTGGGCTGGCTTATCTCCTTGGAAAAGCCATGATCTGCTCGTCTCTCTCTCTCAGAAAAGGTCATGGTTACATCGCGATGCAAAGTAGCTTCCTCAAAGATCAAGCTCTGAAACCCCAGGTGATGGACCGAAGAGAGAAGACGACTTCCATTCTTAAAGGCAAAGGTTCCCCTCGCACATATGTGCTAGTCGTTCCTGACTCTAGGGGGCGGTGCTCATCTCTATTTCAAAGCCAAAGAGCCAGCGCTGTCCGAAGACGTCTCCGTGGTCATGTGGCCAGCATGACTCAACACCAAAGGCGCACGGAACGCTGTTCCCTTCCCACCAAAGGTGGTCCCTATTTTTCTACTTGCCTTTTTTACGTGCTTTCGAACTGCTAGGTTGGCAGAAGCTGGGACAAGTCATGGGAGCTCACCCCATTACGTGGCACTAGGGATTCGAACCACTGAACTGCCGACCTTTCAATCGACAAGCTCAGCATCTTAGCCACTGAGCCACCATGTCCCTTCCATTCTTAGTTGTTTAATTTTTATTCCTTCCTGCCAGGTCACTTCCTCATGCTAGAGAAAAGTTTGTTTGCTTAATTATGTTGCTTAAGAGCCTTGGTAGTACAGTGGTCTAAGGCACCCTGTTATTAAGCTGGTTATTAAGACCAGCTGCCTGCAATTACTGCAGGTTCGAATCTCGCCAAGGCTCAAGGTTGACTCAGCCTTCCATCCTTTCTACGGTAGGTAAATTGAGAACCCAGATTGTGGGGGCAATAAGCTGGCTTTGTATAAATATACAAAAGAATGAAGACTATTGCTTAGCGCATTGTAAGCCACCCTGAGTCTCCGGAGAAGGGCGACATATAAATCAAATTAAAAAAAATATATATCCATCAGACCTAGAGGGACTCTGGGAGGCAGAGAAGCAAAATATTTAAAGCATAGAAAGCTGGCTATAACATTTAAATAAGAGGCGAGGGTAGTTACAATTCAGTATTAAAAGGCATCGATTTGATTTTAAATTCACGTTAAAATTAAATTAAGGGACGCGATGGCTCAGTGGCTAAGACGCTGAGCTTGCCGATTAATTAAAAAAAATACAATGCTATTAAAATGATATTAAAAGACTGGATGCAAGGCGATCCAACCGGTCAGTCCTAGAGGAGATCAACCCTGACTGCTCTTTAGAAGGCCAGATCCTGAAGAGGAAACTCAAAATACTTTGGCCACCTAAGGAGAAGGAAGGACTCCCTGGAGAAGAGCCTAATGCTGGGAACGATGGAGGGCAAAAGAAGAAGAAGGGGACGGCAGAGAACGAGGTGGCGTGGATGGAGTCACTGAAGCAGTCGGCGTGAGCTTCAATGGACTCCAGAGGATGGTAGAGGACAGGAAGGCCTGGAGGAATGTTGTCCATGGGGTCACGATGGGTCGGACACGACTTCGCAACTAACAACAACAAAGAGGCTGGAGGAAGTTCTTCAGGGGGCTAACCAGCCTCACAGCTGCATGGTCCTTTTGTGAGCCCCAAGCAAGAGAGACCCAGCTCCTTAGACCTTTCCAGAAGGCCAGGAGAACAGGGGGGGGGAATCAAATTTTTCATGGTTTAAATTTGGAGATGCTCTTTCACGAACTTTTTTTTTTAAAAAAACTTCCACGGGAATCTTGCAACCTCCACCAGGCAGGTGCTGTTGGAAGCGACCCCTGGCCTCTGTTGACCTGGTCCTTCAAGAGGAGAGTCCCAGGAAGAAACACGTATCGCATCCTTGGGCTCTACCAAGTTAACATATTTGCCTGCTAACTCTTCCCAGGTTTTCCAGACCAACAAACAAGGGGAGCGGGAAAGGACTTCACAATCTTGCTTAGACCAGGAATCAGGTGTTCGACGTCCCAGATGGTGATTTCCGGACTCTTTCGTATAACCTGCAGGCATCGGAGGCCAAAAGCATCCACAACATTGTGACCTCATTGAAGCTCTGAGCTGCCACTTCCTGACCTTGGTAGAAGAAGGAAGTTTGGATAATTTAGCTGCCTTGGCGTTGATTGGCCTGGCCAACTTCCTGCCAGTGATTGCCAAAAGTCAATCAAGGGGGCAATTTTCAGAAGGTCAAAAGAGACCTTCAGAGTCCAAACAATTTTGGAGGAAATTAGATGCAGCTCACCTGGGTTTTCCTACCATGTTACTAGTGGGAGGAAACACTGGTGCTTTCTACTCTGTCCTTGTTGGCTTCCAGATGTCTGAATGCCTCTAAAAGTTAAATGGGAGAGATGGAGAGGAAGTAACCAAGGTGCCCAAGGCCTCTGTAGAAAGTGTGGTACCTCGCTCAATAGCAGTAGCTGTGAGAGGGATCTTGGAGTCCTAGTGGACAATCATTTAAATAGGAGCCAGCCGTGTGCAGCAGCTGCCAAAAAAAGCCAACACAGTTCTAGGCTGCATCAACAGAGGGATAGAATCAAGATCATGTGAAGTGTTAATACCACTTTATAAGGCCTTGGTAAGGCCACATTTTTTTTAAAAAATTTGATTTATATGCCGCCCTTCTCCGGAGACTCAGGGCGGCTTACAGTGCGTTAAGCAATAGCCTTCATACTTTTGTATATTTTATACAAAGTCAGCTTATTGCCCCCACAAACTGGGTCCTCATTTCACCTACCTTAGAAAGGATGGAAGGCTGAGTCAACCTTGAGCCTGGCGAGATTCGAACCTGCAGTAATTGCAGGCAGCTATGTTAATAACAGGGTGCCACTTGATAGACCACTGTACTATCAAGGCTCTTGTAATACTGCATCCGGTTTTGGTCGCCCGATGTAAAAAAGATGTTGAGACTCTAGAAAGAGTGCAGAGAAGAGCAAGGAAGAGGATGAGGTCCCTTCTCTTTCTCATTCTCTTTCCTCGTGGCGCAGTGGTCAGAATGCAGTACTGCAGGCTAATTCTGCCCAGTGCCAGCAGTTCGATTCTAACTGGCTCAAGGTTGACTCAGCCTTCCATCCTTCCGAGGTGGGTCAAATGAGGACCCAGATTGTTGGGGGGCAAGAGGCTGACTCTGTAAACAGCTTAGAGAGGGCTATAAAAGCACCGTGAAGCGGTATATACGTCTAAGTGCTATTGCTATTATCCTTCAGACCAAGTGGTCTCCCCTTGCTTTCAACTCCAAGACAGCCCTTTCGGAGACCCAGCGGTGACGAGGAAGCTCTTGCTGATGGTAGTTTAAGATTGACTTTCTCCTCCTCCTCCCTCCCCCCACCCCCACCCCGTGCAAAATCCCCATGTCCCTGATTATTAGTACTGTCCGTTACCCAGGAGCTCAGACCTCCCGCCAGGAATGCCAGGAGTTTGCTGGCATGCAGACAGTCCCAGATGTGGCAGCGAGGGAGGCCCAGCTCTAAGCAGTTGTGTAATTTAATAAAAGAGACACTTAAAGCAGTTTATGGTAGAGTCAGGCCACTTCAGATGGCCTTCCCTGCTAATTTAACACTGGCTGCAGCCCCCTTCGAGCTGGCGTCTCTCTGGTCATTAGAAGAGGGGGCACTTCTGGCATTGCCTCAATGCTCCCGGGATTTTATTATCCAGAGCAGCCAATTTCAATAATTCCTTCAGAAGAGGGTTGTGTGTGGAGAGGGAGGGAGGGTTATGATTGTCTTCCCCTGCAGTTCTTTGGACCAATTTCCTCTCTTTTTTCCCCCTCTTCCCCCATCTAGGTTGAAGTGGTGGGGGATAAGACAACAGAAGGAGATAATTGCTTTTAGCCTCCAACTCAAGGCTGGCTGCAGTCATGTTTCTCTTTCGCCGAAGTTCTTTTTTTCTCTCTCTCCTGGCTCCTCCAATCTTAAGCCAGGTTAAACGGCAGCCCAGGAACAAAACATCCAACGTGGCCCTCCCTAAAAGGACGAAGGATCTCTTGGCTGAAAGGGCTGGGCGTTAGGAAAGAATTCAATTTGCAAATGCCCAAAGAAGTAGAGGATGTTCATTCAGGCGTTATGTTTTCGGTTGGAGAACCGGGCAAAATACAGCTTGAACGGTGAACTGGTCACCCCAGACGGGTTGAGAAAACACATTAAAATGTGGTTCGTGTGCGTTACGGCTTTGCGCGTTACATGAAGTCAACCACTGTGGTTTGCAAAACCTTCGCCTGCTCTATGAAGCCAAGGAGTTTTTAGCTGCTTCTTCTTCTTCTTCTTCTTCTTCTTCTTCTTCTTCTTCTTCTTCTTCTTCTTCTTCTTCTTCTTCTTCTTCTTCTTCTTCTTCTTCTTCTTCTTCTTCTTCTTCTTCTCCTCCTCCTCCTCCTCCTCCTCCTCCTCCTCCTCCTCCTCCTCCTCCTTCTCTCCTCCTCCTCCTCTTTCTTCTCCTCCTCCTCTTTCTCCTCCTCCTCCTCTCTTTCTTCTCCTGCCAAGAAGTCCGACCACAGAGAGGTGGCCGGCACGACCTTTATTAAAAATATAACTATTAGATCAGTAAGATGTTTTATTTTCTTTATAACAAATAAATGAGTTTTCTTAGAAGATATATCTTCGGGTTTTGTTTTCTTAAAGTATGCTGGCAAGGAAAGCATACTCCTCCTCCTCCTCCTTCTCTCCTCCTCCTCCTGCTCTTTCTTCTTCTCCTCCTCCTCTTTCTCCTCCTTCTCCTCCTTCTCTTTCTCCTCCTTCTCCTCCTCCTCCTTCTCTCCTCCTCCTCCTCTTCTTTCTCTTCCTCCTCCTCCTCTTTCTACTCCTCCTCCTCCTTCTCCTCCTTCTCTTCTACTCCTCTTCTTCTTTCTCTTCCTCCTCCTCCTCCTCCTCCTCTTTCTCCTCCTCCTCCTTCCATATCCGTCATCAGACATTGGCAATCATGTTGGCAATCCTATTTTTATCAACGGCGGCACAAAAAAGTGCTGCTAGAAAGAGTGCAGAGAAGAGCCACAAAGATGATTAGGGGACTCTGGAGGTTAAACTGCACAATGAACAGTTGCGAGAACTAGATGTGTCTAGTCTATTGAAGAGAAGGACTAGGTGTGACATGATAGCAGTCTTTCTGTACTTGAAGGACTGGCACAGAAAAGAAGGGTTTGACTTAAAGTCTGTAGAGATTCTCAGTCATCCAGGTCATGGTTGTCCCAAAGATGCATTTTGAGGAGGCAACTGGACTTTCTCGTTTGTTCTTTGAAGACGTTTCGCTTCTCATCCAAGAAGCTTCTTCAGAACTTCTTCTTTGAGGTCTATGGAGATTCTCAGTCATCCACGTCGTGGTTGTCCCAAAGGTGCTTTTTCCAAGAGGCAACTGGACTTTCTCGTTTGTTCTTTGAAGACGTCTTGCTTCTCATCCAAGAAGCTTCTTCAGCACTGACTTCCATTCCCCACTATCCTGTCAGAGCTGAAGAAGCTTCTTGGATGAGAAGTGAAATGTCTTCAAAGAAAAAACAAGGAAGCCCAATTGCCTCCTGAAAATGTACCTTTGGGACAGGGAGTTGACTTGTTCTCCATAGCCAGGAGAAGAAGTAAAGGGTGGAAGCTCAACAGAGGAAGATGCAACTTGGAGCTAAGGAGAACTTCCTGACAGTGAGCACAATTAATGTATCTATCTATCTATCTATCTATCTATCTATCTATCTATCTATCTATCCATCCATCCATCCATCCATCCATCCATCCATCCATCCATCCATCCATCCATCTATCATCTATCTCTATCTATCTATCTATCTATCTATCTATCTATCTATCTATCTATCTATCTATCTATCTATCTATCTATCTATCTATCTATCTAAGCCAAATATCATTCACTCACCATGAAATCTCCAGAACGGTAAAGCCTACAAACTTGAAATTTGGCACGTATGTTCCTCTTGGCTTCTAGGTGCTCGCTAAGAAAGGATTTTTTGAAATGACCATCAGATCATTAGTATTTCATATACAGTATTATATTCATATGCTCTGATGCTAAGGAGTTAGACATTCTACTCCCCTTCCCCACCTGAAAGAAACTCTGTTCCAACTGCCAGCTGCCTTATACAGTATTAACATGCCCTTTGCTAAACCGGGCATGGGCGTGGCCAGCATGTGACTCATCCAGCCTGTGGGCTGGGACATTCTACTCCCTCTCTGTTCCAACTGCCAGTTGCCTTATATTAACATGCTCTGAAGCTATGGAGTTACACATTCTACATTAAGTTTCAGGCTTTAAGTGTCAGTTTATCACTCCCGGTCACCTAGTTTCGTAGCGTCCAGCTAGTCCGTTATATTGTTTGCCTTCTGGAGTTGTGAGTACTCCATTGCTGGAGGGTTATTTAAAAAAAAAAAGATTGGATAACTATTTGTCCAGGATGGAATAAGGATTCCCAGGTGGTTGGACTAGAAGACCTTAAAGGTCCCTTCCATCCCTATGTTTCTATGAATCCATATCTCTCTATATCTATCAACCTATCTTTGCGTGGATCATATGGACTAAATACAAGGAGGAAATTGTTGAGCGGGATTGAGTCTAGTTACTCAAGACTGTCCCTGGTGTATCCAGGCGCCTGGCTCTCTCTCTCCATCATCCATATATCTTTCCCCTTCCTATATTCCTCTCCCCCCACCCCTTTGCAAATTCATGGAAAGCAACAATCCCCCCATTCAGAGGAGTCTCTGTAGATCCCCTTGGAAGATTAAGCCCTGTGAATATTTCATGATCCTTGAATGACAGCTGTTAAGGTCCTGTTGGAAGACTGGCGCCCCACTTACTAGTTAAAAAGCAAAGCTGGAGACTCATATGGAACAGGGGGCTCCAGAAAGGTCCTTATGATTTAAGCCCTCCCCTCTCCACTTCTCCCTTGTGGATGGAAAACAAGCCATCCAGCCTGTCTCTTCCCCTTCTCATGTCCCCTGCAGACCCTTAAATAAGAGCTCATAACTCAATGAGGAATCAAGACATTGTCACAATCAATGGGTGACTTGCTCACTCTCAGCAACAGGCCTGGTGAGCACCCCAAAGACTGAAGCTCTTTTCTTTCATCTCCTGCCTTGAAGCCGATCAATCAGAATAGAGCTGGAAGGGGCCTTGGAGGTCTTCTAGTCCAACCCCTTGCTCAAACAGGAGACCCTGTACGGTTTGCGACAAGTGGCGGTCCTATCCAGGGGTGAAATCCAGCAGGTTCTGACAGGTTCTGGAGAACCAGTAGTGGAAATTTTGTGTAGTTCGGAGAACCGGCAAATACCATCTCTGACTGGCCCCAGAATGGGGAGGGAATGGAGATTTTGCAGTATCCTTCCCCTGGAGCGGGGTGGGAATGGAGATTTTGCAATATCCTTTCCCCAGGAGTGGGGAGGGAATGGGGATTTTACAGTATCCTTCCCCTGGAGTGGGGAGGGAATGGAGATTTTGCAGTATCCTTCCCATCAAGCCACGCCCACCAAGCCACACCACACCCACCAAGCCACACCCACAGAACCACTGGTCCTATCTCTTCTTTAAAAACTCCAGTGATGAAGCACCCACAAGTTCTGGAGGCAAGCTGTTCCACTGGTTAATTGTTCTCACTGTTAGGAAGTTTCTCCTTAATTCTAGGTTGCTCTTCTCCTTGATTAGTTTCCATCCATTGTTCCTTGTCCTGCCTTTTGGTGCTTTGGAAAATAGGTTGACCCCCTCTTTGTGGCAGTCCCTGAGATATTGGAACATTGCTATCATGGCTGCAGCGATCAATACCAGTTCTTCCCATCCCATCCCATCCCATCCCATCCCATTCTCTACTCTACTCTACTCTACTCTACTCTACTCTACTCTACTCTACTCTACTCTACTCTCTATTCTGTTATCCATTCCGTTCCATTCCATTCCATTCCATGGTATTCTATTCCTTTTTTCTAATTCTCTTCTCTTCTCTTCTCTTCTCTTCTCTTCTCTTCTCTTCTCTTCTCTTCTCTTCTCTTCCCTTCCCTTCCCTTCCCTTCCCTTCCCTTCCCTTCCCTTCCCTTCCCTTCCCTCCCCATCTCTTCTGTTCTGTTCTCTTCTCTTCCCTTATCTCCTTCTCTTCTCTTCTCTTCTCTTCTCTTCTCTTCTCTTCTCTTCTCTTCTCTTCTCTTCTCTTCTCTTCTCTTCCCTTCCCTTCCCTTCCCTTCCCTTCCCTTCCCTTCCCATCCCATCCCATCCCATCCCATCCCATCCCACTCTATTCTATTCTATTCTATTCTATTCTATTCTATTCTATTCTATTCTATTCTATTCTATTCTATTCTATTCCATTCCATTCCATTCCATTCCATTCCATTCCATTCCAGTCTCTATTCTGTTATCCATTCCATTCCATTCCCTTCCATTCCCTTCCCTTCCCTTCTATTCCATATTTTCTATTCTATTCTATTCTATTCTATTCTATTCTATTCTATTCTATTCTATTCTATTCTATTCTATTCTATTCTATTCTATTCTATTCTATTCCATTCCATTCCATTCCATTCCATTCCATTCCATTCCAGTCTCTATTCTGTTATCCATTCCATTCCATTCCCTTCCATTCCCTTCCCTTCCCTTCTATTCCATATTTTCTATTCTATTCTATTCTATTCTATTCTATTCTATTCTATTCTATTCTATTCTATTCTATTCTATTCTATTCTATTCTATTCTATTCTATTCTATTCTATTTCTATCCTGACTTAGAAAGCCTCAGCCTGGGATGCTCTGGGTTGAGACTTTTGTTGATGTTGCTGCTGCTGTCTTTGTTTGAGCCAGAACACGATCAGATAACTCCTCCTCTTTAATCTCAATTAGTGTTTTTTTTAACAACCAATTGATGTCCCATTAAAGTTGCAAAGGCAGGCTTGGTGAGGTGCCAAGAGAGAGGCTAAGAGTTTGCACTCTGGCAGAGATGCTGTGCAGAGAGATACACCTCTCCGTTCAAGGAGAGAGAGCTGCACGTGTTGGGTATATGTGCTTAGGATTGTGCTTACAACGATGCTGCTGAAGATACAGAAGAACGGTTGCAGGAACTGGGTATGTCTAGTTTAATGAAAAGAAGGTCTAGGGGAGACATGATAGCAATGTTCCAATATCTCAGGGGCTGCCCCAAAGAAGAGGGAGTCAAGCTATTCTCCAAAGCACCTGAAGGCAGGACAAGAAGCAATGGGTGGAAACTCATCAAGGAGAGAAGCAACCTAGAACTAAGTAGGAATTTCCTGACAGTTAGAACAATTAATCAGTGGAACAACTTGCCACCAGAAGTTGTGAATGGCTCCAACACTGGAAGTTTTTAAGAAGATGTTGGATAACCATTTGTCTGACATGGTATAGGTCTTCTGTAGAGTGTTGGACTAGAAGACCTCCAAGGTCCCTTCCAACCAGTGGTGAAATCCGAACCGGTTTGCTACCGGTTCGCTGACTGCATATGTGCACTGTGCGCCAAACACATGCTGCATGCGCATGTGCAGTGAGCACCAAAAGGAGGCTTGGGAAGGTAAGTAGAACAGCAAGGGGGGGGGATCAACTGTGCAGCACGATTTAGCTTTGCCAGAAAGCTAAACTGCGCGGCACAGCTGATCATCGGAAATACCGCTTCGGAAGAACCTGTAGCTTTTTCTAACTATCGGTTCGCCCGAACCTGAGCGAACGGGTAGCATTTCACCCCTGCTTCCAACCTTATTATTCTATGTTCTAAAAGCAATGGCCCCCAACTTTCTGGGCAGCAGGGACTGGTTCCGTGGAGAGAGGTTTTTCTGTGGACCAGTGGGGCAGGGTTTCATGTGCTGCCTGCATCCTGCAGATGGGGCTTCCCTTGTTTGCGTGGACTGGTTTCTGGCGCACCGTGGATCAGTACTGGTTCATGGACAGGGGGTTGGAGACCCCTGTTGTGAAGATCCAGCAGCTATTAAGGGACATTCATCTATCTACGTTACTCTAACTTCTTGTCCTTTTTGAAAAATTTCCTTTCCTTCTTTCCTTTTTCCTTTCCTTTCCTTTCCTTCTTTCCTTTCCTTTCCTTTCCTTTCCTTTCCTTTCCTTTCCTTTCCTTTCCTTTCCTTTCCTTTCCTTTCCTTTCCTTTCCTTTCCTTTCCTTCCCTTCCCTTCCCTTCCCTTCCCTTCCCTTCCTTTCCCTTTCCTTCCCTTTCCTCTCCTCCCCTTCCCTCCCCTTTCCTCTCCTCTCCTTCGCTTTCCCTTCCCTTTCCTCCTCTCGTCCCCTCTCATCCCCTCTCCCTCCCTCCTTCTCTTCTCTTCTCTTCTCTTCTCTTCTCTTCTCTTCTCTTCTCTTCTCTTCTCTTCTCTTCTCTCCTCTCCTCTCCTCTCCTCTCCTCTCCTCTCCTCTCCTCTCCTCTTCTCTTCTCTTCTCTTCTCCTCCCTTCCCCTCCCCCCCTCCCCTCCTCTTCCCTCTTTTCTCTTTTGCTTAGTTATCACGAGTGCTTGGAGTCTCCCAGGAGCCAAGTGGAGAAACGGGCGATGAATATTTAAAAATACAGAAGACGCATCTTCATCCATCATCCCCTCTCTAACCCTTTCAAAGGCTTCGGCGAGGAAGAGGTTTGCCATCCCTCTGACTCCGCCAGCCCTTCCGCGGCAGGGCCTGACCCAGTTAAAAAGGGGTTGACAGTGTTTGCTTTTGCAGAACGATTCATCATATCAAGTTAGAGCCAGGAGAGGTCAACAGAGGTCAACCCCCAACCTCCCTTGCCCCCTTTCTCAGTGCCTACCTCTCCTGCCCGCTCCTTCCTTGTTTCCCCACTAATCCGATGACCTCAGACAACGGCTCTTTCCTTAGGATGGTCTTGACAGCATCTTCAGACAGGAGGCTTTGCGACGCCAGCAAATCTGCCCTCCCCTTTTCTTCCTTCACCCCCCAGGAGAGAAGCATGGATGCTGAAAGGCAATTTCTCTCTCTCTCTCTCTCTGTGTCTGTCTGTCTGTGGTGCTTGCACACACGCAAGTGTGCAAGGGCAGGCTTGGTGGCTGAGTGGAAGTAAGAGGGCGGGGGTGGGTGGGTGTTGAGGGATTGGGTGGGGGGGGAAAGCAGAAAAGCTTCGGCAATTTGTCTTGTGGTTTGCGAACATGAGAAACCTGGGGAAACACTTGTTTCCTACTCCCCCTGTCTGTGTTTATCTTGATGGGGGACGATGCGCAGTTAGCCCACAAAGTAAAAAAAAAAAGAAAGAAATATCCACCTAGTAAGCATCTAAAGAATGGAACATCATTTCTTTTAACAGGATAACAGAGTAGGAAGGGGACCTTGGAGGTCATCTAGTCCAACCATCCCCCCCCAATATAATATATAAATATAATATAAATCAGTGGAACAACTTGCCTCCAGAAGTTGTGAATGCTCCAACACTGGAAGTTTTTAAGGAGAGACCTGTACTAGGGATTCGAACCGCTGAACTGCCTACCTTTCCGATCGACAAGCTCAGTGTCTTTAACATTTAACAGTAACAGAGTTGGAAGGGACCTTGGAGGTCATCTAGTCCAACCCCCTGCTTAGGCAGGAAACCCTACATCACTTCAGACAAATGGTTGTCCAATCTCTTCTTAAAAACTTCCAGTGTTGAAGCATTTACAACTTCTGGAGGCAAGTTGTTCCACTGATTAATTGTTCTCACTGTTAGGAAATTTCTCCTTAGTTCCAAGTTGCTTCTTTCCTTGATTAGTTTCCCCCCATTTCTTCTTGTCCTGCCCTCAGGTGCTTTGGAGAAGAGCTTGACTCCCTCTTCTTTGGGGCAGCCCCTGAGATATTGGAAGATTGCTACCATGTCTCCCCTTAGTCCTTCTCTTCATTAAACTAGACATACCCAGTTCCAGCAACCGTTCTTGATATGTTTTAGCCTCCAGCCCCCTAATCATCTTTGTTGCTCTTCTCTGCACTCTTTCTAAAGTCTCAGCATCTTTTTTACATACATTGTGGCGACCAAAACTGAATGCCATATTCCAAGTGTGGCAGTATTCCATTTTTTTCTTTAAATTTTTTTAAAATTTTTATTATAACACAATATGACAAACACAAAACGTGTACACACACACACACACACATATATAAATATAAATATTTCTCTGATAAAGAAATAAGGGGAGACTAGTATAGATCTATTTCAAGCTATTTAGCTCTCATCAGCTAGCCATACCCTTACTTGGATTCGAACTTGGGCTGCCTGCATATTAGGCAGTTGTATTAACCTCTGAGCCACAAGTTCTCCTCCCTTCATCATCTTGAGCCAGGGGAGAGATTAAGTGTTTTTCGTGGCCATCTTCTAGTATTTACCTTCTCCCCCGTTTCCCTTTATACTATTCCATTTTCTTCTTGCCCCTTTCTCTTTTAATTACATTGTACTTCTTGATATTTTCTGGAAAATTTGGAAACCATTTGTGGACTATGCGCTGGGAAATTGGATGCTTCGGTACCTGTACCCCGAGAACGTGGATTTTGGCGATCATGAGGATATATCCGAAGAACCAAATCTTCCTTTCTTATGTATAGCACAGGGTGAAATATTGTATATGTTGTTTGTAATGTTAGTAATTTAAACTATAAAATGTTTAAAAAAAAAATAGTAAAATTAAAAAAAAATAATTACATTGTACTTCTTAACAATCATATTGGTTTGATACATTCTATACGTTATCATATTCATTCTTTCCATTTTCAACTTCACCCCTATTTTTATTATCCCTTATTTCTAATCCCTAACCACTTATACCAAGTTTTCTAATGGCTATTTCCCCCCCACCCCCACCCCCAGTTTGCCAAGTTATTTTAGGGGCCACTGTTGAGATTGGCTTCAAAGAGAAGAAATGAGGAGGGCTTGATTTGATTACAGTGAACGGATGCAAATGAGCGGTGGTTGGAGAGCGAGATGGGCAGCATATAAATTTAATAAATAAATTCACTCCGGTTCAGAATGCAAAAAAAAATGGTTTCCTTTCTTTTTGCATTATAAACCTAGCCAAAAAGTTTTCGGAGGGGGGGAGGGAAGAGGGAGAAAGGCCTCCTGGAAGGCATTCAGGTGTTGCCTCCAAAGCCCGGAGCAACCCGTTTAGCACCCTGGATCTAATGGGCTGACCTCCCTGTTCTTCTCTAATCATGACGGGTAATTGCTAAGACAGCCATGAATGTCAAGAAAATTGTAACATCTCCTAAAGTGTCTTGAGGGCTCAGTTGGTGGAAAAACAGGCTGGAAGCTTCTTAAGTAAGTAATTAAACCACGATTGCTCTCTCTTTCTCTCTCTCTCTGCCCCCCTCAGTCTATTTCCTGAAGGTTTTTTTTTTTTTTTTTTTTGAGCATCTTGGCAACTCATTTCTCTTCGAATAGGGGAAGGGTGCGAGTCTGCTAATTTAGCAATAGGTATGTTGATGTTTTCAGGACGGTTCCCAGCTGAGGTTGGGCTTCTTGCCTGAAAAAGGTGGAACGGGA
Source organism: Pantherophis guttatus (assembly GCF_059756535.1). Lineage (NCBI taxonomy): Eukaryota > Metazoa > Chordata > Lepidosauria > Squamata > Colubridae > Pantherophis > Pantherophis guttatus. The sequence goes on along the minus strand of NC_142079.1, from coordinate 6,019,929 downwards.
CTTGTACCAACTCCAGGGGTGGAATTTGGCACTCTGAACAATCAATGGCTTAGGAAGGAGGGAAGGAAGGGAGGGAGGGAGGGAGGGAGGAAGGAAGGAAGGAAGTTAAAGAGAGAAAAGAGAAGAAGCAAGAGGGCTGAAGGGAGGGAGAAAGAAGTTAGGAAGTTAGGAAGGAAGTAAGTAAGTTAGGAAGTTAGGAAGGAGAAGAAGCAAGAGGGCTGAAGGGAAAGAGAAAGTGGAAAGGAAATAGGAAGAAGGAAGGAAAGAAGTTAGGAAGAAGAAGAAGCAAGAGGGCTGAAGGGAGAGAAAATAGGAAGGAAAGTAGGAAGGAAGAAAGGAAAGAAGGAAGTTAAAGAGAAAAAGGAGAAGAAGTAAGAGGGCTGAAGGGAGGGAGAAAGAAGGAAGGGAGGGAGGGAGGGAGGGAGGAAGGAAGGAAGGAAGTTAGGAAGGAGAAGAAGCAAGAGGGCTGAAGGGAGGGAGAAAGAAGGAAGGAAGGAAGGAAGTTAAAGAGAGAAAGGAGAAGAAGCAAGAGGGCTGAAGGGAAAGAGAAAGTGGAAAGGAAATAGAAGGAAGGAAGGAAGTTAGGAAGGAGAAGAAGCAAGAGGGCTGAAGGGAGAGAGAAAGTAGGAAGGAAGGAGAAAGGAAGGAGGGAAGACGAGAGTAATGAAAAGGAAGGAAGGGAGGGAGGGGAAGAGGGCTCCAACAGAAGGAACCAATAGGGTATCCCCTTCTTTCCTCCACACACCCCTTTCTAAGAGAAGGGAGATGTTTCTTGGCAAGCCTTCCCATCGCCAATCAATCTGCTGGTGTCACAATTAGCACATAAGGACCACTCAGAGTAAACCCCGGCCTAGAAAACACTTTAGCGGGAGAGGGAGAGTGCGTGGTGGGTATATGTCCGTGTGTCGGGGAGAAAAGGCAGGAGGGAAGAAAAACACACATAACAACAACAGCAGCGGCAGCCGGAGGTTGGAACAGATCAATGCCACGCAGGGAAGGAGGCATCTCATATCCCATTATTGATGATAACGGTAGCACTTAAAAGGACCGTCTTCTCCACGGCGGGCAATTAGTGAGCTGGCGCGTGAGTGACGGAGGCAACTCCATGGCGAGGCAGGCCTCTGGGCCCCCAGAGGTGGGTCTGATGACAGCTTCATCTGTTAGCGCGGCCTTCCGCAGTTGGCGGCGCCAGCACCCTCTCCATTAGGGGCGGCTGTGTGACGGGTGGCTGAAGACTGCCTTTCTCCCCACTGCCCCCCCCCCAAGGCCTGCATAAGAGAATACAGTAGACATGCAGTCTGTCTGAGCAGCACGTGTTAAATGGATTGCAATATGGGACCCTGGGCTCCTTCTCTTCTTCCTCCTCCTCCTCCTCCTCCTCCTCTCCTTCTTCTTCCTCCTCTTCTTCATCTCCGTCCTCCTCCTCCTCCTCTTCTCCTTTCTTCCTTCCCTCCTTCCTTCCATTTCTTCTCCTTCCTTCCTTCCCCTACCTCTCTCCTCCCCTCTTTCTTCCTCCTCTTCCTCTTCTCCTGCCTTCCTTCCTTCCTTCCCTTCTCCTTCTTTCCCTTTCCCTCCCTCCTTCCCACTCCCTCATTCCTTCCCTTTCTCCTTCTTTCCCTTTCCCTCCTTCCTTCCACTTCCTCTTCTCCTTCCTTCCTTCCTTCCTTCCTTCCTTCCTTCCTTCCTTCCTTCCCCTTCTCCTTCTTTCCCTTTCCCTCTCTCCCTCCTTCCCCCTCCTTCCTTCCTCCCTCCCTCCCTCCCTCCCTCCTTCCTTCCTTCCTTCCTTCCTTCCTAGCAAAGTCTTCAATTCCATCCCATTAGAATTTAATTGGGAACATTCTGGCTTTTTTTCCTCCAGAACTCTCTACCCAAGAGCAGTTCTACCTAAAAATACATATTCCAAATGCCTCTATTTTAAACTTAGCTCTGCAATCATCCGTCAAATCAACTGCACCTCAGGATTGATTTGTCAAGGCCTGCCAGCTGTTTGATAATGCAGTTCCCCAAACAAATCAATTGACAAGCCTTGGTACAGGATAGTAATGACCTTGGTGCCCTATTCCTTTGGGGCTTGAGGCTTTCAGGTGAAAGGAGAGCATTTGGGTCAAACATTTTTTGTTTGTTTGTTTTGAGCTGATCAAGTCACACAGACATGCCTAGCCAGGTTTGAGCCAAGCCAAATCTTTAAATACTGAGTTCAGGACCATGGACAACACTCAACTAGGATGAATTCTAGAGAGATGTTGCCCCAGTATTCTAGTAAATAGGACTTTGTAAAATGCTTGCTTCAGAGTTCTACCTGGAGTTGGGTCTTTTTCTGGAATGCTGACACAGGGATCTACAACGATGTTGACTGTACTAAGGTTGACCCTTTGATGGAGTTGGCTTTTATATGATAATTTCTGCAGGATCAGGGAGTTGGAGACATTTTATGAGCCAAGGCACAATTCTAGAGTAACATCCTGGGTGAAATTCCTTATATTTCCTATGAGTGTTTTTAAGGTGATAAAAAAAACCACACCTCCTTAGCTTCAAGACTCCTAACATTATTATGGAAGAAAAATCTATATTGTTAGAATCGCTGGGTTTTTTTTCCTTCTGCTCTCTTAATAAAGACAGTGATATCTGAAATGTGCCTCAAGTCGACAATACACACACACACACATATATATATATATTTGCCAAATTGTCAAACAAGCAAATAGCTTGTAATATGAAGAGATATCATTCAATGGGGGAAGATGAAACCAGAAGGCAGAAGGGAATATAAGAACATGCCTTGTTCACACTGATCAAAATTCACATGCTCAAGTTGGTAGCTCGTGCACATCCTTTTTTGGGGGGGGGTGAGTGTGTAACGGATGCATCTTCCAATGTTCCCTGTTCTGTGGCTTATTCAACTCCCGTGAAATGTCACCTCCATGAGATTCAACTTGAAATGTTTTCACTTGCACTTGCCACTTTGAGCCTACATTACTAGCAGGAGACGAGAAAGGCTTTTAACACTATCCGTTGACCCAGCCCTAAATACACTCTCCTGGATTTGATACACCAGAAGCGCAGGGAGGTCAACTTGAGGGAACTCGAAGCGTGAGAAGAAAAAAAAAGAACTGTGTCAATTAGCTGCTCCTACTGTGCTGGAGTGGCGAAGGATGAGCCAGTGACATGGCAGGGAGAACCGAAGTGCTCACCTGGAAAATCTTGTGTAGAACCTGCTGGGGTTGTTTTAAGTGCTGAAAAGATGTGTCGGAGATACGCTTGTGTTGCATTTAGAAGGGGGCATGCATCCCTTTCCTTCTCGGTTTATGGGTCAGCAGGAAACGGATGGCCTCCATCAGCGATGATCTCTTCTTTTGTGGCGCTCAGGCGTTTGCAAGTAAGTTTTATTGTCCGTTCCCTTGTCCGTCATAGCTGATATAAACCAAACAAGGATTGATCCAAGGATTGTAATTTCTATCTATCAATGCTTAGTTTAAGTAGAAATTCCATTTTGGTTGTAACTGAGATAGAATAGAATAGAATAGAATAGAATAGAATAGAATAGAATAGAATAGAATAGAATAGAATAGAATAGAATAGAATAGAATAGAATAGAATAGAATAGAATAGAATAGAATAGAACAGAACAGAATAGAGTGGGATGGGAAGGGATGGGATGGGAAGGGAAGGGAAGGGAAGGGAAGAGAAGAGAAGAGGAGAGGAGAGGAGAGGAGAGGAGAGGAGAGGAGAGGAGAGGAAAAGAGAAGAGAAGAGAAGAGAAGAGAAGAGAAGAGAAGAGAAGAGAAGAGAAGAGAAGAGATGGGGAGAGAAGAGAAGAGAACAGAAGAGATGGGGAGGGAAGAGAAGAGAAGAGAAGAGAAGAGAAGAGAAGAGAAGAGAAGAGAAGAGAAGAGAAGAGAAGAGAAGAGAAGAGAAGAGAAGAGAAATCACCAGCCAATGCTTCTGGGACCAATTCAAGCTGATTGCCACCTTCAAAGTCCAGGTTATCTGAAGGACTTTCTTTTCCCAGTCATATCTACCACCCACCAGAGCAGGGAGGTAGGGAATGTTATGAGTCCCCATTCTTAAGAAGGTCCATCTAGTGGGACCAAGAAGAAGGACTTTCCCTGTGGTGGTTCCCTCCCTGTGGAACATCAACCCTGCAGAAATAAGATTGTCCCCTCCCCCTTGACTCTCTTTCAAGAGGCCATGAGGACATGGTTCTGAGGACCACAGGATGATATGGCACCCCTCATGTCGTTGGTGAAATGTTGTCAGCAGTTTACTGGTTTATTGGGGCTTTATATTTGTAAGTAGCCTGGAATTACCACGAGTGATTACCATTGGTCAGCCATATCATTTTTCTTAATAAAATTAATAATTTAGCTGTGACTATGATTTTACCTTATCACATTTGGAGTTCTTTATGGTTATTGACAACCAGTGGATTTTCACATGGAAGACCTTAACATCCTGAGTTGTAAAGTCTATTTAGTTGTTGTTGTTGTTCGTTGGGAAGTCGTGTCCGACCCATTGCGACTCCATGGACAACGTTCCTCCAGGCCTTCCTGTCCTCTACAATCCTCTGGAGTCCATTTAAGCTCTGCTTCAGTGACTCCATCCAGCCACCTCCTTCTCCGCCATCCCCTTCTTCTTTTGCCCTCAATCGTTCCCAGCATTAGGCTCTTCTCCAGGGAGTCCTTCCTTCTCATGAGGTGGCCAAAGGATTTGAGTTTCCTCTTCAGGATCTGGCCTCCTAAAGAGCAGTCAGGGTTGATCTCCTCTAGGACTGACCGGTTGGATCGCCTTGCAGTCCAAGGGACTTGCAGGAGACTTCTCCAGCACCAGAGCTCAAATGTAAGTTAAAATGTTCTCTATGGTGCAGCGGTAGAAGGTCCCCAACAGTTTTCCATTCAGTTGTTGTTTCCTGAGAAGTCTCAGGTAGTATAATCTCTGCTGGCCCCTTTTGATCAGTGCTGCAATGTGAGCATCCCCTCCTCTTTTAGGATAACACCCAGAAACTTAAAACTGGCCACTTGCTCCACTCGGTCTCCATTGATAACCAAGGTCTGGATGTCTGATCTATTCCTTCTTTTCCTTTTCTTCAGGTATGGTGGAAAACTATTGGCTCAAGATGGCACCCTTTTAAAACTAGATGTTTTTTTTAACTAGAAATGCCACTTCAGGGGTGTTCCAGGACTTCAAAAATAGGAGAAAGATAACATCTCCTCTCAAGCTACTTTTAAGTTCGAAAACTCTTATTCATGTCTCACCTCACTTCCTTCTTCTCCACTTCTAAGTAAAAAAAATAAATAAAATCTCAGCGGTTGTAATCTTTATTTCAAGGGTGAGGAGCTGCTCCGGTCCTTTAATCATTGCAACTGTGTAAACAGGCTTCGGATGGCATCAAGATAGATTATCAATTTGCAGATAATAGTCAACAGTAAGTATGGGAGAAAGTAGCACCAAAGTTGAAGAATGGTGACTCTGAAGATATGCTGGAAGGGCTTTGTTCTTTCTTTCAAAAGACAGCCTGTGAGAAAATTCCTACCTCGCTGAATTCCTCCTTTAGATCTTCAATCCTAAATTCTGATGCTATCTTACTATGTTTTAAAGGTGACCCGCCAGCAGTTAAAAGTCCCCTGAAATGAAATGGTGGGAAAGGTGGACTTTTCCTGTAACACCTGTACTTGGCTTAACGTGTCTTCTGTAAATATTTTGGTCATAGCGATATTAATTGCTTAAGATATTCTCCCCGTTGGTTCTGCAATGAGAATTTGGGTATATTCCTTTCTTAAGACTAGTTGTGGAAATGTTTAGCTACAGTTAGCTAGGAATGGCCTATTAGCCTATTGGTTGTCTCAGGTTAGGTTCAAGCTAAGTTGCTGAACTTATCATTATTATATGAATTTATCATTATTATATGAATTTATCATTATTGTATGAATAGAGACATCATGCTGCCTGCCAACAAAAGTACGTATAGTCGAGGCGATGGTTTTCCCAGTTGCAATGTATGGCTGTGAAAGTTGGACCACAAGGAAGGTTGAGCACCAAAGAATGGAGGCCTTTGAACTCTGGTGCTGGAGAAGACTCCTGTGAGACCCCTTGGATTGGAAGGTGATCCAGAAGTTGTGAATGCTCCAACGCTGGAAGTTTTTAAGAAGAGGTTGGATAACCATCTGTCTGAAGTGGTGTAGAGTTTCCTGCCTAAGCAGGGGGTTGGTCTAGAAGACCTCCAAGGTCCCTTCCAACTCTGTTATTCTATTCTATTCTATTCTGTTCTGTTCTGTTCTATTCTATTCTATTCTACTCTACTCTACTCTACTCTACTCTACTCTACTCTACTCTACTCTACTCTACTCTACTCTACTCTACTCTACTCTACTCTACTCTATTCTATTCTATTCTATTCTATTCTATTCTTTATTTATTTATGTAATTTATATGCCGCCCTTCTCCCAAAGGACTCAGGGCGGCTTACCAAGGAAACATTCAAGAAATTTGAAAATGACATAAAAATTAAAATCCAATTAAAAATTAATTAAAATTATTTCAATGTAAAAGTCCCCCAACGGGTCAGCCCATTTGATGAAAGAGCCACGACTTCAGTTGGCTCTTCAGTGGGCATGACAAAGGGATTCATAAAAAAGAAAGAGGAAAGAGAGGCAAAAAGGAGAGAAATATCTAAACCCCCCAAAAAAGAGAAGACGAGGGGGGGGAAATACTGTCTGCCTGAGGAAAATGTGAACAATCCTTCAACCTCTTTGAATCCTGGCCCTGTTTTCTCAAGCACAAAGGACCAGTAATTAACCACTATGGAGTTTATGGGCTTTCCGAGAGCAGAACCCTCTTAACATCTCAGCTTGGAAAAGTGGCCCGAAGCTGTCAGACAGATGTGAGAATTAAAACCAACACAAGGCCCGCCAAATCTTTCTCGAGCAAGAGACTCATTTGCTGGATCTCCATAGAGCCTTCTCTGAAACTTCAGATTAAGACGTCAAGACTCTCTCCCTTTCCCCCCCTCCGCTCTTTCTCCCCCCACCTCTTCTCTTCCTCCTTCTCCTCCCCCCCCTTTTTCCCTTTGAAGAAGTGTGTTGATGTAAGCGAACAAGGCAGAGAGTCAATAAAGAGAGTATCGGAGCGACCGGGAGCAGAGCGCCCGAAGCAACGGCGAAGACACAATTACTGCAACAACTGACCAACCAACCGCAGCTCAGAGACTCCACTTAAAGTAATTGAGTGTGAAGGCAGGCTGGAGACATAGGGACCCCCCTCTCCCCGTGCCTCCAGCCCCCCTCCCACCATGGAGACGGTATTGGCTGCTAATTGGCGCCAGTGGGCTCGTGCTAATTGTGCTAATGTTCTGGGCCTGACCGAGGAAGGGATGGAAAAGATGGAAAGGGTGCACCAGGGAGAGGAGAATGGGGTATGTTGGGATGGGCGGGGGGGTGGGGGGTGTTTGGTGGTGGTCGAGGTAGAAGAGGCTCCTGAAAGCTAGGTTGGACCAGCCACATCAAAAATTTAAGCAAGCAGCAGGGTTGATGGGCGCCTTCCGTGATAGCACTGAAAACCTTCAGTGTGTTGACCTCCTTCTGCTGATGGGTTGAAGACCGAAGGCTCAATTTATTTTATAATTGGTTACAGGACTAGAGAAGGACCTCCCTCTTTCCTTGGGTTGTCACGTTGGAATTGTTCCCCCCCCCTTTGCTGTGCCTGTGTTGTTGTGGAAGTGAGGTTGATTATGAAGAAGTTACAGTTCATCGTCATCCCTCGGGATGAAACCATTAGGGTAGGCCTTTAGGACAGATGTCCATAGCCTGTGGTTGCCAAACGAAGAAAAGTAGACCATGCGGAAAAAGGTCTTCCTGACTTTATTTAGTATTGGGTCAAGTGCATTCCTTTCAGGACCGTCCATGGGGTTTTCAGGAGTCTTCTCCAGCACCAGAGTTCAAAGGCCACAATTCTTTGGCGCTCAGCCTTTCTTATGGTCCAACTTTCAAAGCCATACATTCCCAGTTGCAAGGTACGGTTGTGAAAGTTGGACCATAAGGAAGGCTGAGCGCCAAAGAATGGAGGCCTTTGAACTCTGGTGCTGGAGAAGACTCCTGCGAGTCCCTTGGACTGCAAGGCGATCCAACCGGTTAGTCCTAGAGGAGATCAACCCTGACTGCTTTTTAGAAGGCCAGATCCTGAAGAGGAAACTCAAATACTTTGGCCACCTAATGAGAAGGAAGGACTCACTAGAGAAGAGCCTAATGCTGGGAACGATGGAGGGCAAAAGAAGAAGAAGGGGACGGCAGAGAACGAGGTGGCTGGATGGAGTCACTGAAGCAGTCAGCGTGAGCTTAAATGGACTCTAGAGGATGGTAGACGACAGGAAGGCCTGGAGGAACGTTGTCCATGGAGTCACGATGGGTCAGACATGACTTTGCAACTAACAACAACAACAACAAGTGCATTCATTTTCATCACTTGATCATTACTGCAATGTGACGCATCGCCTATTGCTTCTTTTCTTTGAAAAAAGTGCAAAGAAGATGATGATTAAGATGATTAAGGGTATGGAGACAAAAACATATGAAATACGGTTGTAGGAATTGGGTATGGCCAGTCAAGAGAAAAAAAGGACTAGGGGTGACATGATAGCAGTATTCCAGTATTTGAGGGGCTTCCCCAAAGAAAAGGGGGTCAACTTATTTTCCAAAGCATCAGAAGACAAGACAAGAAACAATGGATGGAAACTAACCAAGAAGAGAAGCAACCTGGAATTAAGGAGAAACTTCCTAACAGTGAGGACAATTAACCAGGGGGAATGGCTTGCCTTCAGAAGTTGTGAGGGCTTCATCACTGGAGGTTTTTAAGAAAAAACTGGACAGCCATCTATCTGAAAGGGTATAGGGTATCTCCTGCTTGAGCAAGGGGTCAGTCTAGCAGACCTCCAAGGTCCCTTCCAACTGTGTTATCCTGTTAGTGTTGGAAGCTTTGCAAACTCTTCCCTGGCCTAAAAGACTTCCAACTCTATTCTGATTGTCATCCAAAGATTGGAGGCTGATCAAAGCAAAATAAAATAAGAACACATTTCCAGTTACGAGGAAAAAGAAAACCACTCTGACATTGATCGATCGATTTGGAAACATCCTTTAACTCCCCTTTGACCATCCATAAATTTAAGAAATAAACCATACTTTTTGGAGCTTCCCTTCCCATGATAGCCAAAGCTGTTGAGTATTTGATTCAGTTGAAGGAGGATAGTGAAGAATCGCTCAGTGGCACAAGAAACAACACGAATATGGGTAGTCCCGGGTTCAATTCCCAGCACTTCCAAAGGATTAGGAGACAGATGAGCGGAAATACCTTTCTCTCTTCTTCCTAAGACCTCGGGGAGCCCCTGAAAATGAGAGAGATTAAACCTGGTAAGATGAATGCTCCCTGGACAGGCTGCATGTCCAGCTCCAGAAGGCAGAATTTCTCAAGCTTGACACAAAGTAGAATTATGGATATACTCATAGGAGCCAAGAGATGTAAACCCGTGGTGGAAGGGGAGAGGAACCGTTTCAACTAGGAGGATGTGGAATGAAGCAGGGTTTGGCGTACACATTCCTAGTGCAGCAATTTCCCCACGGGAAGGGAATTTCCAACAAATAGTACCAGCTCTTGAGAAGATTCCTAACACCCAGCCAGCATTTTTTTAAATTTCCGTATGCAGAGTGATGCTCCTTTAGTTGAGAAGGAGTAAAATTGGAATACTGCATTCAGTTTTGGTCACCACGATGTAAAAAAAAAAAGAAGTGGAGACGCTAGAAAGAGTGCAGAGAAGAGCAGCAAAGATGATTAGGGGGTTGGAGGCTCAAACATAGGAAGAACGGTTGCAGGAACTGGGTGTGTCTAGTTTAATGTAAAGAAGGACTAAGGGAGACATGATAGCAGTCTTCCAATATCTCAGGGGCTTCCACAAAGAAGAGGGAGTCAAGCTATTCTCCAAAGCCCCTGAGGGCAGGACAAGAAGCAACGGGTGGAAACTAATCAAGGAGAGAAGCAACCTAGAACTAAGGAGAAATTTCCTGACAATGAGAACAGTTAATCAGTGGAACAACTTGCCTCCAGAAGTTGTAAATGCTCCAACAATGGAGGTTTTTAAGAAGATGTTGGATAACCATTTGCCTGAAGTGCTGTACGGTTTCCTCCCTAAGCAAGGGGTTGGACTAGAAGACCTCCGAGGTCCCTTCCAACTCTGTTATTCTATTCTATTCTATTCTATTCTATTCTATTCTATTCTATTCTATTCTATTCTATTCTATTCTATTCTATTCTATTCTATTCTATAGTTGTGGATGCTCCATTTCTGGAGGTTTTAAAGAAGAGACTGGTGAGCCATTTCTCTGAAATAGTACAGAATCTCCTGCTTGAATCTACTGTTGGAGTAGAAGATCTCCAAGATCCCTTCCAATTCCAATTATTCTATGAGCACCCTAGTATGAGCACCCAACTGGTATGATGTCCAGCCTTTAGCCCAAATTTTTCTTTTTTTAAACCCCTGCCCAGGTTCTGCCACAAAGCTGTCTTGATGAGTGTAGAGACCCTGACAGAAATATTTCATTAGAAACTCAAACACAAACATATATCCTTTACATTCTATATAATTGAAATTGAGGACCCAGTTTGTGGGGGCAATAAGCTGACTTTGTATAAAATATACAAAAGTATGAAGGCTATTGCTTAACGCACTGTAAGCCGCCCTGAGTCTCCGGAGAAGGGCGGCATATAAATCAAATTAAAAAAAAAAAAAACCCCGATATTGCACTATACCGTAGAATTCAATATGGTTATTGCCCTGGGATAGAAGCTGTTTTTCAGCCTATTTGTCCTTGTTTTTAATTGTCCTGTACCGGCTGCCAGATGGTAATAGTTAAAAAAAAAAAAAAAGGATACCCAGGATGAGATGGATCTTTGAGAATGTTTTGAACTTTCTGAAGGTAGCGGGAGCTATAAAAGCTCTTCCAAAGAGGGGAGGGGGCAACCCATGATCCTCTGGGCAATGACGTTGACCCTCTGGAGCGCTGTCCTATCTGCCACTGTGCAATTGGCAAACCAGACACAGGTGCGGTAAATTAAGATGCTCTCTATTCTATTCTAATCCAACCTTCCCCACCCCCAAATCAAGAATCCTTGCCCATTCTGGGCAAATGGCTGTCAAATCTTCTCTTGAAAATCTAGGATGGGAGAATCCACAACTCTGAAAGGCAATCATTTCTCATGGTCGAGAAATCCCTCCTTGTCTCCAAGTTGGATCTTGGCTTCTGAAGAGCTTCCACCCAATGCTTCTTGTCCTTCAGGTGTTATAGGGAATAAATTGATCCCCTCTTCCCTGTGACAGCCTTTCAAAGATTGGAAGGTGACATCAATTTTTCCACTCTTCGTTCGCCTGAACGGATCTAGTTATTAAGATGCCTACACCTTTTAATGAAGGTATTTTGATAAAGCCAGGAAAGGGGCTACGGGGGGCTATCAACCTTTGCTGCTGTTGTTGTTAGTTGTGAAGTCGTGTCCGACCCATCATGACCCCATGGATAAGATTCCTCCAGGCCTTCCTGTCCTCTACCTTCCTCCGGAGTCCATTTAAGTTCACGGCTGACTGCTTCAGTGACTCCATCCAGCCACCTCGTTCTCCGCCATCGTCCCCTTCTTCTTTTGCCCTCCATTGTTCCCAGCATTAGGCTCTTCTCCAGTGAGTCCTTCCTTCTCCTTAGGTGGTCGCAATATTTGAGTTTCATCTTCAGGATCTGGCCTTCTCAAGAGCAGTCAGGGTTGATCTCCTCTAGGACCAACCGGTTGGATCACCTTGCAGTCCAAGGGACTCGCAGGAGTCTTCTCCAGCACCAGAGTTCAAAGGCCTCCATTCTTTGGCACTCAGCCTTCCTTATGGTCCAACTTTCAGAGCCATACATTGCAACTGGGAAAACCGTAGCCTTGACTATACGCTCTTTTGTTGGCAGGGTGATGTCTCTGCTTTTTAGAATGCTGTCTAGATTTGCAATGGCTTTCCTCCCTAGGAGCAAGCGTCTTTTAATTTCTCGGCTGCAGTCCCCATCGGTGGTGATCTTGGAGCCCAGGAATATAAAATCGGTCACTGCCGCCATTTCTTTCCCATCTATTTGCCAGGAATTGAAGGTGCTGGATGCCATTATCTTTTCTAATTTTTTAATATAATGTTAATATTTTTACAGTTTGATCATGGCCAGTTGGGTAGTTGACCCCACCATTTTCCCAGTCCCCTAGAAAAATCTCTATGGCGAGGAGAAAAATGACAATTCTATGAAGGAGCTCTCCTTTGGCTCTGAGCTCTTGTTTACCCTTGGTTTAGGCTTAAATGGGTTCCTACAATAGAATGGAATAGGGTTGGACAATGGCAGACATTCTTGATTCCCATCAGCAAGTAAGGCGTTCTGGAGTCCTTCAGGATTTCCCCGGGCTTTAATGAGAAACAAGGAATCTCTCCGAAAACTCTCCAAATTAAACCCTCTCGTTTAACCTCGGGCTGACCTTTTCAACGGGGGTGTTAATTACTGAGGGATTAGCACCTTTTCTCTATCTCAGACGGTTTGGGGGGAAGGACAAGAAGTGACAAACAAGGAGACACAATGCAAATTCCAAGGGGTATCAGACCATAATCAGAGATAAGGGAGATCTGTCTGTTGCTTGGATCCAGTGTCTCTCTCTCTCTCTCTCTCTTTCCCTCTCTCTCTCTCTCTCTCTCTCTCTCTCTCTCTCTCTGTAAGAAAGAGAGATAAAGAGGTTGTCATGGAAAATCTATCTATCTATCTATCTATCTATCTATCTATCTATCTATCTATCTCCATCTCTCTTCTATCTTCTCTCTCTCTCTCTCTGTAAGAAAGAGAGAGATAAAGAGGTTGTCATGGAAGATCTCTCTCTCTCTCTCTCTCTTTCTCTTTCTCTTTCTATCTATCATCTCTCTCTCTCTCTCTCATCTATCTATCTATCTATCTATCTATCTATCTATCTATCTATTTATCTCCATCTCTCTTCTATTTCTCTATCTCTATCTCTCTACCATCTGTCTGCCTCTCTATCATCACAGTCATTTCAGTTTTTCTCCAAAGGAGTATGAAAGTTTTCCAGAATGGAAATTTGATGAAAAGGAAGCAGTCGTGTGGGCAGGCTCATCTGTTGCCGAAAAGAAAGAAGGTACTCACACAAAATTCTTGGTTGGTTTTTTTTTCCCTTGAGGAAAGATCTCGGGATGATTGTATTCTATGTCTGGACACAACATCCAAATATCCACCCGTTGGGACGAAATGGATGAAAATCATCACTGAAATGTCTAGACCTTCTAGAAGTCAATTCATTTAGTTCAACTTCACTTGTTATTGTGAGTTCGCTTGATTCTGCCCTTTTAAACTAGTCTAGAATCCAAAACCAATTATCCTTTGGAACACAAATCTATGGATTTGTCCAAGATTTGTGTATTACTGAATGTATTGCTAATTGGCTGGACTTTCTCCAAAACTTTGGTTGCCTGAAGCTACCAGGGACCTGCACTCCGATGTGCTCCTTCCTGTGTGCTTTTAAAGCTGGATGGAATTTGTTTTTTTTTTTCCATTTTTGAATCATTTTTATTAAGCTGTTTGCTTTTCATAGTAAGTGGGCTAAAAGCAACTAAAGGGCACTGTGTAAATTTCATGTGTGAGCCAATTTGGTCTAGTGGTTAAGACCCCAAGCTAGAAAGCAGGAGACTGGGAGTTCTAGTCCCACCTTAGCCATGAAAGCCAGGTGGGTGACTTTGGGCCAATCAACCAGGAGACTGGGAGTTCTAGTCCCACTTTAGGCATGAAAGCCAGCTGGGTGATTTTGGGCCAATCACCGGGAGACAGTGAGTTCTAGCCCTCTCTTAGCCATGAAAGCCAGCTGGGTGACTTTGGGCCAATCATCTGGAGACAGTGAGTTCTAGTCCCGCCTTCAGCATAAAAGCTGGTTGGTTGACTTTGGGCCAATCACCTGGAGACAGTGAGTTCTAGTCCTTCCTTCAGCATGAAAACTGGTTGGGTGACTTTGGACCAATCGCCAGAAGACTGTGAGTTCTAGTCCCACCTTAGGCATGACCTTGAGCCAGCCCCCCTCTCTCTCAGAGGCTCAAGAAAAGCCTCCAGAGCCTGGGGAGGGCAAAAATGCCCTCCCCCACCATGGTGCAGGAGGCCGACTAAGCCACGCCCACCATGGCCATGGCCACCCAGCAACCAGGCAGAGAACCCCTTGCTAAACTTTTTGAAGCCCACCCCTGCATACGGCTTCTCAGTTCGAACTGGAGAAGCTTCTTGGATGAGAAGTGAGACATCCTTAAGGAAAAACCAGAAAGTCCAGTCGCCTCTTGAAAAAGCAACTTTGGGACAACTATGACCTGAATGACTGAGAATCTCCAAAGACAACTTTGCAAAAATATCATGCGTGACAAGATGGTTCCATATTCCCAACCCCGGTTCTAATCTTGGTCGACTTTTTATTTATTTTATTTATTCCCAATCTTCTCCTGATGGCTTTCCTTTTTTTTTTTTTTTTTTTTGTGCCTAGAGATGCTCCTCCAATTGACAAAAACCAGACTTTTCCTCGGTGACCATCTGTGGCCATGGTGGTGGGGAGACTATTAAAAGCTACCTCACCGCCATTCTGTCTCTGCGTCGGATGAATAGTTAAAAATTTATGGTTATGATTTTTTTTCCCCTTTGAAAGCCCTAAATTGCCTTATCCTTCTGCAAATGGTTCCCCTTTGAATTCAAAAAATCAAACCTTTGTCTAGACTCAGCTGGGCTGTTTGCTGATGGATCTTAGTGGAATTATAACCATTTCTCAAGTGTGTACACACACACAGATCCTTTTAGGAGAAAAAGAGGCTTCAGACCACGGCAGGGCAAGGTTGAGGATGGGGCAGAAGGAAATTAGGCAAAGGAAGGAATATTTGGAGTATTGCATCCAGTTTTGATGAGCATATTATAGGTAGTCCTTGACAATAGAAAGCCTAGGAGAAGACAATAGAAAGCCATTTCCACATTGTAGCCAAGAAAACTACACAGCTATGGAAGTCCACCAGCATCTTGACCAAAGGAGTAACTTAACTCCTGATATAGCTTAACTTTCTGAACATCCAGAGATGGAAAGTGAGGTCTCCAACTCATAGAAACTGTGTTCCACAGCAGAGTTACTACCTTGGCCCCTATTTCAAGAAATAGATTTAGGGCCAGAGGAAAAGGGTGAAGGACGCAGTGATACCAGAATGGACATTAGGAAGTCCTATTGACATCAGGGCCTTCTGTTTATATCTCATAGCAATCCCCGATGACATGACTTAGAAGAAGACAATACAAAGCCTCGGAGAAGACAATAGAAAGCCATTTCCACGTCATAGCCAAGAAAACTACACAGCTATGGAAGTCCACCAGCATCTTGACCAAAGGAGTAGCTTAACTCATGATATAGCTGAACCTTCTGAACATCCAGAGATGGAAAGTGAGGTCTCCAGCTCACAGAAACTGTGTTCCACCGCAGAGTTACGACCTTGGCCCCTATCTCAAGAAAGATTAGATTTAGGACCAGAGGAAAAAGGGTGAAGGACGCAGTGATACCAGAATGGACATTAGGAAGTCCTATTGACATCAGGGCCTTCTGTTTATATCTCATAGCAATCCCCGATGACATGACTTAGGAGAAGACAATACAAAGCCTCGGAGAAGACAATAGAAAGCCATTTCCACGTCATAGCCAAGAAAACTACACAGCTATGGAAGTCCACCAGCATCTTGACCAAAGGAGTAGCTTAACTCATGATATAGCTGAACCTTCTGAACATCCAGAGATGGAAAGTGAGGTCTCCAGCTCACAGAAACTGTGTTCCACCGCAGAGTTACGACCTTGGCCCCTATCTCAAGAAAGATTAGATTTAGGACCAGAGGAAAAAGGGTGAAGGACGCAGTGATACCAGAATGGACATGAGGAAGTCCTATTGACATCAGGGCCTTCTGTTTATATCTCCCAGCAATCCCCAAAGGGGCTTCCCGATGACGTGGAAGGTAATGTTAAAAAAAAAAATCTTTCTGGGAATTGTTTAACCAGAACAACCATGCCGCAGACTTGGGAATGCTCTGGGTTCTTTGGCGCTCCTGCATCTTCTCGTTTAGCTTACGGGGAAATGACTCCACAATCTGTTTCTTGCTTAACTCCGATGCCCTTTATTTTTAAGCCTGCATCACGCCAGCCACGGCCCCAGGGGATTCTAATGGCGCACCAACACAATGCAGGACTTTTAACAATGGCTTCTGATTTGTTTACCCTTGCCCTGTGCAAGCGTGGCCCTACACGAGCATTCTTGTATTGTGATGCTCTGACCTTAGAGTGGGGTGGGGACAGGAAGGGAGGGTTCAGGTGTGTCAAAACCCATTGAATGCATTTTAAGTTTGGTTTTCCCTAACCGCTCCCCCCCCAGCCCCCCGAGCTTTTTAACATGAGTTAAAGCTTGCTGTGAGTTTTGCACCATGTTCTCCAGGGGTAAAATCTACTTAGCTTCCCAACTGGTTCGGAAGTGCATGTGCCATAAATGCGCGTCACGAGTAGGCGGGGACTCTCTGCGCATGTGCAAACCAGGGCTGGGTTCTAAATTTTTTTAGTACCGGTTCTGTGGGTGTGGCTTATTTTGTGGGCGTGGCTTGATGGGCATGTGACAATTCTTTAGGATTTAGCAGAGGTACTGGTCTACCAGGCTTTTAACTGCTTGCAGAGCTGTACTGGTCTACTCATTTGTTTTTGCATGCACTGGTCTACTCGTTTATTTTTGCAGGCATCGGTCTACTCATTTGTTTTTGGAGACACCGGTCTACCACCACACTGCCTTTTAACACTGATCAGCTGTAGGGCGGCCCTTTGAAGCCCCACGGCAAGAGTTTAAACAGGTTTTTTCCTTCTAGCCGATCAGCTGGGACTTGGAAGGCAGCAATACATTGGGGGTGGGGCCAAATAAAAGGTAAGAATAACGTGGGGGTGGGTGGGAGGGCAGAACCGGTTCGGTGACGTCATATCGTCACCGCTACCGGTTCGGTGGAACCGGGAGAACCGGGAGGAACCCACCACTGGCACAAACCCTTCTGTGCATGCGCAGAAGATAAAAAACGGGTTACTTCCCAGTTAAAACCAGGAAGTAATGATGAACGGGCAGGTGGGCGGAGCCTCACGCCGCCATCGCTATCGGTTCTCCGAACCGGTCTGAACCAGGAGCATTTCACCCCGGTGTGTTCTCCAAGATTGCGGACTGAGCTTTAGAGATCTTTCCTAGACAGCTGGTCCTTGACTTGGGACCACAACGGAGCCCGCAATTTCCGTGGCTGAGCAAGGCAGTTGTTCACAACCTTTTACAAACCTTCCTTGCCACTGCGGTTAAGTGAAGCACTGCAGGTGTTTAGGGGGGTAACACGATCGTTAAGTGCAGTCCAGCTTCCCCATTGACTCGTCAAAGGGGATCACGTGACAATGCCCCCCGCCCCCGGACACTGCGACCATCATAAATATGAATCGGTTGCCAAGCATCTGAATTTTGATCACATGACCATGGGGATGCTGCAATGATCATGAGCCGTGGTGGCGCAGTGGTCAGAATGCAGTATTGCAGGCTAATTCTGCCCACTGCCAGGAGTTCGATCCTCACTGGCTCAAGGTTGACTCAGCCTTCCATCCTTCCGAGGTCAATCAAATGAGGACCCAGATTGTTTGGGGGCAAGAGGCTGACTCTGTAAACCGCTTAGAGAGGGCTGTTAAGCACTGTGAAGCGGTATATAAGTCTAAGTGCTATTGCTAATGCTATGCTATGCTATGCTATGCTATGCTATGCTATGCTATGCTATGCTATGCTATGCTATGCTATGCTATCCTATCCTATCCTATCCTATCCTATCCTATCCTATCCTATCCTATATGCAGTATTGCAGGTTAATTCTGCCCACTGCCAGGAGTTTGATCCTCACCGGCTCAATTTGACACAGCCTTCCATCCTTCCGAGGTTGGTAAAACGAGGACCAGGATTGTTGGGGGCAAGAGGCTGACTCTGTAAACTGCTTAGAGAGGACTGTAAAGCACTGTGAAGCCGTACATAAGTACTATCTCTGCCATGACCGCATCTTTATCTTTTCCTAGACTGGGAAAAAAACAAAACTCCAGAAATGTAAGCAGGAACAGACCCGGAGACAGCCTTGGAAGGTCTCAAGGCAGGAAGACAAGATCACCTCCCACCGATGCTCCTTGGTGTCAACGTCGACGTTTGATTTTCCTGATGGCAGTCTTTTGCTCAACGTTGCCAGCTTTCCCCACCCTACCGTCTCTCCCCCTCGGCCCCACCCCGGCCTAGTGGCTCCTATGTTATAGACCCTCGGTGTTCGTGAAGGAAACAGATCTTGTAAGCAAACTTCCTGGTATTATGCCTTTTCAACAACCTCTCTCTTGATTTAGGTGTCAGAGGGCGGCTAAGAATATTCCTTGACACTTGAAAGAGAACTTCATTGTTTTCCTAATTGTTAAAGAATTGCTTCCCCCCTCGTCCAACCCACGCTGGACGGGGTTTGGGGAGGGGTTTTTGGGGGGGTGTAATGGCAGACTGGAGCCTTGTTATTCTTATTATATTTAGATCTTGGGCTATATTAAGCTTTCTGGCACTCTCCCACCCTCACGCTTTCACTTCTTAAAACAGGAAGCTAAACCTTAGCCTATTTGTATCAGTGGGTTACTAGGGGGGGTTGACGAGCGAGCCGGCTTTGAAAACTAAAAAAGAATAATAATAATAATTAAAAAAAATACCTCTGGGAAGGGGGAAGCTGCTGAAAAATAAATAGAGAAGGCCCTTCCAGCAGAGATGAAGGGGGCTTTTGTTCAAAGGTGCAACGGGGAGAAACACACACACAAACACACACAAACACACATACACACTCTAAAGAGGCTAGTGTATCTATATGGCCTTGGGAGTGCTTCAGGAGACTTGTAACCCTTGGCACATCCTGCTGTGTTGCATAAAGCGAGATTAGAGACCCCCGATCGATCGATGTGCATCTGATGACTTTCTTGTGGTTGCTGCTGCTGTTGTTTTGGCGTTCCCACCATCTCAATTAACCCTTTCAATCTGAAGGTAAAAAGAAAAAGTAAGGTAAAGGTTCCCCTCGCACGCATGTGCTAGTCTTTCCCGACTCTACAGGGCGGTGCTCATCTCCGTTTCAAAGCCGAAGAGCCACCGCTGTCCGAAGACCTTTCCATGGTCATGTGGCCGGCATGACTCAACGCCGAAGGCGCACGGAACGCTGTTACCTTCCCACCAAAGGGGGTCCCTATTTTTCTACTTGCATTTTTTAACGTGCTTTCGAACTGCTAGGTTGGCCGAAGCTGGGACAAGTCATGGGAGCTCACCCCGTTCCGCGGAGCTAGGGATTCGAACCTACCTTCCTTCCTTCCTTCCTTCCTTCCTTCCTTCTTTCTTTCTTTCTTTCTTTCTTTCTTTCTTTCTTTCTTTCTTTCTTTCTTTCTTTCTTTCTTTCGTAATGGGGTAAATACAAAAATCATTGCAATCATCGATTACCACCCAGACAAGTTGGCCTATTTTATTCCATTCGGGGGGTTGTGGGGCTTTGGCTGTAGAGCCAGCTTCCGGGCCTTTCAGGGAAATGATCTTTGGAATGAGTGTACCAGCTGAAAAAGCTCTTGAAATGAACTGCAGTTTCCTGTTTAGCAGGAATTGACAAGAATGTGGGACTTCAGCCGCCGATGTTTGTTGCCTGGGAAGAGAGAAGAATGGGAGATAAGAGACAGCCGCTCCTTCTCCACGCACTGCGGCCAGATAAGCATCAAGCCTGCAGACATCTTGGCCACGGATCTCAGCCCTGGTATCTCTTCCTCCTTTCTTTATGTCCACACGGCCTGCGTCATCCTGGGGCCGGAGTTAGCGCCAGCCAGCCTCTTGATAACAGGAGAGATTGGGGCAGAGGGGCAAAGTGGGGGAGGGGGAGGGAGCTTTTGCAGCCCAGAGAACACCTGTCTTATCAGAAGACAACAATGGTGGATGAGAGAAGTGTGACTTGGAGAAAAAAGGGTGGAGACAGGTGCCTATCAATTTGCTGGAGTCAGCCCTCGCCGAATCTGCCAGTCTGCCTGGAATTCAAGCAGAAGGATCTCAAGTGGGCAGAAGTCCAGCGATAAGAGGTGACATGTGCTTTGGCACTGAACGGGCATGACTCAGATGAAAAGGCTTTTTTTTTTTTTAACCTGGCGCTACCATTTCAGCCTTGGTAGTACAGTGGTCTAAGGCACCCTGTTATTAAGCTGGTTATTAACATTCAGCTGCCTGCAATTTACTGCTGGTTCGAATCTCTCCAAGGCTCAAGGTTGACTCAGCCTTCCATCCTTTCTAAGGTAGGTGAAATGAAGACCCAGATTGTGGGGGCAATAAACTGACTTTGTATGAATATACAAAAGGATGAAGGCTATTGCTTAGCGCATTGTATGCCGCCCTGAGTCTCCGGAGAAGGGCGGCATATAAACAAAACAAAACAAAACAAAACAAAACAAAACAAAACAAAACAAAACAAAACAAAACAAAACAAAACAAAACAGTTTCTCTTTCTTCCCAAACGAGCTGGTGAAAATCGATCTATGGATAGAATAGAATAACAGAGTTGGAAGGGACCTTGGAGGTCTTCTAGTCCAACCCCCTGCTTAGGCAGGAAACCCTACACTACTTCAGACAAAGAGGTTATCCAACCTCTTCTTAAAAATCTTCCAGTGTTGGAGCATTTACAACTTCTGGAGGCAAGTTGTTCCGCTGATTAATTGTTCTCACTGTCAGGAAATTTCTTCTTAGTGTGATGAATCGTCCTCTCTGCTTTAGCTGCTCCTGCCTTCTGGCAGCTCTTCGCATGCGTGCACTAGGAACAGGCTCCTCCTGTTCCTCTGCCTCTCTGCTGTCAGCCTCTGGAGGCTCCGTAGTCCATGCATTGCTCCCAGATGGCCCTGGCCCCATCTCTGCCTCCGACGCAGAGCCCAGGACTGGCCCATGGTCCTCCCCAGCCTCCTCACTGTCCTCTGCCAGCTCCACAGGCTGCTGGTGGACCACAACACTACATTACTAGAGAAATCTCTATAGGATTCTTAGACTCAAGAGAATCTTTCTAGCTCAGGGTTGAGCTATGGAGCCCTTGGCACACACTGAGCTTCGTTGTTTTGCAGACATTTCATGACCCTACTAGATAACATCATCAGTGTGAGGAAAGGTGGGGTTTTGCTCCCTGTTCATATACATAGCTTGATCTGCCAGTGTTGGTGGGTGGGTGTAGTTTTCTCCTTGGTAGTTTCTTCTCTCTTAGGCTCTTGGATCCGACCAATACAATCATCTGAAAATCATCTGAAAGTCACCTGGAATAAGTGATATTTCTTGGATGAAATGTATAAATAAATAATTGTCATGTTGATTGATGAGCAAATCTGGACTTCTGCCAGGCCTTTTGATCCTTTGTGTGTGTTTTCGGTGGTCCTGTCTTGACTGGTACTTGCAGCGTAGTCATTTCCATGCACCTATCCTTACAGGGTGTAACCAAAGCCAGTCTTAATACAGTTTATTTGTTTTATTCACTAATATTAAGTAATTATTTCTTCTTTCCCCAGAGAAACTACAGTTAGACAGGTCCTTAGGTTGTGCATTAGGGGAGCAACAGAATAAAAGTATTGGAAAAGACTTGGAGGCCTTCTAGTCCACCCCTGCTCAAGTGAAGAAGTGTTTAGAAGACAATAATGATGAACATTGAAGGTAATTTGTATTATAAATGGTTTGAGCCGTGAGTTCTTTTGGTACGGGATAAATAGAAAGTTATAGATGATTGGTAGATAGGTAGGTAGGTAGGTAGATGATAGAGAGAGAGAGAGAAGATAGATAGACAAGCAGACAGATAGATAAACAAGCAGACAGATAGATAAACAAGCAGGCAGATAGATAGATAGATAGATAGATAGATAGATAGATAGATAGATAGATAGATAGATAGATAGATAGATGATAGGTAGGTAGATGATAGATAGATAGAGAGAAGATACATAGATAGATAGACAGAGAGATAGATAGATAGATAGATAGATAGATAGATAGATAGATGATAGATAGATTGATGATAGATGAAAGAAAGATAGATAGATAGATGATAGATGATAGATAGGTAGATGATAGATAGATAGATAGATAGATAGATAGATAGATAGATAGATAGATAGATAGATGATAAATGATAGATGATAGATGATAGATAGATAGATAGATAGATAGATAGATAGATAGATAGATAGATGATAAAAGATAGATAGATGATAGATAGATAGATGATAGATGATAGGTAGGTAGATGATAGAGAGAGAGAAGATAGATAGATAGATAGATAGATAGATAGATAGATAGATAGATAGATAGATAGATAGGCAGGCAGGCAGGCAGGCAGGCAGGCAGGCAGGCAGACAGACAGACAGACAGACAGAAAGACAGACTTGTATGTCAGGGGGCGATGAATGTTGCTGAGATTGTGAACAGAATAAAATTTCTTTGAAATTTAAGCACAAAGATCAGCAGAAGTTACGGGTTTTCTTCCCCAGGCACCAAAAAGGCTCGATTTTTAAAAAGTGGAAGCAACACCATTTTTAGACATGGAATTTCATCCTGAAAGTCATCCAGGCGTCCGTTTTTGCATTCGGTTTAAAAAAACAAATGTGGCTTCAGAAAACATTTTTTTCCTGGGCAGCATTTTTCCTGACCGCGGAGTCACGCGTTTTCTTCCCCAGGCACCAAAAAGGCCTGATTTTTAAAAAGTGGAAGCAACACCATTTTTAGACATGGAATTTCATCCTGAAACTCATCCTGGGGTCCGTTTTTGCATTTGGTTTAAAAAAACAAATGTGGCTTCAAAAAATTTTTTTTTCCTGGGCAGCATTTTTCCTGACTGCGGAGTCACGCGTTTTCTTCCCCAGGCACCAAAAAGGTTCGATTTTTAAAAACAGCTAATAATAACATTTTTAAGCATGGAATTCCACCCCGAATCACATTCTAGCATCCGTTATTACATTTGAGTCAAAAAAAAATTTTTGGTCCTGGGCAGCTTTTTTTCTGACCGCGGCATCACGCGTTTTCTTCTTCTGGGAGCAAAAACACTCGATTTTTAAAAACAGCTAATAATAACATTTTAAGCATGGAATTCCACCCCGAATCACATTCTAGCATCCGTTATTACATTTGAGTCAAAAAAAAATTTTGGTCCTGGGCAGCTTTTTTTCTGACCGAGGTATCACGCGTTTTCTTCCTCGGGCAAGAAAAACACTCGATTTTTAAAAACAGCTAATGATAAGATTTTTAAGCATGGAATTCCACCCTGAATCACATTCTAGCATCCGTTATTACATTTGGGTCAAAAAAAATTTTTTGGTCCTGGGCAGCTTTTTTTCTGACCGCGGCATCACGCATTTTCTTCCTCAGGCAAGAAAAACAGTCGATTTTTAAAAACAGCTAATAATAACATTTTTAAGCATGGAATTCCACCCCGAATCACATTCTAGCATCCGTTATTACATTTGAGTCAAAAAAATTTTTTGGTCCTGGGCAGCTTTTTTTCTGACCGCGGCATCACGCGTTTTCTTCTTCTGGGAGCAAAAACACTCAATTTTTGAAAACAGCTAATAATAACATTTTTAAGCATGGAATTCCACCCCGAATCACATTCTAGCATCCGTTATTACATTTGAGTCAAAAAAAATTTTTGGTCCTGGGCAGCTTTTTTTCTGACCGCGGCATCACGCGTTTTCTTCTTCTGGGAGCAAAAACACTCGATTTTTAAAAACAGCTAATAATAACATTTTAAGCATGGAATTCCACCCCGAATCACATTCTAGCATCCGTTATTACATTTGAGTCAAAAAAAAATTTTGGTCCTGGGCAGCTTTTTTTCTGACCGAGGTATCACGCGTTTTCTTCCTCGGGCAAGAAAAACACTCGATTTTTAAAAACAGCTAATGATAAGATTTTTAAGCATGGAATTCCACCCTGAATCACATTCTAGCATCCGTTATTACATTTGGGTCAAAAAAAATTTTTTGGTCCTGGGCAGCTTTTTTTCTGACCGCGGCATCACGCGTTTTCTTCCTCAGGCAAGAAAAACAGTCGATTTTTAAAAACAGCTAATAATAACATTTTTAAGCATGGAATTCCACCCCGAATCACATTCTAGCATCCGTTATTACATTTGAGTCAAAAAAAATTTTTGGTCCTGGGCAGCTTTTTTTCTGACCGCGGCATCACGCGTTTTCTTCTTCTGGGAGCAAAAACACTCAATTTTTGAAAACAGCTAATAATAACATTTTTAAGCATGGAATTCCACCCCGAATCACATTCTAGCATCCGTTATTACATTTGAGTCAAAAAAAATTTTTGGTCCTGGGCAGCTTTTTTTCTGACCGCGGCATCACGCGTTTTCTTCCTCGGGCAGCAAAAACACTCGATTTTTAAAAACAGCTAATAATAACATTTTTAAGAATGGAATTCCACCCCGAATCAAATTCTAGCATCCGTTATTACATCTGAGTCCAAAAAAATTTTTTGGTCCTGGGCAGCTTTTTTTCTGAACGCGGTATCACGCGTTTTCTTCCTGTGGCAAGAAAAACAGTCGATTTTTAAAAACAGCTAATAATAACATTTTTAAGCATGGAATTCCACCCCGAATCACATTCTAGCATCCGTTATTACATTTGAGTCAAAAAAATTTTTTGGTCCTGGGCAGCTTTTTTTCTGACCGCGGCATCACGCGTTTTCTTCTTCTGGGAGCAAAAACACTCGATTTTTAAAAACAGCTAATAATAACATTTTTTAGCATGGAATTCCACGCCGAATCACATTCTAGCATCCGTTATTACATTTGAGTCCAAAAATTTTTTTTGGTCCTGGGCAGCTTTTTTTCTGACCGCGGCATCACACGTTTTCTTCCTCGGGCAAGAAAAACAGTCGATTTTTAAAAACAGCTAATAATAACATTTTTAAGCATGGAATTCCACCCCGAATCACATTCTAGCATCCGTTATTACATTTGAGTCAAAAAAAATTTTTGGTCCTGGGCAGCTTTTTTTCTGACCGCGGCATCACGCGTTTTCTTCCTCGGGCAGCAAAAACACTCGATTTTTAAAAACAGCTAATAATAACATTTTTAAGCATGGAATTCCACCCCGAATCACATTCTAGCATCCGTTATTACATTTGGGTCAAAAAAATTTTTTTGGTCCTGGGCAGCTTTTTTTCTGACCGCGGCATCACACGTTTTCTTCCTCGGGCAAGAAAAACAGTCGATTTTTAAAAACAGCTAATAATAACATTTTTAAGCATGGAATTCCACCCCGAATCACATTCTAGCATCCGTTATTACATTTGAGTCAAAAAAATTTTTTGGTCCTGGGCAGCTTTTTTTCTGACCGCGGCATCACGCGTTTTCTTCTTCTGGGAGCAAAAACACTCGATTTTTAAAAACAGCTAATGATAACATTTTTAAGCATGGAATTCCACCCTGAATCACATTCTAGCATCCGTTATTACATTTGGGTCAAAAAAATTTTTTTGGTCCTGGGCAGCTTTTTTTCTGACCGCGGCATCACACGTTTTCTTCCTCGGGCAAGAAAAACAGTCGATTTTTAAAAACAGCTAATAATAACATTTTTAAGCATGGAATTCCACCCCGAATCACATTCTAGCATCCGTTATTACATTTGAGTCAAAAAAAATTTTTGGTCCTGGGCAGCTTTTTTTCTGACCGCGGCATCACGCGTTTTCTTCCTCGGGCAGCAAAAACACTCGATTTTTAAAAACAGCTAATAATAACATTTTTAAGCATGGAATTCCACCCCGAATCACATTCTAGCATCCGTTATTACATTTGAGTCAAAAAAAAATTTTGGTCCTGGGCAGAGTTTTTTCTGACCGCGGCATCACGCGTTTTCTTCCTCGGGCAGCAAAAACACTCGATTTTTAAAAACAGCTAATAATAACATTTTTAAGCATGGAATTCCACCCCGAATCACATTCTAGCATCCGTTATTACATTTGAGTCAAAAAAATTTTTTGGTCCTGGGCAGCTTTTTTTCTGACCGCGGCATCACGCGTTTTCTTCCTCGGGCAGCAAAAACACTCGATTTTTAAAAACAGCTAATAATAACATTTTTAAGCATGGAATTCCACCCCGAATCACATTCTAGCATCCGTTATTACATTTGAGTCAAAAAAAAATTTTGGTCCTGGGCAGCTTTTTTTCTGACCGCGGCATCACGCGTTTTCTTCTTCTGGGAGCAAAAACACTCGATTTTTTAAAACAGCTAATAATAACATTTTTAAGCATGGAATTCCACCCCGAATCACATTCTAGCATCCGTTATTACATTTGAGTCAAAAAAAAATTTTGGTCCTGGGCAGCTTTTTTTCTGACCGCGGCATCACGCGTTTTCTTCTTCTGGGAGCAAAAACACTCGATTTTTTAAAACAGCTAATAATAACATTTTTAAGCATGGAATTCCACCCCGAATCACATTCTAGCATCCGTTGTTACATTTGAGTCAAAAAAAAATTTTGGTCCTGGGCAGCTTTTTTTCTGACCGCGGCATCACGCGTTTTCTTCCTCGGGCAGCAAAAACACTCGATTTTTAAAAACAGCTAATAATAACATTTTTAAGCATGGAATTCCACCCCGAATCACATTCTAGCATCCGTTATTACATTTGAGTCAAAAAAATTTTTTGGTCCTGGGCAGCTTTTTTTCTGACCGCGGCATCACGCGTTTTCTTCTTCTGGGAGCAAAAACACTCGATTTTTAAAAACAGCTAATAATAACATTTTTAAGCATGGAATTCCACCCCGAATCACATTCTAGCATCCGTTATTACATTTGAGTCAAAAAAATTTTTTGGTCCTGGGCAGCTTTTTTTCTGACCGCGGCATCACGCGTTTTCTTCTTCTGGGAGCAAAAACACTCGATTTTTAAAAACAGCTAATAATAACATTTTTTAGCATGGAATTCCACGCCGAATCACATTCTAGCATCCGTTATTACATTTGAGTCCAAAAATTTTTTTTGGTCCTGGGCAGCTTTTTTTCTGACCGCGGCATAACGCGTTTTCTTCCTCGGGCAAGAAAAACACTCGATTTTTAAAAACAGGTAATGATAACATTTTTAAGCATGGAATTCCACCCTGAATCACATTCTAGCATCCGTTATTACATTTGAGTCAAAAAAAATTTTTGGTCCTGGGCAGCTTTTTTTCTGACCGCGGCATCACACGTTTTCTTCCTCGGGCAAGAAAAACAGTCGATTTTTAAAAACAGCTAATAATAACATTTTTAAGCATGGAATTCCACCCCGAATCACATTCTAGCATCCGTTATTACATTTGAGTCAAAAAAAATTTTTGGTCCTGGGCAGCTTTTTTTCTGACCGCGGCATCACGCGTTTTCTTCTTCTGGGAGCAAAAACACTCGATTTTTTAAAACAGCTAATAATAACATTTTTAAGCATGGAATTCCACCCCGAATCACATTCTAGCATCCGTTATTACATTTGAGTCAAAAAAAATTTTTGGTCCTGGGCAGCTTTTTTTCTGACCGCGGCATCACGCGTTTTCTTCTTCTGGGAGCAAAAACACTCGATTTTTTAAAACAGCTAATAATAACATTTTTAAGCATGGAATTCCACCCCGAATCACATTCTAGCATCCGTTATTACATTTGAGTGAAAAAAAAATTTTGGTCCTGGGCAGCTTTTTTTCTGACCGCGGCATCACGCGTTTTCTTCCTCGGGCAGCAAAAACACTCGATTTTTAAAAACAGCTAATAATAACATTTTTAAGCATGGAATTCCACCCCGAATCACATTCTAGCATCCGTTATTACATTTGAGTCAAAAAATTTTTTTGGTCCTGGGCAGCTTTTTTTCTGACCGCGGCATCACGCGTTTTCTTCTTCTGGGAGCAAAAACACTCGATTTTTAAAAACAGCTAATAATAACATTTTTAAGCATGGAATTCCACCCCGAATCACATTCTAGCATCCGTTATTACATTTGGGTCAAAAAAATTTTTTTGGTCCTGGGCAGCTTTTTTTCTGACCGCGGCATCACGCGTTTTCTTCCTCAGGCAAGAAAAACAGTCGATTTTTAAAAACAGCTAATAATAACATTTTTAAGCATGGAATTCCACCCCGAATCACATTCTAGCATCCGTTATTACATTTGAGTCAAAAAAAATTTTTGGTCCTGGGCAGCTTTTTTTCTGACCGCGGCATCACACGTTTTCTTCTTCTGGGAGCAAAAACACTCGATTTTTAAAAACAGCTAATAATAACATTTTTAAGCATGGAATTCCACCCTGAATCACATTCTAGCATCCGTTATTACATTTGGGTCAAAAAAATTTTTTTGGTCCTGTGCAGCTTTTTTTCTGACCGCGGCATCACGCGTTTTCTTCCTCAGGCAAGAAAAACAGTCGATTTTTAAAAACAGCTAATAATAACATCTTTAAGCATGGAATTCCACCCCGAATCACATTCTAGCATCCGTTATTACATTTGAGTCAAAAAAATTTTTTGGTCCTGGGCAGCTTTTTTTCTGACCGCGGCATCACGCGTTTTCTTCTTCTGGGAGCAAAAACACTCAATTTTTGAAAACAGCTAATAATAACATTTTTAAGCATGGAATTCCACCCCGAATCACATTCTAGCATCCGTTATTACATTTGAGTCAAAAAAAAATTTTGGTCCTGGGCAGCTTTTTTTCTGACCGCGGCATCACGCGTTTTCTTCTTCTGGGAGCAAAAACACTCGATTTTTAAAAACAGCTAATAATAACATTTTTAAGCATGGAATTCCACCCCGAATCACATTCTAGCATCCATTATTACATTTGAGTCAAAAAAATTTTTTGGTCCTGGGCAGCTTTTTTTCTGACCGCGGCATCACGCGTTTTCTTCTTCTGGGAGCAAAAACACTTGATTTTTAAAAACAGCTAATAATAACATTTTTAAGCATGGAATTCCACCCCGAATCATATTCTAGCATCCGTTATTACATTTGGGTCAAAAAAATTTTTTTGGTCCTGGGCAGCTTTTTTTCTGTCCGCGGCATCACGCGTTTTCTTCCTCAGGCAAGAAAAACACTCGATTTTTAAAAACAGCTAATAATAACATTTTTAAGCATGGAATTCCACCCCGAATCACATTCTAGCATCCGTTATTACATTTGAGTCAAAAAAATTTTTTGGTCCTGGGCAGCTTTTTTTCTGACCGCGGTATCACGCGTTTTCTTCCTCGGGCAAGAAAAACACTCGATTTTTAAAAACAGCTAATGATAACATTTTTAAGCATGGAATTCCACCCTGAATCACATTCTAGCATCCGTTATTACATTTGGGTCAAAAAAATTTTTTTGGTCCTGGGCAGCGTTTTTTCTGACCGCGGCATCACGCGTTTTCTTCCTCGGGCAGCAAAAACACTCGATTTTTAAAAACAGCTAATAATAACATTTTAAAGCATGGAATTCCACCCCGAATCACATTCTAGCATCCGTTATTACATTTGAGTCAAAAAAATTTTTTTGGTCCTGGGCAGTTTTTTTTCTGACCGCGGCATCACGCGTTTTCTTCCTCGGGCAGCAAAAACACTCGATTTTTAAAAACAGCTAATAATAACATTTTTAAGCATGGAATTCCACCCCGAATCACATTCTAGCATCCGTTATTACATTTGAGTCAAAAAAATTTTTTGGTCCTGGGCAGCTTTTTTTCTGACCGCGGCATCACGCGTTTTCTTCTTCTGGGAGCAAAAACACTCGATTTTTTAAAACAGCTAATAATAACGTTTTTAAGCATGGAATTCCACCCCGAATCACATTCTAGCATCCGTTATTACATTTGAGTCAAAAAAAATTTTTGGTCCTGGGCAGCTTTTTTTCTGACCACGGCATCACGCGTTTTCTTCCTCAGGCAAGAAAAACAGTCGATTTTTAAAAACAGCTAATAATAACATTTTTAAGCATGGAATTCCACCCCGAATCACATTCTAGCATCCGTTATTACATTTGAGTCAAAAAAATTTTTTGGTCCTGGGCAGCTTTTTTTCTGACCGCGGCATCACGCGTTTTCTTCTTCTGGGAGCAAAAACACTCGATTTTTAAAAACAGCTAATAATAACATTTTTAAGCATGGAATTCCACGCCGAATCACATTCTAGCATCCGTTATTACATTTGAGTCCAAAAAATTTTTTTGGTCCTGGGCAGCTTTTTTTCTGACCGCGGCATAACGCGTTTTCTTCCTCGGGCAAGAAAATCACTCGATTTTTAAAAACAGCTAATGATAACATTTTTAAGCATGGAATTCCACCCTGAATCACATTCTAGCATCCGTTATTACATTTGGGTCAAAAAAATTTTTTTGGTCCTGGGCAGCTTTTTTTCTGACCGCGGCATCACACGTTTTCTTCCTCGGGCAAGAAAAACAGTCGATTTTTGAAAACAGCTAATAATAACATTTTTAAGCATGGAATTCCACCCCGAATCACATTCTAGCATCCGTTATTACATTTGAGTCAAAAAAAATTTTTGCTCCTGGGCAGCTTTTTTTCTGACCGCGGCATCACGCGTGTTCTTCCTCGGGCAAGAAAAACAGTCGATTTTTAAAAACAGCTAATAATAACATTTTTAAGCATGGAATTCCCCCCCGAATCAAATTCTAGCATCCGTTATTACATCTGAGTCCAAAAAAATTTTTTGGTCCTGGGCAGTTTTTTTTCTGACCGCGGCATCACGCGTTTTCTTCCTGTGGCAAGAAAAACAGTCGATTTTTAAAAACAGCTAATAATAACATTTTTAAGCATGGAATTCCACCCCGAATCACATTCTAGCATCCGTTATTACATTTGAGTCAAAAAAAATTTTTGGTCCTGGGCAGCTTTTTTTCTGACCGCGGTATCACGCGTTTTCTTCTTCTGGGAGCAAAAACACTCGATTTTAAAAACAGCTAATAATAACATTTTTAAGCATGGAATTCCACCCCGAATCACATTCTAGCATCCGTTATTACATTTGAGTCAAAAAAAATTTTTGGTCCTGGGCAGCTTTTTTTCTGACCGCGGCATCACGCGTTTTCTTCTTCTGGGAGCAAAAACACTCGATTTTTAAAAACAGCTAATAATAACATTTTTAAGCATGGAATTCCACCCCAAATCACATTCTAGCATCCGTTGTTACATTTGAGTCAAAAAAATTTTTTGGTCCTGGGCAGCTTTTTTTCTGACCGCGGCATCACGCGTTTTCTTCTTCTGGGAGCAAAAACACTCGATTTTTAAAAACAGCTAATAATAACATTTTTAAGCATGGAATTCCACCCCGAATCACATTCTAGCATCCATTATTACATTTGAGTCAAAAAAAATTTTTGGTCCTGGGCAGCTTTTTTTCTGACCGCGGCATCACGCGTTTTCTTCTTCTGGGAGCAAAAACACTTGATTTTTAAAAACAGCTAATAATAACATTTTTAAGCATGGATTTCCACCCCGAATCACATTCTAGCATCCGTTATTACATTTGAGTCAAAAAAAATTTTTGGTCCTGGGCAGCTTTTTTTCTGACCGCGGCATCACGCGTTTTCTTCTTCTGGGAGCAAAAACACTCAATTTTTGAAAACAGCTAATAATAACATTTTTAAGCATGGAATTCCACCCCGAATCACATTCTAGCATCCGTTATTACATTTGAGTCAAAAAAAATTTTTGGTCCTGGGCAGCTTTTTTTCTGACTGCGGCATCACGCGTTTTCTTCCTCGGGCAGCAAAAACACTCGATTTTTAAAAACAGCTAATAATAACATTTTTAAGCATGGAATTCCACCCCGAATCAAATTCTAGTATCCGTTATTACATCTGAGTCCAAAAAAATTTTTTGGTCCTGGGCAGCTTTTTTTCTGAACGCGGTATCACGCGTTTTCTTCCTGTGGCAAGAAAAACAGTCGATTTTTAAAAACAGCTAATAATAACATTTTTAAGCATGGAATTCCACCCCGAATCACATTCTAGCATCCGTTATTACATTTGAGTCAAAAAAAAATTTTGGTCCTGGGCAGCTTTTTTTCTGACCGCGGCATCACGCGTTTTCTTCTTCTGGGAGCAAAAACACTCAATTTTTGAAAACAGCTAATAATAACATTTTTAAGCATGGAATTCCACCCCGAATCACATTCTAGCATCCGTTATTACATTTGAGTCAAAAAAAATTTTTGGTCCTGGGCAGCTTTTTTTCTGACCGCGGTATCACGCGTTTTCTTCCTCGGGCAAGAAAAACAGTCGATTTTTAAAAACAGCTAATGATAACATTTTTAAGCATGGAATTCCACCCCGAATCAAATTCTAGCATCCGTTATTACATCTGAGTCCAAAAAAATTTTTTGGTCCTGGGCAGCTTTTTTTCTGAACGCGGTATCACGCGTTTTCTTCCTGTGGCAAGAAAAACAGTCGATTTTTAAAAACAGCTAATAATAACATTTTTAAGCATGGAATTCCACCCCGAATCACATTCTAGCATCCGTTATTACATTTGAGTAAAAAAAAATTTTTGGTCCTGGGCAGCTTTTTTTCTGACCGCGGCATCACGCGTTTTCTTCTTCTGGGAGCAAAAACACTCGATTTTTAAAAACAGCTAATAATAACATTTTTAAGCATGGAATTCCACGCCGAATCACATTCTAGCATCCGTTATTACATTTGTGTCCAAAAAATTTTTTTGGTCCTGGGCAGCTTTTTTTCTGACCGCGGCATAACGCGTTTTCTTCCTCAGGCAAGAAAAACAGTCGATTTTTAAAAACAGCTAATAATAACATTTTTAAGCATGGAATTCCAACCCGAATCACATTCTAGCATCCGTTATTACATTTGAGTCAAAAAAAAATTTTGGTCCTGGGCAGCTTTTTTTCTGACCGCGGCATCACGCGTTTTCTTCTTCTGGGAGCAAAAACACTCAATTTTTGAAAACAGCTAATAATAACATTTTTAAGCATGGAATTCCACCCCGAATCACATTCTAGCATCCGTTATTACATTTGAGTCAAAAAAAATTTTTGGTCCTGGGCAGCTTTTTTTCTGACCGCGGCATCACGCGTGTTCTTCCTCGGGCAAGAAAAACAGTCGATTTTTAAAAACAGCTAATAATAACATTTTTAAGCATGGAATTCCACCCCGAATCAAATTCTAGCATCCGTTATTACATCTGAGTCCAAAAAAATTTTTTGGTCCTGGGCAGCTTTTTTTCTGAACGCGGTATCACGCGTTTTCTTCCTGTGGCAAGAAAAACAGTCGATTTTTAAAAACAGCTAATAATAACATTTTTAAGCATGGAATTCCACCCCGAATCACATTCTAGCATCCGTTATTACATTTGAGTCAAAAAAAATTTTTGGTCCTGGGCAGCTTTTTTTCTGACCGCGGTATCACGCGTTTTCTTCTTCTGGGAGCAAAAACACTCGATTTTTAAAAACAGCTAATAATAACATTTTTAAGCATGGAATTCCACCCCGAATCACATTCTAGCATCCGTTATTACATTTGAGTGAAAAAAAATTTTTGGTCCTGGGCAGCTTTTTTTCTGACCGCGGCATCACGCGTTTTCTTCTTCTGGGAGCAAAAACACTCGATTTTTAAAAACAGCTAATAATAACATTTTTAAGCATGGAATTCCACCCCGAATCACATTCTAGCATCCATTATTACATTTGAGTCAAAAAAAATTTTTGGTCCTGGGCAGCTTTTTTTCTGACCGCGGCATCACGCGTTTTCTTCTTCTGGGAGCAAAAACACTTGATTTTTAAAAACAGCTAATAATAACATTTTTAAGCATGGAATTCCACCCCGAATCATATTCTAGCATCCGTTATTAGATTTGGGTCAAAAAAAATTTTTTGGTCCTGGGCAGCTTTTTTTCTGACCGCGGCATCACGCGTTTTCTTCCTCAGGCAAGAAAAACAGTCGATTTTTAAAAACAGCTAATAATAACATTTTTAAGCATGGAATTCCACCCCGAATCACATTCTAGCATCCGTTATTACATTTGAGTCAAAAAAAATTTTTGGTCCTGGGCAGCTTTTTTTCTGACCGCGGCATCACGCGTTTTCTTCTTCTGGGAGCAAAAACACTCAATTTTTGAAAACAGCTAATAATAACATTTTTAAGCATGGAATTCCACCCCGAATCACATTCTAGCATCCGTTATTACATTTGAGTCAAAAAAAATTTTTGGTCCTGGGCAGCTTTTTTTCTGACCGCGGCATCACGCGTTTTCTTCCTCGGGCAGCAAAAACACTCGATTTTTAAAAACAGCTAATAATAACATTTTTAAGCATGGAATTCCACCCCGAATCAAATTCTAGCATCCGTTATTACATCTGAGTCCAAAAAAATTTTTTGGTCCTGGGCAGCTTTTTTTCTGAACGCGGTATCACGCGTTTTCTTCCTCAGGCAAGAAAAACAGTCGATTTTTAAAAACAGCTAATAATAACATTTTTAAGCATGGAATTCCACCCCGAATCACATTCTAGCATCCGTTATTACATTTGAGTCAAAAAAAATTTTTGGTCCTGGGCAGCTTTTTTTCTGACCGCGGCATCACGCGTTTTCTTCTTCTGGGAGCAAAAACACTCGATTTTTAAAAACAGCTAATAATAACATTTTTAAGCATGGAATTCCACCCCGAATCAAATTCTAGCATCCGTTATTACATCTGAGTCCAAAAAAATTTTTTGGTCCTGGGCAGCTTTTTTTCTGACCGCGGCATCACGCATTTTCTTCTTCTGGGAGCAAAAACACTCGATTTTTAAAAACAGCTAATAATAACATTTTTAAGCATGGAATTCCACCCCGAATCACATTCTAGCATCCGTTATTACATTTGAGTCAAAAAAAGTTTTTGGTCCTGGGCAGCTTTTTTTCTGACCGCGGTATCACGCGTTTTCTTCCTCGGGCAAGAAAAACACTCGATTTTTAAAAACAGCTAATGATAACATTTTTAAGCATGGAATTCCACCCCGAATCACATTCTAGCATCCGTTATTACATTTGGGTCAAAAAAATTTTTTTGGTCCTGGGCAGCTTTTTTTCTGACCGCGGCATCACGCGTTTTCTTCCTCAGGCAAGAAAAACAGTCGATTTTTAAAAACAGCTAATAATAACATTTTTAAGCATGGAATTCCACCCCGAATCACATTCTAGCATCCGTTATTACATTTGAGTCAAAAAAAAATTTTGGTCCTGGGCAGCTTTTTTTCTGACCGCGGCATCACGCGTTTTCTTCTTCTGGGAGCAAAAACACTCAATTTTTGAAAACAGCTAATAATAACATTTTTAAGCATGGAATTCCACCCCGAATCACATTCTAGCATCCGTTATTACATTTGAGTCAAAAAAAATTTTTGGTCCTGGGCAGCTTTTTTTCTGACCGCGGTATCACGCGTTTTCTTCTTCTGGGAGCAAAAACACTCGATTTTTAAAAACAGCTAATAATAACATTTTTAAGCATGGAATTCCACGCCGAATCACATTCTAGCATCCGTTATTACATTTGAGTCCAAAAAATTTTTTTGGTCCTGGGCAGCTTTTTTTCTGACCGCGGCATAACGCGTTTTCTTCCTCGGGCAAGAAAAACCCTCGATTTTTAAAAACAGCTAATGATAACATTTTTAAGCATGGAATTCCACCCTGAATCACATTCTAGCATCCGTTATTACATTTGGGTCAAAAAAAATTTTTTCGGTCCTGGGCAGCTTTTTTTCTGACCGCGGCATCACACGTTTTCTTCCTCGGGCAAGAAAAACAGTCGATTTTTAAAAACAGCTAATAATAACATTTTTAAGCATGGAATTCCACCCCGAATCACATTCTAGCATCCGTTATTACACTTGAGTCAAAAAAATTTTTTGGTCCTGGGCAGCTTTTTTTCTGACCGCGGCATCACGCGTTTTCTTCTTCTGGGAGCAAAAACACTCGATTTTTTAAAACAGCTAATAATAACATTTTTAAGCATGGAATTCCACCCCGAATCACATTCTAGCATCCGTTATTACATTTGAGTCAAAAAAAATTTTTGGTCCTGGGCAGCTTTTTTTCTGACCGCGGCATCACGCGTTTTCTTCCTCGGGCAGCAAAAACACTCGATTTTTAAAAACAGCTAATAATAACATTTTTGAGCATGGAATTCCACCCCGAATCACATTCTAGCATCCGTTATTACATTTGTGTCAAAAAAAATTTTTGGTCCTGGGCAGCTTTTTTTCTGACCGCGGCATCACGCGTTTTCTTCTTCTGGGAGCAAAAACACTCGATTTTTAAAAACAGCTAATAATAACATTTTTAAGCATGGAATTCCACCCCGAATCACATTCTAGCATCCGTTATTACATTTGAGTCAAAAAAAATTTTTGGTCCTGGGCAGCTTTTTTTCTGACCGCGGCATCACGCGTTTTCTTCTTCTGGGAGCAAAAACACTCGATTTTTTAAAACAGCTAATAATAACATTTTTAAGCATGGAATTCCACCCCGAATCACATTCTAGCATCCGTTATTACATTTGAGTCAAAAAAAATTTTTGGTCCTGGGCAGCTTTTTTTCTGACCGCGGCATCACGCGTTTTCTTCTTCTGGGAGCAAAAACACTCGATTTTTAAAAACAGCTAATAATAACATTTTAAAGCATGGAATTCCACCCCGAATCACATTCTAGCATCCGTTATTACATTTGAGTCAAAAAAAATTTTTGGTCCTGGGCAGCTTTTTTTCTGACCGCGGTATCACGCGTTTTCTTCCTCGGGCAAGAAAAACACTCGATTTTTAAAAACAGCTAATGATAACATTTTTAAGCATGGAATTCCACCCTGAATCACATTCTAGCATCCGTTATTACATTTGGGTCAAAAAAATTTTTTTGGTCCTGGGCAGCTTTTTTTCTGACCGCGGCATCACGCGTTTTCTTCCTCTGGCAGCAAAAACACTCGATTTTTAAAAACAGCTAATAATAACATTTTTAAGCATGGAATTCCACCCCGAATCAAATTCTAGCATCCGTTATTACATCTGAGTCCAAAAAAAATTTTTGGTCCTGGGCAGCTTTTTTTCTGAACGCGGTATCACGCGTTTTCTTCCTGTGGCAAGAAAAACAGTCGATTTTTAAAAACAGCTAATAATAACATTTTTAAGCATGGAATTCCACCCCGAATCACATTCTAGCATCCGTTATTACATTTGAGTCAAAAAAAATTTTTGGTCCTGGGCAGCTTTTTTTCTGACCGCGGTATCACGCGTTTTCTTCTTCTGGGAGCAAAAACACTCAATTTTTGAAAACAGCTAATAATAACATTTTTAAGCATGGAATTCCACCCCGAATCACATTCTAGCATCCGTTATTACATTTGAGTCAAAAAAAATTTTTGGTCCTGGGCAGCTTTTTTTCTGACCGCGGCATCACGCGTTTTCTTCCTCGGGCAGCAAAAACACTCGATTTTTAAAAACAGCTAATAATAACATTTTTAAGCATGGAATTCCACCCCGAATCAAATTCTAGCATCCGTTATTACATCTGAGTCCAAAAAAAATTTTTGGTCCTGGGCAGCTTTTTTTCTGAACGCGGTATCACGCGTTTTCTTCCTGTGGCAAGAAAAACAGTCGATTTTTAAAAACAGCTAATAATAACATTTTTAAGCATGGAATTCCACCCCGAATCACATTCTAGCATCCGTTATTACATTTGAGTCAAAAAAAAATTTTGGTCCTGGGCAGCTTTTTTTCTGACCGCGGTATCACGCGTTTTCTTCTTCTGGGAGCAAAAACACTCAATTTTTGAAAACAGCTAATAATAACATTTTTAAGCATGGAATTCCACCCCGAATCACATTCTAGCATCCGTTATTACATTTGAGTCAAAAAAATTTTTTGGTCCTGGGCAGCTTTTTTTCTGACCGCGGCATTACGCGTTTTCTTCCTCGGGCAGCAAAAACACTCGATTTTTAAAAACAGCTAATAATAACATTTTTAAGCATGGAATTCCACCCCGAATCAAATTCTAGCATCCGTTATTACATCTGAGTCCAAAAAAAATTTTTGGTCCTGGGCAGCTTTTTTTCTGAACGCGGTATCACGCGTTTTCTTCCTGTGGCAAGAAAAACAGTCGATTTTTAAAAACAGCTAATAATAACATTTTTAAGCATGGAATTCCACCCCGAATCACATTCTAGCATCCGTTATTACATTTGAGTCCAAAAAATTTTTTTGGTCCTGGGCAGCTTTTTTTCTGACCGCGGCATAACGCGTTTTCTTCCTCGGGCAAGAAAAACACTCGATTTTTAAAAACAGCTAATGATAACATTTTTAAGCATGGAATTCCACCCCGAATCACATTCTAGCATCCGTTATTACATTTGGGTCAAAAAAAATTTTTTTGGTCCTGGGCAGCTTTTTTTCTGACCGCGGCATCACACGTTTTCTTCCTCGGGCAAGAAAAACAGTCGATTTTTAAAAACAGCTAATAATAACATTTTTAAGCATGGAATTCCACCCTGAATCACATTCTAGCATCCGTTATTACATTTGGGTCAAAAAAATTTTTTTGGTCCTGGGCAGCTTTTTTTCTGACCGCGGCATCACGCGTTTTCTTCTTCTGGGAGCAAAAACACTCGATTTTTAAAAACAGCTAATAATAACATTTTTAAGCATGGAATTCCACCCCGAATCACATTCTAGCATCCGTTATTACATTTGAGTCAAAAAAATTTTTTGGTCCTGGGCAGCTTTTTTTCTGACCGCGGCATCACGCGTTTTCTTCTTCTGGGAGCAAAAACACTCGATTTTTAAAAACAGCTAATAATAACATTTTTAAGCATGGAATTCCACCCCGAATCACATTCTAGCATCCGTTATTACATTTGAGTCAAAAAAAAATTTTGGTCCTGGGCAGCTTTTTTTCTGAACGCGGTATCACGCGTTTTCTTCCTGTGGCAAGAAAAACAGTCGATTTTTAAAAACAGCTAATAATAACATTTTTAAGCATGGAATTCCACCCCGAATCACATTCTAGCATCCGTTATTACATTTGAGTCAAAAAAAAATTTTGGTCCTGGGCAGCTTTTTTTCTGAACGCGGTATCACGCGTTTTCTTCCTGTGGCAAGAAAAACAGTCGATTTTTAAAAACAGCTAATAATAACATTTTTAAGCATGGAATTCCACCCCGAATCACATTCTAGCATCCGTTATTACATTTGAGTCCAAAAAATTTTTTTGGTCCTGGGCAGCTTTTTTTCTGACCGCGGCATAACGCGTTTTCTTCCTCGGGCAAGAAAAACACTCGATTTTTAAAAACAGCTAATGATAACATTTTTAAGCATGGAATTCCACCCCGAATCACATTCTAGCATCCGTTATTACATTTGGGTCAAAAAAAATTTTTTTGGTCCTGGGCAGCTTTTTTTCTGACCGCGGTATCACGCGTTTTCTTCTTCTGGGAGCAAAAACACTCAATTTTTGAAAACAGCTAATAATAACATTTTTAAGCATGGAATTCCACCCCGAATCACATTCTAGCATCCGTTATTACATTTGAGTCAAAAAAAATTTTTGGTCCTGGGCAGCTTTTTTTCTGACCGCGGCATCACGCGTTTTCTTCCTCGGGCAGCAAAAACACTCGATTTTTAAAAACAGCTAATGATAACATTTTTAAGCATGGAATTCCACCCTGAATCACATTCTAGCATCCGTTATTACATTTGGGTCAAAAAAATTTTTTTGGTCCTGGGCAGCTTTTTTTCTGACCGCGGCATCACGCGTTTTCTTCCTCAGGCAAGAAAAACAGTCGATTTTTAAAAACAGCTAATAATAACATTTTTAAGCATGGAATTCCACCCCAAATCACATTCTAGCATCCGTTATTACATTTGAGTCAAAAAAAATTTTTGGTCCTGGGCAGCTTTTTTTCTGACCGCGGTATCACGCGTTTTCTTCCTCGGGCAAGAAAAACACTCGATTTTTAAAAACAGCTAATGATAACATTTTTAAGCATGGAATTCCACCCTGAATCACATTCTAGCATCCGTTATTACATTTGGGTCAAAAAAAATTTTTTTGGTCCTGGGCAGCTTTTTTTCTGACCGCGGCATCACACGTTTTCTTCCTCGGGCAAGAAAAACAGTCGATTTTTAAAAACAGCAAATAATAACATTTTTAAGCATGGAATTCCACCCCGAATCACATTCTAGCATCCGTTATTACATTTGAGTCAAAAAAATTTTTTGGTCCTGGGCAGCTTTTTTTCTGACCGCGGCATAACGCGTTTTCTTCTTCTGGGAGCAAAAACACTCGATTTTTTAAAACAGCTAATAATAACATTTTTAAGCATGGAATTCCACCCCGAATCACATTCTAGCATCCGTTATTACATTTGAGTCAAAAAAATTTTTTGGTCCTGGGCAGCTTTTTTTCTGACCGCGGTATCACGCGTTTTCTTCCTCGGGCAAGAAAAACACTCGATTTTTAAAAACAGCTAATGATAACATTTTTAAGAATGGAATTCCACCCTGAATCACATTCTAGCATCCGTTATTACATTTGGGTCAAAAAAAATTTTTTGGTCCTGGGCAGCTTTTTTTCTGACCGCGGCATCACGCGTTTTCTTCCTCAGGCAAGAAAAACAGTCGATTTTTAAAAACAGCTAATAATAACATTTTTAAGCATGGAATTCCACCCCGAATCACATTCTAGCATCCGTTATTACATTTGAGTCAAACGCATCACGCGTTTTCTTCCTCGGGCAGCAAAAACACTCGATTTTTAAAAACAGCTAATAATAACATTTTTAAGCATGGAATTCCACCCCGAATCAAATTCTAGCATCTGTTATTACATCTGAGTCCAAAAAAATTTTTTGGTCCTGGGCAGCTTTTTTTCTGAACGCGGTATCACACGTTTTCTTCCTGTGGCAAGAAAAACAGTCGATTTTTAAAAACAGCTAATAATAACATTTTTAAGCATGGAATTCCACCCCGAATCACATTCTAGCATCCGTTATTACATTTGAGTCAAAAAAAATTTTTGGTCCTGGGCAGCTTTTTTTCTGACCGCGGTATCACGCGTTTTCTTCTTCTGGGAGCAAAAACACTCGATTTTTAAAAACAGCTAATAATAACATTTTTAAGCATGGAATTCCACGCCGAATCACATTCTAGCATCCGTTATTACATTTGAGTCCAAAAAATTTTTTTGGTCCTGGGCAGCTTTTTTTCTGAACGCGGCATAACGCGTTTTCTTCCTCGGGCAAGAAAAACACTCGATTTTTAAAAACAGCTAATGATAACATTTTTAAGCATGGAATTCCACCCTGAATCACATTCTAGCATCCGTTATTACATTTGGGTCAAAAAAAATTTTTGGTCCTGGGCAGCTTTTTTTCTGACCGCGGCATCACGCGTTTTCTTCTTCTGGGAGCAAAAACACTCGATTTTTTAAAACAGCTAATAATAACATTTTTAAGCATGGAATTCCACCCCGAATCACATTCTAGCATCCGTTATTACATTTGAGTCAAAAAAAATTTTTGGTCCTGGGCAGCTTTTTTTCTGACCGCGGCATCACGCGTTTTCTTCTTCTGGGAGCAAAAACACTCGATTTTTAAAAACAGCTAATAATAACATTTTTAAGCATGGAATTCCACGCCGAATCACATTCTAGCATCCGTTATTACATTTGAGTCCAAAAATTTTTTTTTGTCCTGGGCAGCTTTTTTTCTGACCGCGGCATAACGGGTTTTCTTCCTCGGGCAAGAAAAACACTCGATTTTTAAAAACAGCTAATGATAACATTTTTAAGCATGGAATTCCACCCTGAATCACATTCTAGCATCCGTTATTACATTTGGGTCAAAAAAAATTTTTTGGTCCTGGGCAGCTTTTTTTCTGACTGCGGCATCACACGTTTTCTTCCTCGGGCAAGAAAAACACTCGATTTTTAAAAACAGCTAATAATAACATTTTTAAGCATGGAATTCCACCCCGAATCACATTCTAGCATCCGTTATTACACTTGAGTCAAAAAAATTTTTTGGTCCTGGGCAGCTTTTTTTCTGACCGCGGCATCACGCGTTTTCTTCTTCTGGGAGCAAAAACACTCGATTTTTAAAAACAGCTAATAATAACATTTTTAAGCATGGAATTCCACCCCGAATCACATTCTAGCATCCGTTATTACATTTGAGTCAAAAAAAAATTTTGGTCCTGGGCAGCTTTTTTTCTGACCGCGGCATCACGCGTTTTCTTCCTCGGGCAAGAAAAACACTCGATTTTTAAAAACAGCTAATAATAACATTTTTAAGCATGGAATTCCACCCCGAATCACATTCTAGCATCCGTTATTACATTTGAGTCAAAAAAAAAATTTTGGTCCTGGGCAGCTTTTTTTCTGACCGCGGCATCACGCGTTTTCTTCCTCAGGCAAGAAAAACAGTCGATTTTTAAAAACAGCTAATAATAACATTTTTAAGCATGGAATTCCACCCCGAATCACTTTCTAGCATCCGTTATTACATTTGAGTCAAAAAAAATTTTTGGTCCTGGGCAGCTTTTTTTCTAACCGCGGCATCACGCGTTTTCTTCTTCTGGGAGCAAAAACACTCGATTTTTAAAAACAGCTAATAATAACATTTTTAAGCATGGAATTCCACCCCGAATCACATTCTAGCATCCGTTATTACATTTGAGTCAAAAAAAATTTTTGGTCCTGGGCAGCTTTTTTTCTGACCGCGGCATCACGCGTTTTCTTCCTCGGGCAAGAAAAACACTCGATTTTTAAAAACAGCTAATAATAACATTTTTAAGCATGGAATTCCACGCCGAATCACATTCTAGCATCCGTTATTACATTTGAGTCCAAAAATTTTTTTTGGTCCTGGGCAGCTTTTTTTCTGACCGCGGCATAACGCGTTTTCTTCCTCGGGCAAGAAAAACACTCGATTTTTAAAAACAGCTAAT
The DNA here is from genome assembly GCF_059756535.1 of Pantherophis guttatus. Classification (NCBI taxonomy): domain Eukaryota; kingdom Metazoa; phylum Chordata; class Lepidosauria; order Squamata; family Colubridae; genus Pantherophis; species Pantherophis guttatus. The sequence goes on along the minus strand of NC_142079.1, from coordinate 5,976,828 downwards.
GATAACATTTTTAAGCATGGAATTCCACCCTGAATCACATTCTAGCATCCGTTATTACATTTGGGTCAAAAAAAATTTTTTGGTCCTGGGCAGCTTTTTTTCTGACCGCGGCATCACACGTTTTCTTCCTCGGGCAAGAAAAACAGTCGATTTTTAAAAACAGCTAATAATAACATTTTTAAGCATGGAATTCCACCCCGAATCACATTCTAGCATCCGTTATTACACTTGAGTCAAAAAAATTTTTTGGTCCTGGGCAGCTTTTTTTCTGACCGCGGCATCACGCGTTTTCTTCTTCTGGGAGCAAAAACACTCGATTTTTTAAAACAGCTAATAATAACATTTTTAAGCATGGAATTCCACCCCGAATCACATTCTAGCATCCGTTATTACATTTGAGTCAAAAAAAATTTTTGGTCCTGGGCAGCTTTTTTTCTGACCGTGGTATCACGCGTTTTCTTCCTCGGGCAAGAAAAACACTCGATTTTTAAAAACAGCTAATGATAACATTTTTAAGCATGGAATTCCACCCTGAATCACATTCTAGCATCCGTTATTACATTTGGGTCAAAAAAATTTTTTTGGTCCTGGGCAGCTTTTTTTCTGACCGCGGCATCACGCATTTTCTTCCTCAGGCAAGAAAAACAGTCGATTTTTAAAAACAGCTAATAATAACATTTTTAAGCATGGAATTCCACCCCAAATCACATTCTAGCATCCGTTATTACATTTGAGTCAAAAAAAATTTTTGGTCCTTGGCAGCTTTTTTTCTGACCGCGGCATCACGCGTTTTCTTCTTCTGGGAGCAAAAACACTCGATTTTTAAAAACAGCTAATAATAACATTTTTAAGCATGGAATTCCACCCCGAATCACATTCTAGCATCCGTTATTACATTTGAGTCAAAAAAAATTTTTGGTCCTGGCCAGCTTTTTTTCTGACCGCGGCATCACGCGTTTTCTTCCTCGGGCAAGAAAAACACTCGATTTTTAAAAACAGCTAATAATAACATTTTTAAGCATGGAATTCCACCCCGAATCACATTCTAGCATCCGTTATTACATTTGAGTCAAAAAAAAATTTTTGGTCCTGGGCAGCTTTTTTTCTGACCGCGGCATCACGCGTTTTCTTCCTCAGGCAAGAAAAACAGTCGATTTTTAAAAACAGCTAATAATAACATTTTTAAGCATGGAATTCCACCCCGAATCACATTCTAGCATCTGTTATTACATTTGAGTCAAAAAAAATTTTTGGTCCTGGGCAGCTTTTTTTCTGACCGCGGTATCACGCGTTTTCTTCCTCGGGCAAGAAAAACACTCGATTTTTAAAAACAGCAAATAATAACATTTTTAAGCATGGAATTCCACCCCGAATCACATTCTAGCATCCGTTATTACACTTGAGTCAAAAAAAATTTTTGGTCCTGGGCAGCTTTTTTTCTGACCGCGGCATCACGCGTTTTCTTCTTCTGGGAGCAAAAACACTCGATTTTTTAAAACAGCTAATAATAACATTTTTAAGCATGGAATTCCACCCCGAATCACATTCTAGCATCCGTTATTACATTTGAGTCAAAAAAAAATTTTGGTCCTGGGCAGCTTTTTTTCTGACCGCGGCATCACGCTTTTTCTTCCTCGGGCAGCAAAAACACTCGATTTTTAAAAACAGCTAATAATAACATTTTTAAGCATGGAATTCCACCCCGAATCACATTCTAGCATCCGTTATTACATTTGAGTCAAAAAAAATTTTTGGTCCTGGGCAGCTTTTTTTCTGACCGCGGCATCACGCGTTTTCTTCTTCTGGGAGCAAAAACACTCGATTTTTAAAAACAGCTAATAATAACATTTTTAAGCATGGAATTCCACCCCGAATCACATTCTAGCATCCGTTATTACATTTGAGTCAAAAAAAATTTTTGGTCCTGGGCAGCTTTTTTTCTGACCGCGGCATCACGCGTTTTCTTCTTCTGGGAGCAAAAACACTCGATTTTTTAAAACAGCTAATAATAACATTTTTAAGCATGGAATTCCACCCCGAATCACATTCTAGCATCCGTTATTACATTTGAGTCAAAAAAAATTTTGGGTCCTGGGCAGCTTTTTTTCTGACCGCGGCATCACGCGTTTTCTTCTTCTGGGAGCAAAAACACTCGATTTTTAAAAACAGCTAATAATAACATTTTTAAGCATGGAATTCCACCCCGAATCACATTCTAGCATCCGTTATTACATTTGAGTCAAAAAAAAATTTTGGTCCTGGGCAGCTTTTTTTCTGACCGCGGTATCACGCGTTTTCTTCCTCGGGCAGCAAAAACACTCGATTTTTAAAAACAGCTAATAATAACATTTTTAAGCATGGAATTCCACCCCGAATCAAATTCTAGCATCCGTTATTACATCTGAGTCCAAAAAAATTTTTTGGTCCTGGGCAGCTTTTTTTCTGACCGCGGTATCACGCGTTTTCTTCTTCTGGGAGCAAAAACACTCGATTTTTAAAAACAGCTAATAATAACATTTTTAAGCATGGAATTCCACGCCGAATCACATTCTAGCATCCGTTATTACATTTGAGTCCCAAAAAATTTTTTCTGGTCCTGGGCAGCTTTTTTTCTGACCGCGGCATAACGCGTTTTCTTCCTCGGGCAAGAAAAACACTCGATTTTTAAAAACAGCTAATGATAACATTTTTAAGCATGGAATTCCACCCTGAATCACATTCTAGCATCCGTTATTACATTTGGGTCAAAAAAAATTTTTTGGTCCTGGGCAGCTTTTTTTCTGACCGCGGCATCACACGTTTTCTTCCTCGGGCAAGAAAAACAGTCGATTTTTAAAAACAGCTAATAATAACATTTTTAAGCATGGAATTCCACCCCGAATCACATTCTAGCATCCGTTATTACACTTGAGTCAAAAAAATTTTTTGGTCCTGGGCAGCTTTTTTTCTGACCGCGGCATCACGCGTTTTCTTCTTCTGGGAGCAAAAACACTCGATTTTTTAAAACAGCTAATGATAACATTTTTAAGCATGGAATTCCACCCTGAATCACATTCTAGCATCCGTTATTACATTTGGGTCAAAAAAAATTTTTTGGTCCTGGGCAGCTTTTTTTCTGACCGCGGCATCACGCGTTTTCTTCCTCGGGCAGCAAAAACACTCGATTTTTAAAAACAGCTAATAATAACATTTTTAAGCATGGAATTCCACCCCGAATCAAATTCTAGCATCCGTTATTACATCTGAGTCCAAAAAAATTTTTTGGTCCTGGGCAGCTTTTTTTCTGACCGCGGTATCACGCGTTTTCTTCTTCTGGGAGCAAAAACACTCGATTTTTAAAAACAGCTAATAATAACATTTTTAAGCATGGAATTCCACGCCGAATCACATTCTAGCATCCGTTATTACATTTGAGTCCCAAAAAATTTTTTTTGGTCCTGGGCAGCTTTTTTTCTGACCGCGGCATAACGCGTTTTCTTCCTCGGGCAAGAAAAACACTCGATTTTTAAAAACAGCTAATGATAACATTTTTAAGCATGGAATTCCACCCTGAATCACATTCTAGCATCCGTTATTACATTTGGGTCAAAAAAAATTTTTTGGTCCTGGGCAGCTTTTTTTCTGACCGCGGCATCACACGTTTTCTTCCTCGGGCAAGAAAAACAGTCGATTTTTAAAAACAGCTAATAATAACATTTTTAAGCATGGAATTCCACCCCGAATCACATTCTAGCATCCGTTATTACACTTGAGTCAAAAAAATTTTTTGGTCCTGGGCAGCTTTTTTTCTGACCGCGGCATCACGCGTTTTCTTCTTCTGGGAGCAAAAACACTCGATTTTTTAAAACAGCTAATAATAACATTTTTAAGCATGGAATTCCACCCCGAATCACATTCTAGCATCCGTTATTACATTTGAGTCAAAAAAAATTTTTGGTCCTGGGCAGCTTTTTTTCTGACCGCGGCATCACGCGTTTTCTTCCTCGGGCAGCAAAAACACTCGATTTTTAAAAACAGCTAATAATAACATTTTTAAGCATGGAATTCCACCCCGAATCACATTCTAGCATCCGTTATTACATTTGGGTCAAAAAAAATTTTTTGGTCCTGGGCAGCTTTTTTTCTGACCGCGGCATCACACGTTTTCTTCCTCGGGCAAGAAAAACAGTCGATTTTTAAAAACAGCTAATAATAACATTTTTAAGCATGGAATTCCACCCCGAATCACATTCTAGCATCCGTTATTACACTTGAGTCAAAAAAATTTTTTGGTCCTGGGCAGCTTTTTTTCTGACCGCGGCATCACGCGTTTTCTTCTTCTGGGAGCAAAAACACTCGATTTTTTAAAACAGCTAATGATAACATTTTTAAGCATGGAATTCCACCCTGAATCACATTCTAGCATCCGTTATTACATTTGGGTCAAAAAAAATTTTTTGGTCCTGGGCAGCTTTTTTTCTGACCGCGGCATCACGCGTTTTCTTCCTCGGGCAGCAAAAACACTCGATTTTTAAAAACAGCTAATAATAACATTTTTAAGCATGGAATTCCACCCCGAATCAAATTCTAGCATCCGTTATTACATCTGAGTCCAAAAAAATTTTTTGGTCCTGGGCAGCTTTTTTTCTGACCGCGGTATCACGCGTTTTCTTCTTCTGGGAGCAAAAACACTCGATTTTTAAAAACAGCTAATAATAACATTTTTAAGCATGGAATTCCACGCCGAATCACATTCTAGCATCCGTTATTACATTTGAGTCCCAAAAAATTTTTTTTGGTCCTGGGCAGCTTTTTTTCTGACCGCGGCATAACGCGTTTTCTTCCTCGGGCAAGAAAAACACTCGATTTTTAAAAACAGCTAATGATAACATTTTTAAGCATGGAATTCCACCCTGAATCACATTCTAGCATCCGTTATTACATTTGGGTCAAAAAAAATTTTTTGGTCCTGGGCAGCTTTTTTTCTGACCGCGGCATCACACGTTTTCTTCCTCGGGCAAGAAAAACAGTCGATTTTTAAAAACAGCTAATAATAACATTTTTAAGCATGGAATTCCACCCCGAATCACATTCTAGCATCCGTTATTACACTTGAGTCAAAAAAATTTTTTGGTCCTGGGCAGCTTTTTTTCTGACCGCGGCATCACGCGTTTTCTTCTTCTGGGAGCAAAAACACTCGATTTTTTAAAACAGCTAATAATAACATTTTTAAGCATCGAATTCCACCCCGAATCACATTCTAGCATCCGTTATTACATTTGAGTCAAAAAAAATTTTTGGTCCTGGGCAGCTTTTTTTCTGACCGCGGCATCACGCGTTTTCTTCCTCGGGCAGCAAAAACACTCGATTTTTAAAAACAGCTAATAATAACATTTTTAAGCATGGAATTCCACCCCGAATCACATTCTAGCATCCGTTATTACATTTGGGTCAAAAAAAATTTTTTGGTCCTGGGCAGCTTTTTTTCTGACCGCGGCATCACACGTTTTCTTCCTCGGGCAAGAAAAACAGTCGATTTTTAAAAACAGCTAATAATAACATTTTTAAGCATGGAATTCCACCCCGAATCACATTCTAGCATCCGTTATTACACTTGAGTCAAAAAAAATTTTTGGTCCTGGGCAGCTTTTTTTCTGACCGCGGCATCACGCGTTTTCTTCTTCTGGGAGCAAAAACACTCGATTTTTTAAAACAGCTAATAATAACATTTTTAAGCATGGAATTCCACCCCGAATCACATTCTAGCATCCGTTATTACATTTGAGTCAAAAAAAATTTTTGGTCCTGGGCAGCTTTTTTTCTGACCGCGGCATCACGCGTTTTCTTCCTCGGGCAGCAAAAACACTCGATTTTTAAAAACAGCTAATAATAACATTTTTAAGCATGGAATTCCACCCCAAATCACATTCTAGCATCCGTTATTACATTTGAGTCAAAAAAATTTTTTTGGTCCTGGGCAGCTTTTTTTCTGACCGCGGCATCACACGTTTTCTTCCTCGGGCAAGAAAAACAGTCGATTTTTAAAAACAGCTAATAATAACATTTTTAAGCATGGAATTCCACCCCGAATCACATTCTAGCATCCGTTATTACATTTGAGTCAAAAAAAATTTTTGGTCCTGGGCAGCTTTTTTTCTGACCGCGGCATCACGCGTTTTCTTCTTTTGGGAGCAAAAACACTCGATTTTTAAAAACAGCTAATAATAACATTTTTAAGCATGGAATTCCACCCCGAATCACATTCTAGCATCCGTTATTACATTTGAGTCAAAAAAAAATTTTGGTCCTGGGCAGCTTTTTTTCTGACCGCGGCATCACGCGTTTTCTTCCTCGGGCAAGAAAAACACTCGATTTTTAAAAACAGCTAATAATAACATTTTTAAGCATGGAATTCCACCCCGAATCACATTCTAGCATCCGTTATTACATTTGAGTCAAAAAAAAAATTTTGGTCCTGGGCAGCTTTTTTTCTGACCGCGGCATCACGCGTTTTCTTCCTCAGGCAAGAAAAACAGTCGATTTTTAAAAACAGCTAATAATAACATTTTTAAGCATGGAATTCCACCCCGAATCACTTTCTAGCATCCGTTATTACATTTGAGTCAAAAAAATTTTTTGGTCCTGGGCAGCTTTTTTTCTAACCGCGGCATCACGCGTTTTCTTCTTCTGGGAGCAAAAACACTCGATTTTTAAAAACAGCTAATAATAACATTTTTAAGCATGGAATTCCACCCCGAATCACATTCTAGCATCCGTTATTACATTTGAGTCAAAAAAATTTTTTGATCCTGGGCAGCTTTTTTTCTGACCGCGGCATCACGCGTTTTCTTCTTCTGGGAGCAAAAACACTCGATTTTTAAAAACAGCTAATAATAACATTTTTAAGCATGGAATTCCACCCCGAATCACATTCTAGCATCCTTTATTACATTTGAGTCAAAAAAAAATTTTTGGTCCTGGGCAGCTTTTTTTCTGACCGCGGCATCACGCGTTTTCTTCCTCGGGCAAGAAAAACACTCGATTTTTAAAAACAGCTAATAATAACATTTTTAAGCATGGAATTCCACCCCGAATCACATTCTAGCATCCTTTATTACATTTGAGTCAAAAAAAAATTTTTGGTCCTGGGCAGCTTTTTTTCTGACCGCGGCATCACGCGTTTTCTTCCTCGGGCAAGAAAAACACTCGATTTTTAAAAACAGCTAATAATAACATTTTTAAGCATGGAATTCCACCCCGAATCACATTCTAGCATCCTTTATTACATTTGAGTCAAAAAAAAATTTTTGGTCCTGGGCAGCTTTTTTTCTGACCGCGGCATCACGCGTTTTCTTCCTCGGGCAGCAAAAACACTCGATTTTTGAAAACAGCTAATAATAACATTTTTAAGCATGGAATTCCACCCCGAATCACATTCTAGCATCCGTTATTACATTTGAGTCAAAAAAAAATTTTGGTCCTGGGCAGCTTTTTTTCTGACCGCGGCATCACGCGTTTTCTTCCTCGGGCAGCAATAACACTCGATTTTTAAAAACAGCTAATAATAACATTTTTAAGCATGGAATTCCACCCCGAATCACATTCTAGCATCCGTAATTACATTTGAGTCCAAAAAAATTTTTTGGTCCTCGACAGCTTTTTTTCTGACCGCGGCATCACGGGTTTTCTTCCTCGGGCAGCAAAAACACTCGATTTTTAAAAACAGCTAATAATAACATTTTTAAGCATGGAATTCCACCCCGAATCACATTCTAGCATCCCTTATTACATTTGGGTCAAAAAAAATTTTTTGGTCCTGGGCACCGTTTTTTCTGACCGCGGCATCACGCGTTTTCTTCCTCGGGCAGCAAAAACACTCGATTTTTAAAAACAGCTAATAATAACGTTTTTAAGCATGGAATTCCACCCCAAATCACATTCTAGCATCCGTTATTACATTTGGGTCAAAAAAATTTTTTTGGTCCTGGGCAGCTTTTTTTCTGACCGCAGCATCACACGTTTTCTTCCTCGGGCAAGAAAAACAGTCGATTTTTAAAAACAGCTAATAATAACATTTTTAAGCATGGAATTCCACCCCGAATCACATTCTAGCATCCGTTATTACATTTGAGTCAAAAAAAAATTTTGGTCCTGGGCAGCTTTTTTTCTGACCGCGGCATCACACGTTTTCTTCCTCGGGCAAGAAAAACAGTCGATTTTTAAAAACAGCTAATAATAACATTTTTAAGCATGGAATTCCACCCCGAATCACATTCTAGCATCCGTTATTACATTTGAGTCAAAAAAAAATTTTGGTCCTGGGCAACTTTTTTTCTGACCGCGGCATCACGCGTTTTCTTCCTCGGGCAGCAATAACACTCGATTTTTAAAAACAGCTAATAATAACATTTTTAAGCATGGAATTCCACCCCGAATCACATTCTAGCATCCGTAATTACATTTGAGTCCAAAAAAATTTTTTGGTCCTCGACAGCTTTTTTTCTGACCGCGGCATCACGGGTTTTCTTCCTCGGGCAGCAAAAACACTCGATTTTTAAAAACAGCTAATAATAACATTTTTAAGCATGGAATTCCACCCCGAATCACATTCTAGCATCCCTTATTACATTTGGGTCAAAAAAAATTTTTTGGTCCTGGGCACCGTTTTTTCTGACCGCGGCATCACGCGTTTTCTTCCTCGGGCAGCAAAAACACTCGATTTTTAAAAACAGCTAATAATAACGTTTTTAAGCATGGAATTCCACCCCAAATCACATTCTAGCATCCGTTATTACATTTGGGTCAAAAAAATTTTTTTGGTCCTGGGCAGCTTTTTTTCTGACCGCGGCATCACACGTTTTCTTCCTCGGGCAAGAAAAACAGTCGATTTTTAAAAACAGCTAATAATAACATTTTTAAGCATGGAATTCCACCCCGAATCACATTCTAGCATCCGTTATTACATTTGAGTCAAAAAAAATTTTTGGTCCTGGGCAGCTTTTTTTCTGACCGCGGCATCACGCGTTTTCTTCCGCGGGCAGCAAAAACCATCGATTTTTGAAAACAACTAATAATAAAATTTTTAAGCATGGAATTCCACGCCGAATCACATTCTAGCATCCGTTGTTACATTTGAGTCAAAAAAAAATTTTTGGTCCTGGGCAGATTTTTTTCTGACCGCGGCATCACGCGTTTTCTTCCTCGGGCAGCAAATCCACTCGATTTTTAAAAACAGCTAATAATAACATTTTTAAGCATGGAATTCCACGCCGAATCACATTCTAGCATCCGTTATTACATTTGAGTCCAAAAAAATTTTTTGGTCCTGGGCAGCTTTTTTTCTGACCGCGGCATAACGCATTTTCTTCCTCGGGCAAGAAAAACACTCGATTTTTAAAAACAGCTAATGATAACATTTTTAAGCATGGAATTCCACCCTGAATCACATTCTAGCATCCGTTATTACATTTGGGTCAAAAAAAATTTTTTGGTCCTGGGCAGCTTTTTTTCTGACCGCGGCATCACACGTTTTCTTCCTCGGGCAAGAAAAACACTCGATTTTTAAAAACAGCTAATAATAACATTTTTAAGCATGGAATTCCACCCCGAATCACATTCTAGCATCCGTTATTACATTTGAGTCCAAAAAAATTTTTTGGTCCTGGGCAGCTTTTTTTCTGACCGCGGCATCACGCGTTTTCTTCCTCGGGCAGCAAAAACACTCGATTTTTAAAAACAGCTAATAATAACATTTTTAAGCATGGAATTCCACCCCGAATCACATTCTAGCATCCGTTATTACATTTGAGTCAAAAAAATTTTTTGGTCCTGGGCAGCTTTTTTTCTGACCGCGGCATCACGCGTTTTCTTCCTCGGGCAGCAAAAACACTCAATTTTTAAAAACAGCTAATAATAACATTTTTAAACATGGAATTCCACCCCGAATCACATTCTAGCATCCGTAATTACATTTGAGTCCAAAAAAATTTTTTGGTCCTCGACAGCTTTTTTTCTGACCGCGGCATCACGGGTTTTCTTCCTCGGGCAGCAAAAACACTCGATTTTTAAAAACAGCTAATAATAACATTTTTAAGCATGGAATTCCACCCCGAATCACATTCTAGCATCCCTTATTACATTTGGGTCAAAAAAAATTTTTTGGTCCTGGGCACCGTTTTTTCTGACCGCGGCATCACGCGTTTTCTTCCTCGGGCAGCAAAAACACTCGATTTTTAAAAACAGCTAATAATAACGTTTTTAAGCATGGAATTCCACCCCAAATCACATTCTAGCATCCGTTATTACATTTGGGTCAAAAAAATTTTTTTGGTCCTGGGCAGCTTTTTTTCTGACCGCGGCATCACACGTTTTCTTCCTCGGGCAAGAAAAACAGTAGATTTTTAAAAACAGCTAATAATAACATTTTTAAGCATGGAATTCCACCCCGAATCACATTCTAGCATCCGTTATTACATTTGAGTCAAAAAAAATTTTTGGTCCTGGGCAGCTTTTTTTCTGACCGCGGCATCACGCGTTTTCTTCCGCGGGCAGCAAAAACCATCGATTTTTGAAAACAGCTAATAATAACATTTTTAAGCATGGAATTCCACGCCGAATCACATTCTAGCATCCGTTGTTACATTTGAGTCAAAAAAAAATTTTTGGTCCTGGGCAGATTTTTTTCTGACCGCGGCATCACGCGTTTTCTTCCTCGGGCAGCAAATCCACTCGATTTTTAAAAACAGCTAATAATAACATTTTTAAGCATGGAATTCCACGCCGAATCACATTCTCGCATCCGTTATTACATTTGAGTCCAAAAAAATTTTTTGGTCCTGGGCAGCTTTTTTTCTGACCGCGGCATAACGCATTTTCTTCCTCGGGCAAGAAAAACACTCGATTTTTAAAAACAGCTAATGATAACATTTTTAAGCATGGAATTCCACCCTGAATCACATTCTAGCATCCGTTATTACATTTGGGTCAAAAAAAATTTTTTGGTCCTGGGCAGCTTTTTTTCTGACCGCGGCATCACACGTTTTCTTCCTCGGGCAAGAAAAACACTCGATTTTTAAAAACAGCTAATAATAACATTTTTAAGCATGGAATTCCACCCCGAATCACATTCTAGCATCCGTTATTACATTTGAGTCCAAAAAAATTTTTTGGTCCTGGGCAGCTTTTTTTCTGACCGCGGCATCACGCGTTTTCTTCTTCTGGGAGCAAAAACACTCGATTTTTTAAAACAGCTAATAATAACATTTTTAAGCATGGAATTCCACCCCGAATCACATTCTAGCATCCGTTATTACATTTGAGTCAAAAAAATTTTTTTTTCCTGGGCAGCTTTTTTTCTGACCGCGGCATCACGCGTTTTCTTCTTCTGGGAGCAAAAACACTCGATTTTTAAAAACAGCTAATAATAATATTTTTAAGCATGGAATTCCACCCTGAATCACATTCTAGCATCCGTTATTACATTTGAGTCAAAAAAATTTTTTTGGTCCTGGGCAGCTTTTTTTCTGACCGCGGCATCACACGTTTTCTTCCTCGGGCAAGAAAAACAGTCGATTTTTAAAAACAGCTAATAATAACATTTTTAAGCATGGAATTCCACCCCGAATCACATTCTAGCATCCGTTATTACATTTGAGTCAAAAAAAATTTTTTGGTCCTGGGCAGCGTTTTTTCTGACCGCGGCATCACGCGTTTTCTTCCTCGGGCAGCAAAAACACTCGATTTTTAAAAAGAGCTAATAATAACATTTTTAAGCATGGAATTCCACCCCGAATCACATTCTAGCATCCCTAATTACATTTGAGTCAAAAAAAAAATTTTGGTCCTGGGCAGCTTTTTTTCTGACCGCGGCATCACGCGTTTTCTTCCTCGGGCACCAAAAACACTCGATTTTTAAAAACAGCTAATAATAACATTTTTAAGCATGGAATTCCACCCCGAATCACATTCTAGCATCCGTTATTACATTTGAGTCAAAAAAAATTTTTGGTCCTGGGCAGCTTTTTTTCTGACCGCGGCATCACGCGTTTTCTTCCTCGGGCAGCAAAAACACTCGATTTTTAAAAACAGCTAATAATAACATTTTTAAGCATGGAATTCCACCCCGAATCACATTCTAGCATCCGTTATTACATTTGAGTCCAAAAAAATTTTTTGGTCCTGGGCAGCTTTTTTTCTGACCGCGGCATCACGCGTTTTCTTCTTCTGGGAGCAAAAACAGTCGATTTTTAAAAACAGCTAATAATAACATTTTTAAGCATGGAATTCCACGCCGAATCACATTCTAGCATCCGTTATTACATTTGGGTCAAAAAAAATTTTTTGGTCCTGGGCAGCTTTTTTTCTGACCGCGGCATCACACGTTTTCTTCCTCGGGCAAGAAAAACAGTCGATTTTTAAAAACAGCTAATAATAACATTTTTAAGCATGGAATTCCACCCCGAATCACATTCTAGCATCCGTTATTACATTTGAGTCAAAAAAAAATTTTTTTCCTGGGCAGCTTTTTTTCTGACCGCGGCATCACGCGTTCTCTTCCTCGGGCAGCAAAAACACTCGATTTTTAAAAACAGCTAATAATAACATTTTTAAGCATGGAATTCCACCCCGAATCACATTCTAGCATCCGTTATTAGATTTGAGTCAAAAAAAAATTTAGGTCCTGGGCAGCTTTTTTTCTGACCGCGGTATCATGCGTTTTCTTCCTCGGGCAGCAAAAACCATCAATTTTTGAAAACAGCTAATAATAACATTTTTAAGCATGGAATTCCACCCCGAATCACATTCTAGCATCCGTTATTACATTTGAGTCCAAAAAATTTTTTTGGTCCTGGGCAGCTTTTTTTCTGACCGCGGCATCACGGGTTTTCTTCCTCGGGCAGCAAAAACATTCGATTTTTAAAAACAGCTAATAATAACATTTTTAAGCATGGAATTCCACCCCGAATCACATTCTAGCATCCGTTATTACATTTGAGTCAAAAAAATTTTTTGGTCCTGGGCAGATTTTTTTCTGACCGCGGCATCACGCGTTTTCTTCTTCTGGGAGAAAAAACACTCGATTTTTAAAAACAGCTAATAATAACATTTTTAAGCATGGAATTCCACCCCGAATCACATTCTAGCATCCCTTATTACATTTGACTCAAAAAAAAATTTTTGGTCCTGGGCAGCTTTTTTTCTGACCGCGGCATCACGCGTTTTCTTCCGCGGGCAGCAAAAACCATCAATTTTTGAAAACAGCTAATAATAACATTTTTAAGCATGGAATTCCACGCCGAATCACATTCTAGCATCCGTTGTTACATTTGAGTCAAAAAAAAATTTTTGGTCCTGGGCAGATTTTTTTCTGACCGCGGCATCACGCGTTTTCTTCCTCGGGCAGCAAATCCACTCGATTTTTAAAAACAGCTAATAATAACATTTTTAAGCATGGAATTCCACGCCGAATCACATTCTAGCATCCGTTATTACATTTGGGTCAAAAAATTTTTTTTGGTCCTGGGCAGCTTTTTTTCTGACCGCGGCATCACACGTTTTCTTCCTCGGGCAAGAAAAACAGTCGATTTTTAAAAACAGCTAATAATAACATTTTTAAGCATGGAATTCCACCCCGAATCACATTCTAGCATCCGTTATTACATTTGAGTCAAAAGAAATTTTTGGTCCTTGGCAGCTTTTTTTCTGACCGCGGCATCACGCGTTTTCTTCCTCGGGCAGCAAAAACACTCGATTTTTAAAAACAGCTAATAATAACATTTTTAAGCATGGAATTCCACCCCAAATCACATTCTAGCATCCGTTATTACATTTGAGTCCAAAAAAATTTTTTGGTCCTGGGCAGCTTTTTTTCTGACCGCGGTATCACGCGTTTTCTTCCTTGGGCAAGAAAAACACTCGATTTTTAAAAACAGCTAATAATAACATTTTTAAGCATGGAATTCCACCCCGAATCACATTCTAGCATCCGTTATTACATTTGAGTCAAAAAAATTTTTTGGTCCTGGGCAGAGTTTTTTCTGACCGCGGCATCACGCGTTTTCTTCTTCTGGGAGAAAAAACACTCGATTTTTAAAAACAGCTAATAATAACATTTTTAAGCATGGAATTCCACGCCGAATCACATTCTAACATCCGTTATTACATTTGGGTCAAAAAAATTTTTTTGGTCCTGGGCAGCTTTTTTTCTGACCGCGGCATCACACGTTTTCTTCCTCGGGCAAGAAAAACAGTCGATTTTTTAAAACAGCTAATAATAACATTTTTAAGCATGGAATTCCACCCCGAATCACATTCTAGCATCCGTTATTACATTTGAGTCAAAAAAATTTTTTGGTCCTGGGCAGCTTTTTTTCTGACCGCGGCATCACGCGTTTTCTTCCTCGGGCAGCAAAAACACTCAATTTTTAAAAACAGCTAATAATAACATTTTTAAACATGGAATTCCACCCCGAATCACATTCTAGCATCCGTTATTACATTTGAGTAAAAAAAATTTTTTGGTCCTGGGCAGCTTTTTTTCTGACCGCGGCATCACGCATTTTCTTCTTCTGGGAGCAAAAACACTCGATTTTTAAAAACAGCTAATAATAATATTTTTAAGCATGGAATTCCACCCCGAATCACATTCTAGCATCCGTTATTACATTTGAGTCCAAAAAAAATTTTTGGTCCTGGGCAGCTTTTTTTCTGACCGCGGCATAACGCGTTTTCTTCCTCGGGCAAGAAAAACACTCGATTTTTAAAAACAGCTAATGATAACATTTTTAAGCATGGAATTCCACCCTGAATCACATTCTAGCATCCGTTATTACATTTGAGTCAAAAAATTTTTTTTGGTCCTGGGCAGCTTTTTTTCTGACCGCGGCATCACACGTTTTCTTCCTCGGGCAAGAAAAACAGTCGATTTTTAAAAACAGCTAATAATAACATTTTTAAGCATGGAATTCCACCCCGAATCACATTCTAGCATCCGTTATTACATTTGAGTCAAAAAAATTTTTTTTTCCTGGGCAGCTTTTTTTCTGACCGCGGCATCACGCGTTCTCTTCCTCGGGCAGCAAAAACACTCGATTTTTAAAAACAGCTAATAATAACATTTTTAAGCATGGAATTCCACCCCGAATCACATTCTAGCATCCGTTATTACATTTGAGTCAAAAAAATTTTTTGGTCCTGGGCATCTTTTTTTCTGACCGCGGCATCACGCGTTTTCTTCTTCTGGGAGCAAAAACACTCGATTTTTAAAAACAGCTAATAATAACATTTTTAAGCATGGAATTCCACCCCGAATCACATTCTAGCATCCGTTATTACATTTGAGTCAAAAAAAATTTTTGGTCCTGGGCAGAGTTTTTTCTGACCGCGGCATCACGCGTTTTCTTCTTCTGGGAGAAAAAACACTCGATTTTTAAAAACAGCTAATAATAACATTTTTAAGCATGGAATTCCACCCCGAATCACATTCTAGCATCCGTTATTACATTTGAGTCAAAAAAAATTTTTTGGTCCTGGGCAGCTTTTTTTCTGACCGCGGCATCACGCGTTTTCTTCCTCGGGCAGCAAAAACACTCGATTTTTGAAAACAGCTAATAATAACATTTTTAAGCATGGAATTCCACCCCGAATCACATTCTAGCATCCGTTATTACATTTGAGTCAAAAAAAATTTTTTGGTCCTGGGCAGCTTTTTTTCTGACCGCGGCATCACGCGTTTTCTTCCTCGGGCAGCAAAAACACTCGATTTTTGAAAACAGCTAATAATAACATTTTTAAGCATGGAATTCCACCCCGAATCACATTCTAGCATCCGTTATTACATTTGAGTCAAAAAAAAATTTTGGTCCTGGGCAGCTTTTTTTCTGACCGCGGCATCACGCGTTTTCTTCCTCGGGCAGCAAAAACACTCGATTTTTAAAAAGAGCTAATAATAACATTTTTAAGCATGGAATTCCACCCCGAATCACATTCTAGCATCCGTTATTACATTTGAGTCCAAAAAATTTTTTTGGTCCTGGGCAGCTTTTTTTCTGACCGCGGCATCACGCGTTTTCTTCCTCGGGCAGCAAAAACACTCGATTTTTAAAAACAGCTAATAATAACATTTTTAAGCATGGAATTCATCCCTGAATCACATTCTAGCATCCGTTATTACATTTGAGTCAAAAAAAAATTTTTGGTCCTGGGCAGATTTTTTTCTGATCGCGGCATCACGCGTTTTCTTCCTCGGGCAGCAAATCCACTCGATTTTTAAAAACAGCTAATAATAACATTTTTAAGCATGGAATGCCACCCCGAATCACATTCTAGCATCCGTTATTACATTTGAGTCCAAAAAAATTTTTGGTCCTGGGCAGCTTTTTTTCTGACCGCGGCATCACGCGTTTTCTTCCTCGGGCAGCAAAAACACTCGATTTTTAAAAACAGCTAATAATAACATTTTTAAGCATGGAATTCCACCCCGAATCACATTCTAGCATCCGTTATTACATTTGAGTCAAAAAAAATTTTGGTCCTGGGCAGCTTTTTTTCTGACCGCGGCATCACGCGTTTTCTTCCTCGGGCAGCAAAAACACTCGATTTTTAAAAACAGTTAATAATAACATTTTTAAGCATGGAATTCCACCCCGAATCACATTCTAGCATCCGTTATTACATTTGAGTCCAAAAAAATTTTTTGGTCCTGGGCAGCTTTTTTTCTGACCGCGGTATCACGCGTTTTCTTCCTCGGGCAAGAAAAACACTCGATTTTTAAAAACAGCTAATAATAACATTTTTAAGCATGGAATTCCACCCCGAATCACATTCTAGCATCCGTTATTACATTTGAGTCAAAAAAAATTTTTGGTCCTGGGCAGAGTTTTTTCTGACCGCGGCATCACGCGTTTTCTTCTTCTGGGAGAAAAAACACTCGATTTTTAAAAACAGCTAATAATAACATTTTTAAGCATGGAATTCCACCCCGAATCACATTCTAGCATCCCTTATTACATTTGACTCAAAAAAAATTTTTTGGTCCTGGGCAGCTTTTTTTCTGACGTTTTCATCCTCGGGCAGCATCACACGTTTTCTTCCTCGGGCAGCAAAAACCATCAATTTTTGAAAACAGCTAATAATAACATTTTTAAGCATTGAATTCCACACCGAATCACATTCTAGCATCCGTTATTACATTTGAGTCAAAAAAAAATTTTGGTCCTGGGCAGCTTTTTTTCTGACCGCGGCATCACGCGTTTTCTTCCTCGGGCAGCAAAAACACTCGATTTTTAAAAAGAGCTAATAATAACATTTTTAAGCATGGAATTCCACCCCGAATCACATTCTAGCATCCGTTATTACATTTGAGTCCAAAAAATTTTTTTGGTCCTGGGCAGCTTTTTTTCTGACCGCGGCATCACGCGTTTTCTTCCTCGGGCAGCAAAAACACTCGATTTTTAAAAACAGCTAATAATAACATTTTTAAGCATGGAATTCATCCCTGAATCACATTCTAGCATCCGTTATTACATTTGAGTCAAAAAAAAATTTTTGGTCCTGGGCAGATTTTTTTCTGATCGCGGCATCACGCGTTTTCTTCCTCGGGCAGCAAATCCACTCGATTTTTAAAAACAGCTAATAATAACATTTTTAAGCATGGAATTCCACCCCGAATCACATTCTAGCATCCGTTATTACATTTGAGTCCAAAAAAATTTTTGGTCCTGGGCAGCTTTTTTTCTGACCGCGGCATCACGCGTTTTCTTCCTCGGGCAGCAAAAACACTCGATTTTTAAAAACAGCTAATAATAACATTTTTAAGCATGGAATTCCACCCCGAATCACATTCTAGCATCCGTTATTACATTTGAGTCAAAAAAAATTTTTGGTCCTGGGCAGCTTTTTTTCTGACCGCGGCATCACGCGTTTTCTTCTTCTGGGAGCAAAAACAGTCGATTTTTAAAAACAGCTAATAATAACATTTTTAAGCATGGAATTCCACCCCGAATCACATTCTAGCATCCGTTATTACATTTGAGTCAAAAAAAATTTTGGTCCTGGGCAGCTTTTTTTCTGACCGCGGCATCACGCGTTTTCTTCCTCGGGCAGCAAAAACACTCGATTTTTAAAAACAGTTAATAATAACATTTTTAAGCATGGAATTCCACCCCGAATCACATTCTAGCATCCGTTATTACATTTGAGTCCAAAAAAATTTTTTGGTCCTGGGCAGCTTTTTTTCTGACCGCGGTATCACGCGTTTTCTTCCTCGGGCAAGAAAAACACTCGATTTTTAAAAACAGCTAATAATAACATTTTTAAGCATGGAATTCCACCCCGAATCACATTCTAGCATCCGTTATTACATTTGAGTCAAAAAAAATTTTTGGTCCTGGGCAGAGTTTTTTCTGACCGCGGCATCACGCGTTTTCTTCTTCTGGGAGAAAAAACACTCGATTTTTAAAAACAGCTAATAATAACATTTTTAAGCATGGAATTCCACCCCGAATCACATTCTAGCATCCCTTATTACATTTGACTCAAAAAAAATTTTTTGGTCCTGGGCAGCTTTTTTTCTGACCGCGGCATCACACGTTTTCTTCCTCGGGCAGCAAAAACCATCAATTTTTGAAAACAGCTAATAATAACATTTTTAAGCATTGAATTCCACACCGAATCACATTCTAGCATCCGTTGTTACATTTGAGTCAAAAAAAATTTTTTGGTCCTGGGCAGATTTTTTTCTGACCGCGGCATCACGCGTTTTCTTCCTCGGGCAAGAAAAACAGTCGATTTTTAAAAACAGCTAATAATAACATTTTTAAGCATGGAATTCCACGCCGAATCACATTCTAGCATCCGTTGTTACATTTGAGTCAAAAAAAAATTTTTGGGCCTGGGCAGATTTTTTTCTGACCGCGGCATCACGCGTTTTCTTCCTCGGGCAGCAAATCCACTCGATTTTTAAAAGCAGCTAATAATAACATTTTTAAGCATGGAATTCCACCCCGAATCACATTCTAGCATCCGTTATTACATTTGAGTCCAAAAAAATTTTTTGGTCCTGGGCAGCTTTTTTTCTGACCACGGCATCACGCGTTTTCTTCCTCGGGCAGCAAAAACACTCGATTTTTAAAAACAGCTAATAATAACATTTTTAAGCATGGAATTCCACTCCGAATCACATTCTAGCATCCGTTATTACATTTGAGTCAAAAAAATTTTTTGGTCCTGGGCAGCTTTTTTTCTGACCGCGGCATCACGCGTTTTCTTCCTCGGGCAGCAAAAACACTCGATTTTTAAAAACAGCTAATGATAACATTTTTAAGCATGGAATTCCACCCCGAATCACATTCTAGCATCCGTTATTACATTTGAGTCAAAAAAATTTTTTGGTCCTGGGCAGCTTTTTTTCTGACCGCGGCATCACGCGTTTTCTTCCTCGGGCAGCAAAAACACTCGATTTTTAAAAACAGCTAATGATAACATTTTTAAGCATGGAATTCCACCCCGAATCACATTCTAGCATCCCTTATTACATTTGAGTCCAAAAAAATTTTTTGGTCCTGGGCAGCTTTTTTTCTGACGTTTTCATCCTCGGGCAGCATCACACGTTTTCTTCCTCGGGCAGCAAAAACCATCAATTTTTGAAAACAGCTAATAATAACATTTTTAAGCATTGAATTCCACACCGAATCACATTCTAGCATCCGTTGTTACATTTGAGTCAAAAAAAATTTTTTGGTCCTGGGCAGATTTTTTTCTGACCGCGGCATAACGCGTTTTCTTCCTCGGGCAAGAAAAACAGTCGATTTTTAAAAACAGCTAATAATAACATTTTTAAGCATGGAATTCCACGCCGAATCACATTCTAGCATCCGTTGTTACATTTGAGTCAAAAAAAAATTTTTGGGCCTGGGCAGATTTTTTTCTGACCGCGGCATCACGCGTTTTCTTCCTCGGGCAGCAAATCCACTCGATTTTTAAAAGCAGCTAATAATAACATTTTTAAGCATGGAATTCCACCCCGAATCACATTCTAGCATCCGTTATTACATTTGAGTCCAAAAAAATTTTTTGGTCCTGGGCAGCTTTTTTTCTGACCACGGCATCACGCGTTTTCTTCCTCGGGCAGCAAAAACACTCGATTTTTAAAAACAGCTAATAATAACATTTTTAAGCATGGAATTCCACTCCGAATCACATTCTAGCATCCGTTATTACATTTGAGTCAAAAAAATTTTTTGGTCCTGGGCAGCTTTTTTTCTGACCGCGGCATCACGCGTTTTCTTCCTCGGGCAGCAAAAACACTCGATTTTTAAAAACAGCTAATGATAACATTTTTAAGCATGGAATTCCACCCCGAATCACATTCTAGCATCCGTTATTACATTTGAGTCAAAAAAATTTTTTGGTCCTGGGCAGCTTTTTTTCTGACCGCGGCATCACGCGTTTTCTTCTTCTGGGAGCAAAAACAGTCGATTTTTAAAAACAGCTAATAATAACATTTTTAAGCATGGAATTCCACCCCGAATCACATTCTAGCATCCGTTATTACATTTGAGTCAAAAAAAATTTTGGTCCTGGGCAGCTTTTTTTCTGACCGCGGCATCACGCGTTTTCTTCCTCGGGCAGCAAAAACACTCGATTTTTAAAAACAGTTAATAATAACATTTTTAAGCATGGAATTCCACCCCGAATCACATTCTAGCATCCGTTATTACATTTGAGTCCAAAAAAATTTTTTGGTCCTGGGCAGCTTTTTTTCTGACCGCGGTATCACGCGTTTTCTTCCTCGGGCAAGAAAAACACTCGATTTTTAAAAACAGCTAATAATAACATTTTTAAGCATGGAATTCCACCCCGAATCACATTCTAGCATCCGTTATTACATTTGAGTCAAAAAAAATTTTTGGTCCTGGGCAGAGTTTTTTCTGACCGCGGCATCACGCGTTTTCTTCTTCTGGGAGAAAAAACACTCGATTTTTAAAAACAGCTAATAATAACATTTTTAAGCATGGAATTCCACCCCGAATCACATTCTAGCATCCCTTATTACATTTGACTCAAAAAAAATTTTTTGGTCCTGGGCAGCTTTTTTTCTGACCGCGGCATCACACGTTTTCTTCCTCGGGCAGCAAAAACCATCAATTTTTGAAAACAGCTAATAATAACATTTTTAAGCATTGAATTCCACCCCGAATCACATTCTAGCATCCGTTGTTACATTTGAGTCAAAAAAAAATTTTTGGTCCTGGGCAGATTTTTTTCTGACCGCGGCATCACGCGTTTTCTTCCTCGGGCAAGAAAAACAGTCGATTTTTAAAAACAGCTAATAATAACATTTTTAAGCATGGAATTCCACCCCGAATCACATTCTCGCATCCGTTATTACATTTGAGTCAAAAAAAATTTTGGTCCTGGGCAGCTTTTTTTCTGACCGCGGCATCACGCGTTTTCTTCCTCGGGCAGCAAAAACACTCGATTTTTAAAAACAGTTAATAATAACATTTTTAAGCATGGAATTCCACCCCGAATCACATTCTAGCATCCGTTATTACATTTGAGTCCAAAAAAATTTTTTGGTCCTGGGCAGCTTTTTTTCTGACCGCGGTATCACGCGTTTTCTTCCTCGGGCAAGAAAAACACTCGATTTTTAAAAACAGCTAATAATAACATTTTTAAGCATGGAATTCCACCCCGAATCACATTCTAGCATCCGTTATTACATTTGAGTCAAAAAAATTTTTTGGTCCTGGGCAGAGTTTTTTCTGACCGCGGCATCACGCGTTTTCTTCTTCTGGGAGAAAAAACACTCGATTTTTAAAAACAGCTAATAATAACATTTTTAAGGATGGAATTCCACCCCGAATCACATTCTAGCATCCCTTATTACATTTGAGTCCAAAAAAATTTTTTGGTCCTGGGCAGCTTTTTTTCTGACCGCGGCATCACACGTTTTCTTCCTCGGGCAGCAAAAACCATCAATTTTTGAAAACAGCTAATAATAACATTTTTAAGCATGGAATTCCACGCCGAATCACATTCTAGCATCCGTTGTTACATTTGAGTCAAAAAAAAATTTTTGGGCCTGGGCAGATTTTTTTCTGACCGCGGCATCACGCGTTTTCTTCCTCGGGCAGCAAATCCACTCGATTTTTAAAAACAGCTAATAATAACATTTTTAAGCATGGAATTCCACGCCGAATCACATTCTAGCATCCGTTATTACATTTGGGTCAAAAAATTTTTTTTGGTCCTGGGCAGCTTTTTTTCTGACCGCGGCATCACACGTTTTCTTCCTCGGGCAAGAAAAACAGTCGATTTTTAAAAACAGCTAATAATAACATTTTTAAGCATGGAATTCCACCCCGAATCACATTCTAGCATCCGTTATTACATTTGAGTCAAAAGAAATTTTTGGTCCTTGGCAGCTTTTTTTCTGACCGCGGCATCACGCGTTTTCTTCCTCGGGCAGCAAAAACACTCGATTTTTAAAAACAGCTAATAATAACATTTTTAAGCATGGAATTCCACCCCAAATCACATTCTAGCATCCGTTATTACATTTGAGTCCAAAAAAATTTTTTGGTCCTGGGCAGCTTTTTTTCTGACCGCGGTATCACGCGTTTTCTTCCTTGGGCAAGAAAAACACTCGATTTTTAAAAACAGCTAATAATAACATTTTTAAGCATGGAATTCCACCCCGAATCACATTCTAGCATCCGTTATTACATTTGAGTCAAAAAAAATTTTTGGTCCTGGGCAGAGTTTTTTCTGACCGCGGCATCACGCGTTTTCTTCTTCTGGGAGAAAAAACACTCGATTTTTAAAAACAGCTAATAATAACATTTTTAAGCATGGAATTCCACGCCGAATCACATTCTAACATCCGTTATTACATTTGGGTCAAAAAAATTTTTTTGGTCCTGGGCAGCTTTTTTTCTGACCGCGGCATCACACGTTTTCTTCCTCGGGCAAGAAAAACAGTCGATTTTTTAAAACAGCTAATAATAACATTTTTAAGCATGGAATTCCACCCCGAATCACATTCTAGCATCCGTTATTACATTTGAGTCAAAAAAAATTTTTGGTCCTGGGCAGCTTTTTTTCTGACCGCGGCATCACGCGTTTTCTTCCTCGGGCAGCAAAAACACTCAATTTTTAAAAACAGCTAATAATAACATTTTTAAACATGGAATTCCACCCCGAATCACATTCTAGCATCCGTTATTACATTTGAGTAAAAAAAATTTTTTGGTCCTGGGCAGCTTTTTTTCTGACCGCGGCATCACGCATTTTCTTCTTCTGGGAGCAAAAACACTCGATTTTTAAAAACAGCTAATAATAATATTTTTAAGCATGGAATTCCACCCCGAATCACATTCTAGCATCCGTTATTACATTTGAGTCCAAAAAAAATTTTTGGTCCTGGGCAGCTTTTTTTCTGACCGCGGCATAACGCGTTTTCTTCCTCGGGCAAGAAAAACACTCGATTTTTAAAAACAGCTAATGATAACATTTTTAAGCATGGAATTCCACCCTGAATCACATTCTAGCATCCGTTATTACATTTGAGTCAAAAAATTTTTTTTGGTCCTGGGCAGCTTTTTTTCTGACCGCGGCATCACACGTTTTCTTCCTCGGGCAAGAAAAACAGTCGATTTTTAAAAACAGCTAATAATAACATTTTTAAGCATGGAATTCCACCCCGAATCACATTCTAGCATCCGTTATTACATTTGAGTCAAAAAAAATTTTTTTTCCTGGGCAGCTTTTTTTCTGACCGCGGCATCACGCGTTCTCTTCCTCGGGCAGCAAAAACACTCGATTTTTAAAAACAGCTAATAATAACATTTTTAAGCATGGAATTCCACCCCGAATCACATTCTAGCATCCGTTATTACATTTGAGTCAAAAAAAATTTTTGGTCCTGGGCATCTTTTTTTCTGACCGCGGCATCACGCGTTTTCTTCTTCTGGGAGCAAAAACACTCGATTTTTAAAAACAGCTAATAATAACATTTTTAAGCATGGAATTCCACCCCGAATCACATTCTAGCATCCGTTATTACATTTGAGTCAAAAAAAATTTTTGGTCCTGGGCAGAGTTTTTTCTGACCGCGGCATCACGCGTTTTCTTCTTCTGGGAGAAAAAACACTCGATTTTTAAAAACAGCTAATAATAACATTTTTAAGCATGGAATTCCACCCCGAATCACATTCTAGCATCCGTTATTACATTTGAGTCAAAAAAAATTTTTTGGTCCTGGGCAGCTTTTTTTCTGACCGCGGCATCACGCGTTTTCTTCCTCGGGCAGCAAAAACACTCGATTTTTGAAAACAGCTAATAATAACATTTTTAAGCATGGAATTCCACCCCGAATCACATTCTAGCATCCGTTATTACATTTGAGTCAAAAAAAATTTTTTGGTCCTGGGCAGCTTTTTTTCTGACCGCGGCATCACGCGTTTTCTTCCTCGGGCAGCAAAAACACTCGATTTTTGAAAACAGCTAATAATAACATTTTTAAGCATGGAATTCCACCCCGAATCACATTCTAGCATCCGTTATTACATTTGAGTCAAAAAAAAATTTTGGTCCTGGGCAGCTTTTTTTCTGACCGCGGCATCACGCGTTTTCTTCCTCGGGCAGCAAAAACACTCGATTTTTAAAAAGAGCTAATAATAACATTTTTAAGCATGGAATTCCACCCCGAATCACATTCTAGCATCCGTTATTACATTTGAGTCCAAAAAATTTTTTTGGTCCTGGGCAGCTTTTTTTCTGACCGCGGCATCACGCGTTTTCTTCCTCGGGCAGCAAAAACACTCGATTTTTAAAAACAGCTAATAATAACATTTTTAAGCATGGAATTCATCCCTGAATCACATTCTAGCATCCGTTATTACATTTGAGTCAAAAAAAAATTTTTGGTCCTGGGCAGATTTTTTTCTGATCGCGGCATCACGCGTTTTCTTCCTCGGGCAGCAAATCCACTCGATTTTTAAAAACAGCTAATAATAACATTTTTAAGCATGGAATTCCACCCCGAATCACATTCTAGCATCCGTTATTACATTTGAGTCCAAAAAAATTTTTGGTCCTGGGCAGCTTTTTTTCTGACCGCGGCATCACGCGTTTTCTTCCTCGGGCAGCAAAAACACTCGATTTTTAAAAACAGCTAATAATAACATTTTTAAGCATGGAATTCCACCCCGAATCACATTCTAGCATCCGTTATTACATTTGAGTCAAAAAAAATTTTGGTCCTGGGCAGCTTTTTTTCTGACCGCGGCATCACGCGTTTTCTTCCTCGGGCAGCAAAAACACTCGATTTTTAAAAACAGTTAATAATAACATTTTTAAGCATGGAATTCCACCCCGAATCACATTCTAGCATCCGTTATTACATTTGAGTCCAAAAAAATTTTTTGGTCCTGGGCAGCTTTTTTTCTGACCGCGGTATCACGCGTTTTCTTCCTCGGGCAAGAAAAACACTCGATTTTTAAAAACAGCTAATAATAACATTTTTAAGCATGGAATTCCACCCCGAATCACATTCTAGCATCCGTTATTACATTTGAGTCAAAAAAAATTTTTGGTCCTGGGCAGAGTTTTTTCTGACCGCGGCATCACGCGTTTTCTTCTTCTGGGAGAAAAAACACTCGATTTTTAAAAACAGCTAATAATAACATTTTTAAGCATGGAATTCCACCCCGAATCACATTCTAGCATCCCTTATTACATTTGACTCAAAAAAAATTTTTTGGTCCTGGGCAGCTTTTTTTCTGACGTTTTCATCCTCGGGCAGCATCACACGTTTTCTTCCTCGGGCAGCAAAAACCATCAATTTTTGAAAACAGCTAATAATAACATTTTTAAGCATTGAATTCCACACCGAATCACATTCTAGCATCCGTTATTACATTTGAGTCAAAAAAAAATTTTGGTCCTGGGCAGCTTTTTTTCTGACCGCGGCATCACGCGTTTTCTTCCTCGGGCAGCAAAAACACTCGATTTTTAAAAAGAGCTAATAATAACATTTTTAAGCATGGAATTCCACCCCGAATCACATTCTAGCATCCGTTATTACATTTGAGTCCAAAAAATTTTTTTGGTCCTGGGCAGCTTTTTTTCTGACCGCGGCATCACGCGTTTTCTTCCTCGGGCAGCAAAAACACTCGATTTTTAAAAACAGCTAATAATAACATTTTTAAGCATGGAATTCATCCCTGAATCACATTCTAGCATCCGTTATTACATTTGAGTCAAAAAAAAATTTTTGGTCCTGGGCAGATTTTTTTCTGATCGCGGCATCACGCGTTTTCTTCCTCGGGCAGCAAATCCACTCGATTTTTAAAAACAGCTAATAATAACATTTTTAAGCATGGAATTCCACCCCGAATCACATTCTAGCATCCGTTATTACATTTGAGTCCAAAAAAATTTTTGGTCCTGGGCAGCTTTTTTTCTGACCGCGGCATCACGCGTTTTCTTCCTCGGGCAGCAAAAACACTCGATTTTTAAAAACAGCTAATAATAACATTTTTAAGCATGGAATTCCACCCCGAATCACATTCTAGCATCCGTTATTACATTTGAGTCAAAAAAATTTTTTGGTCCTGGGCAGCTTTTTTTCTGACCGCGGCATCACGCGTTTTCTTCTTCTGGGAGCAAAAACAGTCGATTTTTAAAAACAGCTAATAATAACATTTTTAAGCATGGAATTCCACCCCGAATCACATTCTAGCATCCGTTATTACATTTGAGTCAAAAAAAATTTTGGTCCTGGGCAGCTTTTTTTCTGACCGCGGCATCACGCGTTTTCTTCCTCGGGCAGCAAAAACACTCGATTTTTAAAAACAGTTAATAATAACATTTTTAAGCATGGAATTCCACCCCGAATCACATTCTAGCATCCGTTATTACATTTGAGTCCAAAAAAATTTTTTGGTCCTGGGCAGCTTTTTTTCTGACCGCGGTATCACGCGTTTTCTTCCTCGGGCAAGAAAAACACTCGATTTTTAAAAACAGCTAATAATAACATTTTTAAGCATGGAATTCCACCCCGAATCACATTCTAGCATCCGTTATTACATTTGAGTCAAAAAAAATTTTTGGTCCTGGGCAGAGTTTTTTCTGACCGCGGCATCACGCGTTTTCTTCTTCTGGGAGAAAAAACACTCGATTTTTAAAAACAGCTAATAATAACATTTTTAAGCATGGAATTCCACCCCGAATCACATTCTAGCATCCCTTATTACATTTGACTCAAAAAAAATTTTTTGGTCCTGGGCAGCTTTTTTTCTGACCGCGGCATCACACGTTTTCTTCCTCGGGCAGCAAAAACCATCAATTTTTGAAAACAGCTAATAATAACATTTTTAAGCATTGAATTCCACACCGAATCACATTCTAGCATCCGTTGTTACATTTGAGTCAAAAAAAATTTTTTGGTCCTGGGCAGATTTTTTTCTGACCGCGGCATCACGCGTTTTCTTCCTCGGGCAAGAAAAACAGTCGATTTTTAAAAACAGCTAATAATAACATTTTTAAGCATGGAATTCCACGCCGAATCACATTCTAGCATCCGTTGTTACATTTGAGTCAAAAAAAAATTTTTGGGCCTGGGCAGATTTTTTTCTGACCGCGGCATCACGCGTTTTCTTCCTCGGGCAGCAAATCCACTCGATTTTTAAAAGCAGCTAATAATAACATTTTTAAGCATGGAATTCCACCCCGAATCACATTCTAGCATCCGTTATTACATTTGAGTCCAAAAAAATTTTTTGGTCCTGGGCAGCTTTTTTTCTGACCACGGCATCACGCGTTTTCTTCCTCGGGCAGCAAAAACACTCGATTTTTAAAAACAGCTAATAATAACATTTTTAAGCATGGAATTCCACTCCGAATCACATTCTAGCATCCGTTATTACATTTGAGTCAAAAAAATTTTTTGGTCCTGGGCAGCTTTTTTTCTGACCGCGGCATCACGCGTTTTCTTCCTCGGGCAGCAAAAACACTCGATTTTTAAAAACAGCTAATGATAACATTTTTAAGCATGGAATTCCACCCCGAATCACATTCTAGCATCCGTTATTACATTTGAGTCAAAAAAATTTTTTGGTCCTGGGCAGCTTTTTTTCTGACCGCGGCATCACGCATTTTCTTCCTCGGGCAGCAAAAACACTCGATTTTTAAAAACAGCTAATGATAACATTTTTAAGCATGGAATTCCACCCCGAATCACATTCTAGCATCCCTTATTACATTTGAGTCCAAAAAAATTTTTTGGTCCTGGGCAGCTTTTTTTCTGACGTTTTCATCCTCGGGCAGCATCACACGTTTTCTTCCTCGGGCAGCAAAAACCATCAATTTTTGAAAACAGCTAATAATAACATTTTTAAGCATTGAATTCCACACCGAATCACATTCTAGCATCCGTTGTTACATTTGAGTCAAAAAAAATTTTTTGGTCCTGGGCAGATTTTTTTCTGACCGCGGCATAACGCGTTTTCTTCCTCGGGCAAGAAAAACAGTCGATTTTTAAAAACAGCTAATAATAACATTTTTAAGCATGGAATTCCACGCCGAATCACATTCTAGCATCCGTTGTTACATTTGAGTCAAAAAAAAATTTTTGGGCCTGGGCAGATTTTTTTCTGACCGCGGCATCACGCGTTTTCTTCCTCGGGCAGCAAATCCACTCGATTTTTAAAAGCAGCTAATAATAACATTTTTAAGCATGGAATTCCACCCCGAATCACATTCTAGCATCCGTTATTACATTTGAGTCCAAAAAAATTTTTTGGTCCTGGGCAGCTTTTTTTCTGACCACGGCATCACGCGTTTTCTTCCTCGGGCAGCAAAAACACTCGATTTTTAAAAACAGCTAATAATAACATTTTTAAGCATGGAATTCCACTCCGAATCACATTCTAGCATCCGTTATTACATTTGAGTCAAAAAAATTTTTTGGTCCTGGGCAGCTTTTTTTCTGACCGCGGCATCACGCGTTTTCTTCCTCGGGCAGCAAAAACACTCGATTTTTAAAAACAGCTAATGATAACATTTTTAAGCATGGAATTCCACCCCGAATCACATTCTAGCATCCGTTATTACATTTGAGTCAAAAAAATTTTTTGGTCCTGGGCAGCTTTTTTTCTGACCGCGGCATCACGCGTTTTCTTCTTCTGGGAGCAAAAACAGTCGATTTTTAAAAACAGCTAATAATAACATTTTTAAGCATGGAATTCCACCCCGAATCACATTCTAGCATCCGTTATTACATTTGAGTCAAAAAAAATTTTGGTCCTGGGCAGCTTTTTTTCTGACCGCGGCATCACGCGTTTTCTTCCTCGGGCAGCAAAAACACTCGATTTTTAAAAACAGTTAATAATAACATTTTTAAGCATGGAATTCCACCCCGAATCACATTCTAGCATCCGTTATTACATTTGAGTCCAAAAAAATTTTTTGGTCCTGGGCAGCTTTTTTTCTGACCGCGGTATCACGCGTTTTCTTCCTCGGGCAAGAAAAACACTCGATTTTTAAAAACAGCTAATAATAACATTTTTAAGCATGGAATTCCACCCCGAATCACATTCTAGCATCCGTTATTACATTTGAGTCAAAAAAAATTTTTGGTCCTGGGCAGAGTTTTTTCTGACCGCGGCATCACGCGTTTTCTTCTTCTGGGAGAAAAAACACTCGATTTTTAAAAACAGCTAATAATAACATTTTTAAGCATGGAATTCCACCCCGAATCACATTCTAGCATCCCTTATTACATTTGACTCAAAAAAAATTTTTTGGTCCTGGGCAGCTTTTTTTCTGACCGCGGCATCACACGTTTTCTTCCTCGGGCAGCAAAAACCATCAATTTTTGAAAACAGCTAATAATAACATTTTTAAGCATTGAATTCCACCCCGAATCACATTCTAGCATCCGTTGTTACATTTGAGTCAAAAAAAATTTTTTGGTCCTGGGCAGATTTTTTTCTGACCGCGGCATCAGGCGTTTTCTTCCTCGGGCAAGAAAAACAGTCGATTTTTAAAAACAGCTAATAATAACATTTTTAAGCATGGAATTCCACCCCGAATCACATTCTAGCATCCGTTATTACATTTGAGTCAAAAAAAATTTTGGTCCTGGGCAGCTTTTTTTCTGACCGCGGCATCACGCGTTTTCTTCCTCGGGCAGCAAAAACACTCGATTTTTAAAAACAGTTAATAATAACATTTTTAAGCATGGAATTCCACCCCGAATCACATTCTAGCATCCGTTATTACATTTGAGTCCAAAAAAATTTTTTGGTCCTGGGCAGCTTTTTTTCTGACCGCGGTATCACGCGTTTTCTTCCTCGGGCAAGAAAAACACTCGATTTTTAAAAACAGCTAATAATAACATTTTTAAGCATGGAATTCCACCCCGAATCACATTCTAGCATCCGTTATTACATTTGAGTCAAAAAAAATTTTTGGTCCTGGGCAGAGTTTTTTCTGACCGCGGCATCACGCGTTTTCTTCTTCTGGGAGAAAAAACACTCGATTTTTAAAAACAGCTAATAATAACATTTTTAAGCATGGAATTCCACCCCGAATCACATTCTAGCATCCCTTATTACATTTGACTCAAAAAAAATTTTTTGGTCCTGGGCAGCTTTTTTTCTGACCGCGGCATCACACGTTTTCTTCCTCGGGCAGCAAAAACCATCAATTTTTGAAAACAGCTAATAATAACATTTTTAAGCATTGAATTCCACCCCGAATCACATTCTAGCATCCGTTGTTACATTTGAGTCAAAAAAAATTTTTTGGTCCTGGGCAGATTTTTTTCTGACCGCGGCATCAGGCGTTTTCTTCCTCGGGCAAGAAAAACAGTCGATTTTTAAAAACAGCTAATAATAACATTTTTAAGCATGGAATTCCACCCCGAATCACATTCTAGCATCCGTTATTACATTTGAGTCAAAAAAAATTTTGGTCCTGGGCAGCTTTTTTTCTGACCGCGGCATCACGCGTTTTCTTCCTCGGGCAGCAAAAACACTCGATTTTTAAAAACAGTTAATAATAACATTTTTAAGCATGGAATTCCACCCCGAATCACATTCTAGCATCCGTTATTACATTTGAGTCCAAAAAAATTTTTTGGTCCTGGGCAGCTTTTTTTCTGACCGCGGTATCACGCGTTTTCTTCCTCGGGCAAGAAAAACACTCGATTTTTAAAAACAGCTAATAATAACATTTTTAAGCATGGAATTCCACCCCGAATCACATTCTAGCATCCGTTATTACATTTGAGTCAAAAAAAATTTTTGGTCCTGGGCAGAGTTTTTTCTGACCGCGGCATCACGCGTTTTCTTCTTCTGGGAGAAAAAACACTCGATTTTTAAAAACAGCTAATAATAACATTTTTAAGGATGGAATTCCACCCCGAATCACATTCTAGCATCCCTTATTACATTTGAGTCCAAAAAAATTTTTTGGTCCTGGGCAGCTTTTTTTCTGACCGCGGCATCACACGTTTTCTTCCTCGGGCAGCAAAAACCATCAATTTTTGAAAACAGCTAATAATAACATTTTTAAGCATGGAATTCCACGCCGAATCACATTCTAGCATCCGTTGTTACATTTGAGTCAAAAAAAAATTTTTGGGCCTGGGCAGATTTTTTTCTGACCGCGGCATCACGCGTTTTCTTCCTCGGGCAGCAAATCCACTCGATTTTTAAAAACAGCTAATAATAACATTTTTAAGCATGGAATTCCACCCCGAATCACATTCTAGCATCCGTTATTACATTTGAGTCCAAAAAAATTTTTTGGTCCTGGGCAGCTTTTTTTCTGACCGCGGCATCACGTGTTTTCTTCCTCGGGCAGCAAAAACACTTGATTTTTAAAAACAGCTAATAATAACATTTTTAAGCATGGAATTCCACCCCGAATCACATTCTAGCATCCGTTATTACATTTGAGTCAAAAAAAATTTTTTGGTCCTGGGCAGCTTTTTTTCTGCCCGCGGCATCACGCGTTTTCTTCCTCGGGCAGCAAAAACACTCGATTTTTGAAAACAGCTAATAATAACATTTTTAAGCATGGAATTCCACCTCGAATCACATTCTAGCATCCGTTATTACATTTGAGTCAAAAAAAAATTTTGGTCCTGGGCAGCTTTTTTTCTGACCGCGGCATTACGCGTTTTCTTCCTCGGGCAGCAAAAACACTCGATTTTTAAAAACAGCTAATAATAACATTTTTAACCATGGAATTCCACCCTGAATCACATTCTAGCATCCGTTATTACATTTGGGTGAAAAAAAATTTTTTGGTCCTGGGCAGCTTTTTTTCTGACCGCGGCATCACGCGTTTTCTTCCTCGGGCAAGAAAAACAGTCGATTTTTAAAAACAGCTAATAATAACATTTTTAAGCATGGAATTCCACCCCGAATCACATTCTAGCATCCGTTATTACATTTGAGTCAAAAAAAATTTTTGGTCCTGGGCAGCTTTTTTTCTGACCGCGGCATCACGCGTTTTCTTCCTCGGGCAGCAAAAACACTCGATTTTTAAAAACAGCTAATAATAACATTTTTAAGCATGGAATTCCACCCCGAATCACATTCTAGCATCCGTTATTACATTTGAGTCAAAAAAATTTTTTGGTCCTGGGCAGCTTTTTTTCTGACCGAGGCATCACGCGTTTTCTTCCTCGGGCAGCAAAAACACTCGATTTTTAAAAACAGCTAATGATAACATTTTTAAGCATGGAATTCCACCCCGAATCACATTCTAGCATCCGTTATTACATTTGAGTCAAAAAAAATTTTTGGTCCTGGGCAGCATTTTTCCTGACCGTGGAGTCACGCGTTTTCTTCCCCAGGCACCAAAAAGGCTTGATTTTTGAAAAGTGGAAGCAACACCATTTTTAGACATGGAATTTCATCCTGAAACTCATCCTGGGGTCCGTTTTTGCATTTGGTTTAAAAAAAAAAGTGTGGCTTCAAAAAACATTTTTTTCCTGGGCAGCATTTTTCCTGACCGCGGAGTCACGCGTTTTCTTCCCCAGGCACCAAAAAGGCTTGATTTTTAAAAAGTGGAAGCAACACCATTTTTAGACATGATATTTCATCCTGAAACTCATACTGGGGTCCGTTTTTGCATTTGGTTTAAAAAAACAAATGTGGCTTCAAAAAACATTTTTTTCATGGGCAGCATTTTTCCTGACCGCGGAGTCACGCGTTTTCTTCCCCAGGCACCAAAAAGGCTCGATTTTTAAAAAGTGGAAGCAACACCATTTTTAGACATGGAATTTCATCCTGAAACTCATCCTGGGGTCCGTTTTTGCATTTGGTTTAAAAAAACAAATGTGGCTTCAAAAAACAACTTTTTTTTCCTGGGCAGCATTTTTCCTGACCGCGGAGTCGCACGTTTTCTTCCCCAGGCACCAAAAAGGCTTGATTTTTAAAAAGTGGAAGCAAAACCATTTTAGGACATGGAATTTCATCCTGAAACTCATCCTGGGGTCCGTTTTTGCATTTGGTTTTAAAGAAAAAAATTGACTTCAAAAAACATTTTTGTTCCTGGGCAGCATTTTTCCTGACCGCGGAGTCACGAGTTTTCTTCCCCAGGCACCAAAAAGGCTTGATTTTTAAAAAGTGGAAGCATCACCATTTTTAGACATGGAATTTCATCCCGAAACTCATCCTGGGGTCCGTATTTACATATGGTTTTAAAGAAAAAAATTGACTTCAAAAAACATTTTTGTTCCTGGGCAGCATTTTTCCTGACCGCAGAGTCACGCGTTTTCTTCCCCAGGCACCAAAAAGGCTTGATTTTTAAAAAGTGGAAGCAACACCATTTTTAGACATGGAATTTCATCCCGAAACTCATCCTGGGGTCTGTATTTGCATATGGTTTTAAAGAAAAAAATTGACTTCAAAAAACATTTTTTTCCTGGGCAGCATTTTTCCTGACTGCGGAGTCACGCGTTTTCTTCCCCAGGCACCAAAAAGGCTTGATTTTTAAAAAGTGGAAGCAACACCATTTTTAGACATGGAATTTCATCCTGAAACTCATCCTGGGGTCCCTTTTTGCATTTGGTTTAAAAAAACAAATGTGGCTTCAAAAAACATTTTTTTCCTGGGCAGCATTTTTCCTGACTGCGGAGTCACACGTTTTCTTCCCCAGGCATCAAAAAGGCTCGAATTTGAAAAAGTCGAAGCAACACAATTTTTAGACATGGAATTTCATCCCGAAACACATCCTGGGGACCGTATTTGCATATGGTTTTAAAGAAAAAAATTGACTTCAAAAAACATTTTTGTTCCTGGGCAGCATTTTTCCTGACTGCGGAGTCACGCGTTTTCTTCCCCAGGCACCAAAAAGGCTCGATTTTTAAAAAGTGGAAGCAACACCATTTTTAGACATGGAATTTCATCCTGAAACTCATCCTGGGGTCCGTTTTTGCATTTGGTTTAAAAAAACAAATGTGGCTTCAAAAAACATTTTTTTCCTGGGCAGCATTTTTCCTGACCGCGGAGTCACGCGTTTTCTTCCCCAGGCACCAAAAAGGCCTGATTTTTAAAAAGTGGAAGCAACACCATTTTTAGACATGGAATTTCATCCTGAAACTCATCCTGGGGTCCGTTTTTGCATTTGGTTTAAAAAAACAAATGTGACTTCAAAAAACATTTTTGTTCCTGGGCAGCATTTTTCCTGACCGCGGAGTCACGCGTTTTCTTCCCCAGGCACCAAAAAGGCTCGATTTTTAAAAAGTGGAAGCAACACCATTTTTAGATATGGAATTTCATCCTGAAACTCATCCTGGGGTCCGTTTTTGCATTTGGTTTAAAAAAACAAATGTGACTTCAAAAAACATTTTTGTTCCTGGGCAGCATTTTTCCTGACCGCGGAGTCACGCGTTTTCTTCCCCAGGCACCAAAAAGGCTCGATTTTTAAAAAGTGGAAGCAACACCATTTTTAGACATGGAATTTCATCCCGAAACTCATCCTGGGGTCCGTATTGGCATTTGGTTTTTTTTTTTTTTAAAAAAAATGACTTCAAAAAACATTTTGCTTCTTGGGCAGCATTTTCTTGACTACGGAGTTGCACGTTTTCTTCCCCAGGCACCAAAAAGGCTCAATTTTTAAAAAGTGGAAGCAACACCATTTTTAGACATGGAATTTCATCCCGAAAGTCATCCAGGCGTCCGTTTTTGCATTCGGTTTAAAAAAACAAATGTGGCTTCAGAAAACATTTTTTTCCTGGGCAGCATTTTTCCTGACCGCGGAGTCACGCGTTTTCTTCCCCAGGCACCAAAAAGGCCTGATTTTTAAAAAGTGGAAGCAACACCATTTTTAGACATGGAATTTCATCCTGAAACTCATCCTGGGGTCCGTTTTTGCATTTGGTTTAAAAAAACAAATGTGACTTCAAAAAACATTTTTGTTCCTGGGCAGCATTTTTCCTGACCGCAGAGTCACGCGTTTTCTTCCCCAGGCACCAAAAAGGCTCGATTTTTAAAAAGTGGAAGCAACACCATTTTTAGACATGGAATTTCATCCCGAAACTCATCCTGGGGTCCGTATTTGCATTCGGTTTAAAAAAACAAATGTGGCTTCAGAAAACATTTTTTTTCCTGGGCAGCATTTTTCCTGACGGCGGAGTCACGCGTTTTCTTCCCCAGGCACCAAAAAGGCTCGATTTTTAAAAAGTGGAAGCAACACCATTTTTAGACATGGAATTCCATCCTGAAACTCATCCTGGGGTCCGTTTTTGCATTTGGTTTAAAAAAACAAATGTGGCTTCAAAAAACATTTTTTTCCTGGGCAGGATTTTTCCTGACCGCGGAGTCACGCGTTTTCTTCCCCAGGCACCAAAAAGGCTCGATTTTTAAAAAGTGGAAGCAACACCATTTTTAGACATGGAATTTCATCCTGAAACTCATCCTGGGGTCCGTTTTTGCATTTGGTTTAAAAAAACAAATGTGGCTTCAAAAAACAACTTTTTTTTCCTGGGCAGGATTTTTCCTGACCGCGGAGTCGCGCGTTTTCTTCCCCAGGCACCAAAAAGGCTTGATTTTTAAAAAGTGGAAGCAAAACCATTTTAGGACATGGAATTTCATCCTGAAACTCATCCTGGGGTCCGTTTTTGCATTTGGTTTTAAAGAAAAAAATTGACTTCAAAAAACATTTTTGTTCCTGGGCAGCATTTTTCCTGACCGCGGAGTCACGCGTTTTCTTCCCCAGGCACCAAAAAGGCTTGATTTTTAAAAAGTGGAAGCATCACCATTTTTAGACATGGAATTTCATCCCGAAACTCATCCTGGGATCCGTATTTGCATATGGTTTTAAAGAAAAAAATTGACTTCAAAAAACATTTTTGTTCCTGGGCAGCATTTTTCCTGACCGCAGAGTCACGCGTTTTCTTCCCCAGGCACCAAAAAGGCTTGATTTTTAAAAAGTGGAAGCAACACCATTTTTAGACATGGAATTTCATCCCGAAACTCATCCTGGGGTCCGTATTTGCATATGGTTTTAAAGAAAAAAATTGACTTCAAAAAACATTTTTTTCCTGGGCAGCATTTTTCCTGACTGCGGAGTCACGCGTTTTCTTCCCCAGGCACCAAAAAGGCTTGATTTTTAAAAAGTGGAAGCAACACCATTTTTAGACATGGAATTTCATCCTGAAACTCATCCTGGGGTCCCTTTTTGCATTTGGTTTAAAAAAACAAATGTGGCTTCAAAAAACATTTTTTTCCTGGGCAGCATTTTTCCTGACTGCGGAGTCACACGTTTTCTTCCCCAGGCATCAAAAAGGCTCGAATTTGAAAAAGTCGAAGCAACACAATTTTTAGACATGGAATTTCATCCCGAAACACATCCTGGGGACCGTATTTGCATATGGTTTTAAAGAAAAAAATTGACTTCAAAAAACATTTTTGTTCCTGGGCAGCATTTTTCCTGACTGCGGAGTCACGCGTTTTCTTCCCCAGGCACCAAAAAGGCTCGATTTTTAAAAAGTGGAAGCAACACCATTTTTAGACATGGAATTTCATCCTGAAACTCATCCTGGGGTCCGTTTTTGCATTTGGTTTAAAAAAACAAATGTGGCTTCAAAAAACATTTTTTTCCTGGGCAGCATTTTTCCTGACCGCGGAGTCACGCGTTTTCTTCCCCAGGCACCAAAAAGGCCTGATTTTTAAAAAGTGGAAGCAACACCATTTTTAGACATGGAATTTCATCCTGAAACTCATCCTGGGGTCCGTTTTTGCATTTGGTTTAAAAAAACAAATGTGACTTCAAAAAACATTTTTGTTCCTGGGCAGCATTTTTCCTGACCGCGGAGTCACGCGTTTTCTTCCCCAGGCACCAAAAAGGCTCGATTTTTAAAAAGTGGAAGCAACACCATTTTTAGATATGGAATTTCATCCTGAAACTCATCCTGGGGTCCGTTTTTGCATTTGGTTTAAAAAAACAAATGTGACTTCAAAAAACATTTTTGTTCCTGGGCAGCATTTTTCCTGACCGCGGAGTCACGCGTCTTCTTCCCAAGGCACCAAAAAGGCTCGATTTTTAAAAAGTGGAAGCAACACCATTTTTAGACATGGAATTTCATCCCGAAACTCATCCTGGGGTCCGTATTGGCATTTGGTTTTTTTTTTTTTAAAAAAAAATGACTTCAAAAAACATTTTGCTTCTTGGGCAGCATTTTCTTGACTACGGAGTTGCACGTTTTCTTCCCCAGGCACCAAAAAGGCTCAATTTTTAAAAAGTGGAAGCAACACCATTTTTAGACATGGAATTTCATCCCGAAAGTCATCCAGGCGTCCGTTTTTGCATTCGGTTTAAAAAAACAAATGTGGCTTCAGAAAACATTTTTTTCCTGGGCAGCATTTTTCCTGACCGCGGAGTCACGCGTTTTCTTCCCCAGGCACCAAAAAGGCCTGATTTTTAAAAAGTGGAAGCAACACCATTTTTAGACATGGAATTTCATCCTGAAACTCATCCTGGGGTCCGTTTTTGCATTTGGTTTAAAAAAACAAATGTGACTTCAAAAAACATTTTTGTTCCTGGGCAGCATTTTTCCTGACCGCAGAGTCACGCGTTTTCTTCCCCAGGCACCAAAAAGGCTCGATTTTTAAAAAGTGGAAGCAACACCATTTTTAGACATGGAATTTCATCCCGAAACTCATCCTGGGGTCCGTATTTGCATTCGGTTTAAAAAAACAAATGTGGCTTCAGAAAACATTTTTTTTCCTGGGCAGCATTTTTCCTGACGGCGGAGTCACGCGTTTTCTTCCCCAGGCACCAAAAAGGCTCGATTTTTAAAAAGTGGAAGCAACACCATTTTTAGACATGGAATTTCATCCTGAAACTCATCCTGGGGTCCGTTTTTGCATTTGGTTTAAAAAAACAAATGTGGCTTCAAAAAACATTTTTTTCCTGGGCAGCATTTTTCCTGACCGCGGAGTCACGCGTTTTCTTCCCCAGGCACCAAAAAGGCTCGATTTTTAAAAAGTGGAAGCAACACCATTTTTAGACATGGAATTTCATCCCGAATCTCATCCTGGGGTCCGTTTTTGCATTTGGTTTAAAAAAACAAATGTGGCTTCAAAAAACATTTTTTTCCTGGGCAGCATTTTTCCTGACCGTGGAGTCACGCGTTTTCTTCCCCAGGCACCAAAAAGGCTCAATTTTTAAAAAGTGGAAGCAACACCATTTTTAGACATGGAATTTCATCCTGAAAGTCATCCTGGGGTCCGTTTTTGCATTTGGTTTAAAAAAACAAATGTGGCTTCAAAAAACATTTTTTTCCTGGGCAGGATTTTTCCTGACCGCGGAGTCCCACGTTTTCTTCCCCAGGCACCAAAAAGGCTCTATTTTTAAAAAGTGGAAGCAACACCATTTTTAGACATGGAATTTCATCCTGAAAGTCATCCTGGGGTCCGTTTTTGCATTTGGTTTAAAAATAACAAATGTGGCTTCAAAAAACATTTTTTTCCTGGGCAGCATTTTTCCTGACCGCGCAGTCACGTGTTTTCTTCCCCAGGCACGAAAAAGGCTCGATTTTTAAAAAGTGGAAGCAACACCATTTTTAGACATGGAATTTCATCCCGAAAGTCATCCTGGCGTCCGTTTTTGCATTTGGTTTAAAAAAACAAATGTGGCTTCAGAAAACATTTTTTTTCCTGGGCAGCATTTTTTCTGACCGCGGAGTCACGCGTTTTCTTCCCCTGGCACCAAAAAGGCTCGATTTTTAAAAAGTGGAAGCAATACCATTTTTAGACATGGAATTTCATCCCGAAACTCATCCTGGGGTCCGTTTTTGCATTTGGTTTAAAAAAACAAATTTGGCTTCAAAAAACATTTTTGTTCCTGGGCAGCATTTTTCCTGACTGCGGAGTCACGCGTTTTCTTCCCCAGGCACCAAAAAGGCTCGATTTTTAAAAAGTGGAAGCAACACCATTTTTAGACATGGAATTTCATCCTGAAACTCATCCTGGGGTCCGTTTTTGCATTTGGTTTAAAAAAACAAATGTGGCTTCAAAAAACATTTTTTTCCTGGGCAGCATTTTTCCTGACCGCGGAGTCACGCGTTTTCTTCCCCAGGCACCAAAAAGGCCTGATTTTTAAAAAGTGGAAGCAACACCATTTTTAGACATGGAATTTCATCCTGAAACTCATCCTGGGGTCCGTTTTTGCATTTGGTTTAAAAAAACAAATGTGACTTCAAAAAACATTTTTGTTCCTGGGCAGCATTTTTCCTGACCGCGGAGTCACGCGTTTTCTTCCCCAGGCACCAAAAAGGCTCGATTTTTAAAAAGTGGAAGCAACACCATTTTTAGACATGGAATTTCATCCCGAAACACATCCTGGGGACCGTATTTGCATATGGTTTTAAAGAAAAAAATTGACTTCAAAAAACATTTTTGTTCCTGGGCAGCATTTTTCCTGACTGCGGAGTCACGCGTTTTCTTCCCCAGGCACCAAAAAGGCTCGATTTTTAAAAAGTGGAAGCAACACCATTTTTAGACATGGAATTTCATCCTGAAACTCATCCTGGGGTCCGTTTTTGCATTTGGTTTAAAAAAACAAATGTGGCTTCAAAAAACATTTTTTTCCTGGGCAGCATTTTTCCTGACCGCGGAGTCACGCGTTTTCTTCCCCAGGCACCAAAAAGGCCTGATTTTTAAAAAGTGGAAGCAACACCATTTTTAGACATGGAATTTCATCCTGAAACTCATCCTGGGGTCCGTTTTTGCATTTGGTTTAAAAAAACAAATGTGACTTCAAAAAACATTTTTGTTCCTGGGCAGCATTTTTCCTGACCGCGGAGTCACGCGTTTTCTTCCCCAGGCACCAAAAAGGCTCGATTTTTAAAAAGTGGAAGCAACACCATTTTTAGATATGGAATTTCATCCTGAAACTCATCCTGGGGTCCGTTTTTGCATTTGGTTTAAAAAAACAAATGTGACTTCAAAAAACATTTTTGTTCCTGGGCAGCATTTTTCCTGACCGCGGAGTCACGCGTCTTCTTCCCCAGGCACCAAAAAGGCTCGATTTTTAAAAAGTGGAAGCAACACCATTTTTAGACATGGAATTTCATCCCGAAACTCATCCTGGGGTCCGTATTGGCATTTGGTTTTTTTTTTTTTAAAAAAAAATGACTTCAAAAAACATTTTGCTTCTTGGGCAGCATTTTCTTGACTACGGAGTTGCACGTTTTCTTCCCCAGGCACCAAAAAGGCTCAATTTTTAAAAAGTGGAAGCAACACCATTTTTAGACATGGAATTTCATCCCGAAAGTCATCCAGGCGTCCGTTTTTGCATTCGGTTTAAAAAAACAAATGTGGCTTCAGAAAACATTTTTTTCCTGGGCAGCATTTTTCCTGACCGCGGAGTCACGCGTTTTCTTCCCCAGGCACCAAAAAGGCCTGATTTTTAAAAAGTGGAAGCAACACCATTTTTAGACATGGAATTTCATCCTGAAACTCATCCTGGGGTCCGTTTTTGCATTTGGTTTAAAAAAACAAATGTGACTTCAAAAAACATTTTTGTTCCTGGGCAGCATTTTTCCTGACCGCAGAGTCACGCGTTTTCTTCCCCAGGCACCAAAAAGGCTCGATTTTTA
This sequence comes from Pantherophis guttatus, assembly GCF_059756535.1. NCBI lineage: Eukaryota > Metazoa > Chordata > Lepidosauria > Squamata > Colubridae > Pantherophis > Pantherophis guttatus. Next base: position 5,935,721 of record NC_142079.1, on the reverse strand, counting down.
AAAAGTGGAAGCAACACCATTTTTAGACATGGAATTTCATCCCGAAACTCATCCTGGGGTCCGTATTTGCATTCGGTTTAAAAAAACAAATGTGGCTTCAGAAAACATTTTTTTTCCTGGGCAGCATTTTTCCTGACGGCGGAGTCACGCGTTTTCTTCCCCAGGCACCAAAAAGGCTCGATTTTTAAAAAGTGGAAGCAACACCATTTTTAGACATGGAATTTCATCCTGAAACTCATCCTGGGGTCCGTTTTTGCATTTGGTTTAAAAAAACAAATGTGGCTTCAAAAAACATTTTTTTCCTGGGCAGCATTTTTCCTGACCGCGGAGTCACGCGTTTTCTTCCCCAGGCACCAAAAAGGCTCGATTTTTAAAAAGTGGAAGCAACACCATTTTTAGACATGGAATTTCATCCCGAATCTCATCCTGGGGTCCGTTTTTGCATTTGGTTTAAAAAAACAAATGTGGCTTCAAAAAACATTTTTTTCCTGGGCAGCATTTTTCCTGACCGTGGAGTCACGCGTTTTCTTCCCCAGGCACCAAAAAGGCTCAATTTTTAAAAAGTGGAAGCAACACCATTTTTAGACATGGAATTTCATCCTGAAAGTCATCCTGGGGTCCGTTTTTGCATTTGGTTTAAAAAAACAAATGTGGCTTCAAAAAACATTTTTTTCCTGGGCAGGATTTTTCCTGACCGCGGAGTCCCACGTTTTCTTCCCCAGGCACCAAAAAGGCTCTATTTTTAAAAAGTGGAAGCAACACCATTTTTAGACATGGAATTTCATCCTGAAAGTCATCCTGGGGTCCGTTTTTGCATTTGGTTTAAAAATAACAAATGTGGCTTCAAAAAACATTTTTTTCCTGGGCAGCATTTTTCCTGACCGCGCAGTCACGTGTTTTCTTCCCCAGGCACGAAAAAGGCTCGATTTTTAAAAAGTGGAAGCAACACCATTTTTAGACATGGAATTTCATCCCGAAAGTCATCCTGGCGTCCGTTTTTGCATTTGGTTTAAAAAAACAAATGTGGCTTCAGAAAACATTTTTTTTCCTGGGCAGCATTTTTTCTGACCGCGGAGTCACGCGTTTTCTTCCCCTGGCACCAAAAAGGCTCGATTTTTAAAAAGTGGAAGCAATACCATTTTTAGACATGGAATTTCATCCCGAAACTCATCCTGGGGTCCGTTTTTGCATTTGGTTTAAAAAAACAAATTTGGCTTCAGAAAACATTTTTTTCCTGGGCAGCATTTTTCCTGACCGCAGAGTCACGCGTTTTCTTCCCCAGGCACCAAAAGGCTCGATTTTTAAAAAGTGGAAGCAATACCATTTTTAGACATGGAATTTCATCCTGAAACTCATCCTGGGGTCCGTTTTTGCATTTGGTTTAAAAAAACAAATGTGGCTTCAAAAAACTTTTTTTTCCTGGGCAGCATTTTTCCTGACCGCGGAGTCACGCGTTTTCTTCCCCTGGCACCAAAAAGGCTCGATTTTTAAAAAGTGGAAGCAACACCATTTTTAGACATGGAATTTCATCCCGAAACTCATCCTGGGGTCCGTTTTTGCATTTGGTTTAAAAAAACAAATGTGGCTTCAGAAAACATTTTTTTCCTGGGCAGCATTTTTCCTGACCGCGGAGTCACGCGTTTTCTTCCCCAGGCACCAAAAAGGCTCGATTTTTAAAAAGTGGAAGCAACACCATTTTTAGACATGGAATTTCATCCCGAAACTCATCCTGGGGTCCGTATTTGCATTTGGTTTTTTTTTTTAAAAAAAATGACTTCAAAAAACATTTTGGTTCTTGGGCAGCATTTTCTTGACTACGGAGTTGCACGTTTTCTTCCCCAGGCACCAAAAAGGCTCAATTTTTAAAAAGTGGAAGCAACACCATTTTTAGACATGGAATTTCATCCCGAAAGTCATCCAGGCGTCCGTTTTTGCATTCGGTTTAAAAAAACAAATGTGGCTTCAAAAAACATTTTTTTCCTGGGCAGCATTTTTCCTGCCCGCGGAGTCACGCGTCTTCTTCCCTAGGCACCAAAAAGGCCTGATTTTTAAAAAGTGGAAGCAACACCATTTTTAGACATGGAATTTCATCCTGAAACTCATCCTGGGGTCCGTTTTTGCATTTGGTTTAAAAAAACAAATGTGACTTCAAAAAACATTTTTGTTCCTGGGCAGCATTTTTCCTGACCGCGGAGTCACGCGTTTTCTTCCCCAGGCACCAAAAAGGCTCGATTTTTAAAAAGTGGAAGTAACACCATTTTTAGACATGGAATTTCATCCCGAAACTCATCCTGGGGTCCGTATTTGCATTCGGTTTAAAAAAACAAATGTGGCTTCAGAAAACATTTTTTTCCTGGGCAGCATTTTTCCTGACCGCGGAGTCACGCGTTTTCTTGCCCAGGCACCAAAAAGGCTCGATTTTTAAAAAGTGGAAGCAACACCATTTTTAGACATGGAATTCCATCCTGAAACTCATCCTGGGGTCCGTTTTTGCATTTGGTTTAAAAAAACAAATGTGGCTTCAAAAAACATTTTTTTCCTGGGCAGGATTTTTCCTGACCGCGGAGTCAAGCGTTTTCTTCCCCAGGCACCAAAAAGGCTCGATTTTTAAAAAGTGGAAGCAACACCATTTTTAGACATGGAATTTCATCCTGAAAGTCATCCTGGGGTCCGTTTTTGCATTTGGTTTAAAAAAACAAATGTGGCTTCAGAAAACATTTTTTTTCCTGGGCAGCATTTTTTCTGACCGCGGAGTCACGCGTATTCTTCCCCAGGCACCAAAAAGGCTCGATTTTTAAAAAGTGGAAGCAATACCATTTTTAGACATGGAATTTCATCCCGAAACTCATCCTGGGGTCCGTTTTTGCATTTGGTTTAAAAAAACAAATTTGGCTTCAGAAAACATTTTTTTCCTGGGCAGCATTTTTCCTGACCGCAGAGTCACGCGTTTTCTTCCCCAGGCACCTAAAAGGCTCAATTTTTAAAAAGTGTAAGCAACACCATTTTTAGACATGGAATTTCATCCCGAAAGTCATCCAGGCGTCCGTTTTTGCATTCGGTTTAAAAAAACAAATGTGGCTTCAGAAAACATTTTTTTCCTGGGCAGCATTTTTCCTGACCGCGGAGTCACGTGTTTTCTTCCCCAGGCACCAAAAAGGCTCGATTTTTAAAAAGTGGAAGCAACACCATTTTTAGACATGGAATTTCATCCTGAAACTCATCCTGGGGTCCATTTTTGCATTCGGTTTAAAAAAACAAATGTGGCTTCAGAAAACATTTTTTTCCTGGGCAGCATTTTTCCTGACCGCGGAGTCACGCGTTTTCTTCCCCAGGCACCAAAAAGGCCTGATTTTTAAAAAGTGGAAGCAACACCATTTTTAGACATGGAATTTCATCCTGAAACTCATCCTGGGGTCCGTTTTTGCATTTGGTTTAAAAAAACAAATGTGGCTTCAAAAAACATTTTTTTCCTGGGCAGCATTTTTCCTGACCGCGGAGTCACGCGTTTTCTTCCCCAGGCACCAAAAAGGCCTGATTTTTAAAAAGTGGAAGCAACACCATTTTTAGACATGGAATTTCATCCTGAAACTCATCCTGGGGTCCGTTTTTGCATTTGGTTTAAAAAAACAAATGTGACTTCAAAAAACATTTTTGTTCCTGGGCAGCATTTTTCCTGACCGCGGAGTCACACGTTTTCTTCCCCAGGCACCAAAAAGGCTCGATTTTTAAAAAGTGGAAGCAACACCATTTTTAGACATGGAATTTCATCCCGAATCTCATCCTGGGGTCCGTTTTTGCATTTGGTTTAAAAAAACAAATGTGGCTTCAAAAAACTTTTTTTTCCTCGGCAGCATTTTTCCTGACCGCAGAGTCACGCGTTTTCTTCCCCAGGCACCAAAAAGGCTCGATTTTTAAAAAGTGGAAGCAACACCATTTTTAGACATGGAATTTCATCCTGAAACTCATCCTGGGGTCCGTTTTTGCATTTGGTTTAAAGAAACTAATGTGGCTTCAAAAAACTTTTTTTTCCTGGGCAGCATTTTTCCTGACCGCGGAGTCACACGTTTTCTTCCCCAGGCACCTAAAAGGCTCAATTTTTAAAAAGTGTAAGCAACACCATTTTTAGACATGGAATTTCATCCCGAAAGTCATCCAGGCGTCCGTTTTTGCATTCGGTTTAAAAAAACAAATGTGGCTTCAGAAAACATTTTTTTCCTGGGCAGCATTTTTCCTGACCGCGGAGTCACGCGTTTTCTTCCCCAGGCACCAAAAAGGCTCGATTTTTAAAAAGTGGAAGCAACACCATTTTTAGACATGGAATTTCATCCTGAAACTCATCCTGGGGTCCGTTTTTGCATTTGGTTTAAAGAAACAAATGTGGCTTCAAAAAACTTTTTTTTCCTGGGCAGCATTTTTCCTGACCGCGGAGTCACACGTTTTCTTCCCCAGGCACCAAAAAGGCTCAATTTTTAAAAAGTGGAAGCAACACCATTTTTAGACATGGAATTTCATCCTGAAAGTCATCCTGGGGTCCGTTTTTGCATTTGGTTTAAAAAAACAAATGTGGCTTCAAAAAACATTTTTTTCCTGGGCAGGATTTTTCCTGACCGCGGAGTCACACGTTTTCTTCCCCAGGCACCAAAAAGGCTCGATTTTTAAAAAGTGGAAGCAACACCATTTTTAGACATGGAATTTCATCCTGAAAGTCATCCTGGGGTCCGTTTTTGCATTTGGTTTAAAAAAACAAATGTGTCTTCAAAAAACATTTTTTTCCTGGGCAGCATTTTTCCTGACCGTGGAGTCACGCGTTTTCTTCCCCAGGCACCAAAAAGGCTCAATTTTTAAAAAGTGGAAGTAACACCATTTTTAGACATGGAATTTCATCCTGAAACTCATCCTGGGGTCCGTTTTTGCATTTGGTTTAAAAATAACAAATGTGGCTTCAAAAAACATTTTTTTCTTGGGCAGCATTTTTCCTGACCGCGGAGTCACGCGTTTTCTTCCCCTGGCACCAAAAAGGCTCGATTTTTAAAAAGTGGAAGCAATACCATTTTTAGACATGGAATTTCATCCCGAAACTCATCCTGGGGTCCGTTTTTGCATTTGGTTTAAAAAAACAAATTTGGCTTCAGAAAACATTTTTTTCCTGGGCAGCATTTTTCCTGACCGCAGAGTCACGCGTTTTCTTCCCCAGGCACCAAAAAGGCTCGATTTTTAAAAAGTGGAAGCAACACCATTTTTAGACATGGAATTTCATCCTGAAACTCATCCTGGGGTCCGTTTTTGCATTTGGTTTAAAGAAACTAATGTGGCTTCAAAAAACTTTTTTTTCCTGGGCAGCATTTTTCCTGACCGCGGAGTCACACGTTTTCTTCCCCAGGCACCTAAAAGGCTCAATTTTTAAAAAGTGTAAGCAACACCATTTTTAGACATGGAATTTCATCCCGAAAGTCATCCAGGCGTCCGTTTTTGCATTCGGTTTAAAAAAACAAATGTGGCTTCAGAAAACATTTTTTTCCTGGGCAGCATTTTTCCTGACCGCGGAGTCACGCGTTTTCTTGCCCAGGCACCAAAAAGGCTCGATTTTTAAAAAGTGGAAGCAACACCATTTTTAGACATGGAATTCCATCCTGAAACTCATCCTGGGGTCCGTTTTTGCATTTGGTTTAAAAAAACAAATGTGGCTTCAAAAAACATTTTTTTCCTGGGCAGGATTTTTCCTGACCGCGGAGTCAAGCGTTTTCTTCCCCAGGCACCAAAAAGGCTCGATTTTTAAAAAGTGGAAGCAACACCATTTTTAGACATGGAATTTCATCCTGAAAGTCATCCTGGGGTCCGTTTTTGCATTTGGTTTAAAAAAACAAATGTGGCTTCAGAAAACATTTTTTTTCCTGGGCAGCATTTTTTCTGACCGCGGAGTCACGCGTATTCTTCCCCAGGCACCAAAAAGGCTCGATTTTTAAAAAGTGGAAGCAATACCATTTTTAGACATGGAATTTCATCCCGAAACTCATCCTGGGGTCCGTTTTTGCATTTGGTTTAAAAAAACAAATTTGGCTTCAGAAAACATTTTTTTCCTGGGCAGCATTTTTCCTGACCGCAGAGTCACGCGTTTTCTTCCCCAGGCACCTAAAAGGCTCAATTTTTAAAAAGTGTAAGCAACACCATTTTTAGACATGGAATTTCATCCCGAAAGTCATCCAGGCGTCCGTTTTTGCATTCGGTTTAAAAAAACAAATGTGGCTTCAGAAAACATTTTTTTCCTGGGCAGCATTTTTCCTGACCGCGGAGTCACGTGTTTTCTTCCCCAGGCACCAAAAAGGCTCGATTTTTAAAAAGTGGAAGCAACACCATTTTTAGACATGGAATTTCATCCTGAAACTCATCCTGGGGTCCATTTTTGCATTCGGTTTAAAAAAACAAATGTGGCTTCAGAAAACATTTTTTTCCTGGGCAGCATTTTTCCTGACCGCGGAGTCACGCGTTTTCTTCCCCAGGCACCAAAAAGGCCTGATTTTTAAAAAGTGGAAGCAACACCATTTTTAGACATGGAATTTCATCCTGAAACTCATCCTGGGGTCCGTTTTTGCATTTGGTTTAAAAAAACAAATGTGGCTTCAAAAAACATTTTTTTCCTGGGCAGCATTTTTCCTGACCGCGGAGTCACGCGTTTTCTTCCCCAGGCACCAAAAAGGCCTGATTTTTAAAAAGTGGAAGCAACACCATTTTTAGACATGGAATTTCATCCTGAAACTCATCCTGGGGTCCGTTTTTGCATTTGGTTTAAAAAAACAAATGTGACTTCAAAAAACATTTTTGTTCCTGGGCAGCATTTTTCCTGACCGCGGAGTCACACGTTTTCTTCCCCAGGCACCAAAAAGGCTCGATTTTTAAAAAGTGGAAGCAACACCATTTTTAGACATGGAATTTCATCCCGAATCTCATCCTGGGGTCCGTTTTTGCATTTGGTTTAAAAAAACAAATGTGGCTTCAAAAAACTTTTTTTTCCTGGGCAGCATTTTTCCTGACCGCAGAGTCACGCGTTTTCTTCCCCAGGCACCAAAAAGGCTCGATTTTTAAAAAGTGGAAGCAACACCATTTTTAGACATGGAATTTCATCCTGAAACTCATCCTGGGGTCCGTTTTTGCATTTGGTTTAAAGAAACTAATGTGGCTTCAAAAAACTTTTTTTTCCTGGGCAGCATTTTTCCTGACCGCGGAGTCACACGTTTTCTTCCCCAGGCACCTAAAAGGCTCAATTTTTAAAAAGTGTAAGCAACACCATTTTTAGACATGGAATTTCATCCCGAAAGTCATCCAGGCGTCCGTTTTTGCATTCGGTTTAAAAAAACAAATGTGGCTTCAGAAAACATTTTTTTCCTGGGCAGCATTTTTCCTGACCGCGGAGTCACGCGTTTTCTTCCCCAGGCACCAAAAAGGCTCGATTTTTAAAAAGTGGAAGCAACACCATTTTTAGACATGGAATTTCATCCTGAAACTCATCCTGGGGTCCGTTTTTGCATTTGGTTTAAAGAAACAAATGTGGCTTCAAAAAACTTTTTTTTCCTGGGCAGCATTTTTCCTGACCGCGGAGTCACACGTTTTCTTCCCCAGGCACCAAAAAGGCTCAATTTTTAAAAAGTGGAAGCAACACCATTTTTAGACATGGAATTTCATCCTGAAAGTCATCCTGGGGTCCGTTTTTGCATTTGGTTTAAAAAAACAAATGTGGCTTCAAAAAACATTTTTTTCCTGGGCAGGATTTTTCCTGACCGCGGAGTCACACGTTTTCTTCCCCAGGCACCAAAAAGGCTCGATTTTTAAAAAGTGGAAGCAACACCATTTTTAGACATGGAATTTCATCCTGAAAGTCATCCTGGGGTCCGTTTTTGCATTTGGTTTAAAAAAACAAATGTGTCTTCAAAAAACATTTTTTTCCTGGGCAGCATTTTTCCTGACCGTGGAGTCACGCGTTTTCTTCCCCAGGCACCAAAAAGGCTCAATTTTTAAAAAGTGGAAGTAACACCATTTTTAGACATGGAATTTCATCCTGAAACTCATCCTGGGGTCCGTTTTTGCATTTGGTTTAAAAATAACAAATGTGGCTTCAAAAAACATTTTTTTCTTGGGCAGCATTTTTCCTGACCGCGGAGTCACGCGTTTTCTTCCCCTGGCACCAAAAAGGCTCGATTTTTAAAAAGTGGAAGCAATACCATTTTTAGACATGGAATTTCATCCCGAAACTCATCCTGGGGTCCGTTTTTGCATTTGGTTTAAAAAAACAAATTTGGCTTCAGAAAACATTTTTTTCCTGGGCAGCATTTTTCCTGACCGCAGAGTCACGCGTTTTCTTCCCCAGGCACCAAAAAGGCTCGATTTTTAAAAAGTGGAAGCAACACCATTTTTAGACATGGAATTTCATCCTGAAACTCATCCTGGGGTCCGTTTTTGCATTTGGTTTAAAGAAACTAATGTGGCTTCAAAAAACTTTTTTTTCCTGGGCAGCATTTTTCCTGACCGCGGAGTCACACGTTTTCTTCCCCAGGCACCTAAAAGGCTCAATTTTTAAAAAGTGTAAGCAACACCATTTTTAGACATGGAATTTCATCCCGAAAGTCATCCAGGCGTCCGTTTTTGCATTCGGTTTAAAAAAACAAATGTGGCTTCAGAAAACATTTTTTTCCTGGGCAGCATTTTTCCTGACCGCGGAGTCACGCGTTTTCTTCCCCAGGCACCAAAAAGGCTCGATTTTTAAAAAGTGGAAGCAACACCATTTTTAGACATGGAATTTCATCCTGAAACTCATCCTGGGGTCCGTTTTTGCATTTGGTTTAAAGAAACAAATGTGGCTTCAAAAAACTTTTTTTTCCTGGGCAGCATTTTTCCTGACCGCGGAGTCACACGTTTTCTTCCCCAGGCATCTAAAAGGCTCAATTTTTAAAAAGTGGAAGCAACACCATTTTTAGACATGGAATTTCATCCCGAAAGTCATCCAGGCGTCCGTTTTTGCATTCGGTTTAAAAAAACAAATGTGGCTTCAGAAAACATTTTTTTCCTGGGCAGCATTTTTCCTGACCGCAGAGTCACGCGTTTTCTTCCCCAGGCACCAAAAAGGCTCGATTTTTAAAAAGTGGAAGCAACACCATTTTTAGACATGGAATTTCATCCTGAAACTCATCCTGGGGTCCGTTTTTGCATTTGGTTTAAAGAAACAAATGTGGCTTCAAAAAACTTTTTTTTCCTGGGCAGCATTTTTCCTGACCGCGGAGTCACGCGTTTTCTTCCCCAGGCACCTAAAAGGCTCAATTTTTAAAAAGTGGAAGCAACACCATTTTTAGACATGGAATTTCATCCCGAAAGTCATCCAGGCGTCCGTTTTTGCATTCGGTTTAAAAAAACAAATGTGGCTTCAGAAAACATTTTTTTCCTGGGCAGCATTTTTCCTGACCGCGGAGTCACGCGTTTTCTTCCCCAGGCACCAAAAAGGCTCGATTTTTAAAAAGTGGAAGCAACACCATTTTTAGACATGGAATTTCATCCTGAAACTCATCCTGGGGTCCATTTTTGCATTTGGTTTAAAAAAACAAATTTGGCTTCAGAAAACTTTTTTTTCCTGGGCAGCATTTTTCCTGACCGCGGAGTCACGCGTTTTCTTCCCCTGGCACCAAAAAGGCTCGATTTTTAAAAAGTGGAAGCAACACCATTTTTAGACATGGAATTTCATCCCGAAACTCATCCTGGGGTCCGTTTTTGCATTTGGTTTAAAAAAACAAATGTGGCTTCAGAAAACTTTTTTTTCCTGGGCAGCATTTTTCCTGACGGCGGAGTCACGCGTTTTCTTCCCCAGGCACCAAAAAGGCTCGATTTTTAAAAAGTGGAAGCAACACCATTTTTAGACATGGAATTTCATCCCGAAACTCATCCTGGGGTCCGTTTTTGCATTTGGTTTAAAAAAACAAATGTGGCTTCAGAAAACATTTTTTTCCTGGGCAGCATTTTTCCTGACCGCGGAGTCACGCGTTTTCTTCCCCAGGCACCAAAAAGGCTCGATTTTTAAAAAGTGGAAGCAACACCATTTTTAGACATGGAATTTCATCCCGAAACTCATCCTGGGGTCCGTATTTGCATTTGGTTTTTTTTTTTAAAAAAAATGACTTCAAAAAACATTTTGGTTCTTGGGCAGCATTTTCTTGACTACGGAGTTGCACGTTTTCTTCCCCAGGCACCAAAAAGGCTCAATTTTTAAAAAGTGGAAGCAACACCATTTTTAGACATGGAATTTCATCCCGAAAGTCATCCAGGCGTCCGTTTTTGCATTCGGTTTAAAAAAACAAATGTGGCTTCAGAAAACATTTTTTTCTTGGGCAGCATTTTTCCTGACCGCGGAGTCACGCGTTTTCTTCCCCAGGCACCAAAAAGGCCTGATTTTTAAAAAGTGGAAGCAACACCATTTTTAGACATGGAATTTCATCCTGAAACTCATCCTGGGGTCCGTTTTTGCATTTGGTTTAAAAAAACAAATGTGGCTTCAAAAAACATTTTTTTCCTGGGCAGCATTTTTCCTGACCGCGGAGTCACGCGTTTTCTTCCCCAGGCACCAAAAAGGCCTGATTTTTAAAAAGTGGAAGCAACACCATTTTTAGACATGGAATTTCATCCTGAAACTCATCCTGGGGTCCGTTTTTGCATTTGGTTTAAAAAAACAAATGTGACTTCAAAAAACATTTTTGTTCCTGGGCAGCATTTTTCCTGACCGCGGAGTCACGCGTTTTCTTCCCCAGGCACCAAAAAGGCTCGATTTTTAAAAAGTGGAAGGAACACCATTTTTAGACATGGAATTTCATCCCGAAACTCATCCTGGGGTCCGTATTTGCATTTGGTTTTTTTTTTTTAAAAAAAAATGACTTCAAAAAACATTTTGGTTCTTGGGCAGCATTTTTCCTGACCGTGGAGTCACGCGTTTTCTTCCCCAGGCACCAAAAAGGCTCGATTTTTAAAAAGTGGAAGCAACACCATTTTTAGACATGGAATTCCATCCTGAAACTCATCCTGGGGTCCGTTTTTGCATTTGGTTTAAAAAAAACAAATGTGGCTTCAAAAAACATTTTTTTCCTGGGCAGGATTTTTCCTGACCGCGGAGTCACGCGTTTTCTTCCCCAGGCACCAAAAAGGCTCGATTTTTAAAAAGTGGAAGCAACACCATTTTTAGACATGGAATTTCATCCTGAAAGTCATCCTGGGGTCCGTTTTTGCATTTGGTTTAAAAAAAACAAATGTGGCTTCAAAAAACATTTTTTTCCTGGGCAGCATTTTTCCTGACCGCGCAGTCACGCGTTTTCTTCCCCAGGCACGAAAAAGGCTCGATTTTTAAAAAGTGGAAGCAACACCATTTTTAGACATGGAATTTCATCCCGAAAGTCATCCTGGCGTCCGTTTTTGCATTTGGTTTAAAAAAACAAATGTGGCTTCAGAAAACATTTTTTTTCCTGGGCAGCATTTTTTCTGACCGCGGAGTCACGCGTATTCTTCCCCTGGCACCAAAAAGGCTCGATTTTTAAAAAGTGGAAGCAATACCATTTTTAGACATGGAATTTCATCCCGAAACTCATCCTGGCGTCCGTTTTTGCATTTGGTTTAAAAAAACAAATGTGGCTTCAGAAAACATTTTTTTTCCTGGGCAGCATTTTTTCTGACCGCGGAGTCACGCGTATTCTTCCCCTGGCACCAAAAAGGCTCGATTTTTAAAAAGTGGAAGCAATACCATTTTTAGACATGGAATTTCATCCTGAAAGTCATCCAGGCGTCCGTTTTTGCATTTGGTTTAAAAAAACAAATGTGGCTTCAGAAAACATTTTTTTCCTGGGCAGCATTTTTCCTGACCGCGGAGTCACGCGTATTCTTCCCCTGGCACCAAAAAGGCTCGATTTTTAAAAAGTGGAAGCAATACCATTTTTAGACATGGAATTTCATCCCGAAAGTCATCCAGGCGTCCGTTTTTGCATTCGGTTTAAAAAAACAAATGTGGCTTCAGAAAACATTTTTTTCCTGGGCAGCATTTTTCCTGACCGCGGAGTCACGCGTTTTCTTCCCCAGGCACCAAAAAGGCTCGATTTTTAAAAAGTGGAAGCAACACCATTTTTAGACATGGAATTTCATCCCGAAACTCATCCTGGGGTCCGTATTTGCATTTGGTTTTTTTTTTTAAAAAAAATGACTTCAAAAAACATTTTGGTTCTTGGGCAGCATTTTCTTGACTACGGAGTTGCACGTTTTCTTCCCCAGGCACCAAAAAGGCTCAATTTTTAAAAAGTGGAAGCAACACCATTTTTAGACATGGAATTTCATCCCGAAAGTCATCCAGGCGTCCGTTTTTGCATTCGGTTTAAAAAAACAAATGTGGCTTCAGAAAACATTTTTTTCTTGGGCAGCATTTTTCCTGACCGCGGAGTCACGCGTTTTCTTCCCCAGGCACCAAAAAGGCCTGATTTTTAAAAAGTGGAAGCAACACCATTTTTAGACATGGAATTTCATCCTGAAACTCATCCTGGGGTCCGTTTTTGCATTTGGTTTAAAAAAACAAATGTGGCTTCAAAAAACATTTTTTTCCTGGGCAGCATTTTTCCTGACCGCGGAGTCACGCGTTTTCTTCCCCAGGCACCAAAAAGGCCTGATTTTTAAAAAGTGGAAGCAACACCATTTTTAGACATGGAATTTCATCCTGAAACTCATCCTGGGGTCCGTTTTTGCATTTGGTTTAAAAAAACAAATGTGACTTCAAAAAACATTTTTGTTCCTGGGCAGCATTTTTCCTGACCGCGGAGTCACGCGTTTTCTTCCCCAGGCACCAAAAAGGCTCGATTTTTAAAAAGTGGAAGCAACACCATTTTTAGACATGGAATTTCATCCCGAAACTCATCCTGGGGTCCGTTTTTGCATTTGGTTTAAAAAAACAAATGTGGCTTCAAAAAACATTTTTTTCCTGGGCAGCATTTTCTTGACTACGGAGTTGCACGTTTTCTTCCCCAGGCACCAAAAAGGCTCAATTTTTAAAAAGTGTAAGCAACACCATTTTTAGACATGGAATTCCATCCTGAAACTCATCCTGGGGTCCGTTTTTGCATTTGGTTTAAAAAAACAAATGTGTCTTCAAAAAACATTTTTTTCCTGGGCAGCATTTTTCCTGACCGTGGAGTCACGCGTTTTCTTCCCCAGGCACCAAAAAGGCTCAATTTTTAAAAAGTGGAAGCAACACCATTTTTAGACATGGAATTTCATCCTGAAAGTCATCCTGGGGTCCGTTTTTGCATTTGGTTTAAAAAAACAAATGTGGCTTCAAAAAACATTTTTTTCCTGGGCAGGATTTTTCCTGACCGCGGAGTCACGCGTTTTCTTCCCCAGGCACCAAAAAGGCTCGATTTTTAAAAAGTGGAAGCAACACCATTTTTAGACATGGAATTTCATCCTGAAACTCATCCTGGGGTCCGTTTTTGCATTTGGTTTAAAAAAACAAATGTGGCTTCAAAAAACATTTTTTTCCTGGGCAGCATTTTTCCTGACCGCGCAGTTACGCGTTTTCTTCCCCAGGCACCAAAAAGGCTCGATTTTTTAAAAGTGGAAGCAACACCATTTTTAGACATGGAATTTCATCCCGAAAGTCATCCTGGCGTCCGTTTTTGCATTTGGTTTAAAAAAACAAATGTGGCTTCAAAAAACATTTTTTTTCCTGGGCAGCATTTTTTCTGACCGCGGAGTCACGCGTTTTCTTCCCCAGGCACCAAAAAGGCTCGATTTTTAAAAAGTGGAAGCAACACCATTTTTAGACATGGAATTTCATCCTGAAACTGATCCTGGGGTCCGTTTTTGCATTTGGTTTAAAAAAACAAATGTGGCTTCAAAAAACATTTTTTTCCTGGGCAGCATTTTTCCTGACCGCGGAGTCACGCGTTTTCTTCCCCAGGCACCAAAAAGGCTCGATTTTTAAAAAGTGGAAGCAACACCATTTTTAGACATGGAATTTCATCCCGAAAGTCATCCTGGCGTCCGTTTTTGCATTTGGTTTAAAAAAACAAATGTGGCTTCAGAAAACATTTTGGTTCCTGGGCAGCATTTTTCCTGACCGCGGCGTAAAGCTTTTTCTTCCCCAGGGTCACACCAATGACTTCCATACTTCTCACAAGGATGTATCTTTAATCTTTAGGATGACCTCCTCCTTGTCCTCAGGCGAACACCCAACACGTCCTTTATTTCAAAGACAACGTTTCTCCAGATGTACCGCAATGTCCTTCTTGACTATGGAAAGTATCCCAGAGGGGAGAGTCTAGCTATCAGCGTGAAACCCCTGAGATAACTTAACATTTCCACCATCCTAGATAGTCCAAGATTCTTTTCTGTTCCTTGGTCCTCCCGAGCATGTATTTCATGGTTGCCACCCTTCTGTACTGATTCATGTCTTTGTCAGGACAAGTTTTGACTACAGATTCGTCATGCTCTTCTCCTCCAAGGAACGTTGAGTAACCCTAGAATTGGCTCTTCATGAAACGGGGAGAGTTCAAAAGTTCTCCCGGAATAGGTCATGCATAAACCATGTGCTCCGTGTGGCTCTCATCTCATTTGCACCTTGGCCACTGCAATGGCTTTGTTTGAAGAGGTTGCTTTCATTTTTTGCTCAGTAAAGGGCGTGGCTGTCTCTCCTTGATTGCTGCTGTGGGCCTGAAGTTCTCCCATGCAGGTGAACACTTAAGGGTTGCAAGAAAGGAAAGGAGGACTCAGACTTAGCGGTAGCTCAATTGTCGTTGACTTGTTCTTCAACCAGATTCATGTTGTTTGAATTAGGTGGCCTTATAAATGTGTTCAATAAATAAGTAAATTGTTACATTGTTAGTATTATTAGTAAAATAATACCCTGTTTCCCCCGAACGAAAAATAAGTCGCAGCATGATTTTTCAGGATGCTCGTAATATAAGCCCTACCCTCAAAATAAGCCCCAGCTAAGATTGTCAGCCAGATGGATGCATTTAGTACCCTATTTCCCAAAAAATAAGACCTAACCAGAAAATAAGCCCTAATGCGTCTTTTGCAGCAAAAATTCATATAAGACCCGGTCTTATTTTCGGGGAAACACGGTACATCTGGTGCCTACTAAAGAACAGATCCCTAGGCCTTTTGGGGGCTCCTGAGCATTCTCATGTTAACTCCAGATGGAAGTTGAATGGATGCCTTAATTTTGAACTAGCCCGAATATAAGAGTAGACGTGCTAAACTTAATTTCTCCACTTTCCTCAAGACACATCCTCTGTTGTGAAGCTCTTAGCTGGGTGCAGCTTCTCAGAAGTAGACATTGTCCTCCCTGCACTTGAAAGTAGCAGAGAATGTCCTAATGTTCCACCTTCCCATCTCCTAACAGTGAGAACAATCAATCAGTGGAATGGCTTGCCTAAGGAAGATGTGGTTGTTTCACCATTGGAGGTTTTCAAGAAAAAAAATTGGAAAATCGTTTGTCTGAAATGGTATAAGGTCTCCTATAGGCAGGGGGTTGGATTAGAAGACTTCCAACTAGGATAGAGGTGGGTTTCAGCAGGTTCTGACCAGTTCTGGAGAACCGGTAGCGGAAATTTTGAGTAGTTCGGTGAACCGGTAAATACCACCTCTGACTGGCCCCGCCCCAATCTATTCTCTGCCTCCTGAGTCCCAACTGATTGGGAGGAAATGGGGATTTTGCAGTAACCTTTCCCCTGGAGCGGGGTGGGAATGGAGATTTTACAGTATCCTTCCCCTGCCACGCCCACCAAGCCACACCCACAGAACTGGTAGTAAATTTTTTTGAATCCCACCACTCAACTGGGAGTCCAGAATGGTATGGGATTTCCAGATAGATGATAGATAGATAGATAGATAGATAGATAGATAGATAGATAGATAGTAGATAGATAGATAGATGATAGATAGATAGATAGATAGATAGATAATAGATAGATAGATAGTAGATAGAAGATAGATGATAGATAGATAGATAGATAGATAGATAGTAGATAGATGATAGATAAATAGATAGATAGATAGATAGTAGATAGAAGATAGATGATAGATAGATAGATAGATAGTAGATAGATGATAAATAGATAGATAGATAGATAGATAGTAGATAGAAGATAGATGATAGATAGATAGATGATAGATAGATAGTAGATAGAAGATAGATGATAGATAGATAGATAGAGAGAGAGATGATAGATAGATAGATGATAGATAGATAGATAGATAGATAGCTGGATAGATAGATAGATAGATAGATAGATAGATAGATAGATAGATAGTAGTTAGAAGATAGATGATAGACAGACAGACAGGCAGACAGACAGATAGATAGATAGGAGGGGGAGAGAGAGAGGGGGGGAGATGATTAGAGGGCTGGAGGCTAAAACATAAGAACAGTTGCAGGAACTGGATTGTCAAGTCTAGTGAAAAACAGAACTAGGGGCAACATGATAGCAGACTTCCAATATTTGAGGGGCTGTCATAAAGAAGAAGGGGGCGGGGTGTCAAGCTATTCTCCAAAGCACCAGAAGGCAAGATGAGAAATAATGTTTGGAAACTAATCAAGGAGAGAAGCAGTCCGGAACTAAGGAGAAATTTCCTAACAGTGAGAACAATTAACCAGTGGGAAGGTTTGCTTTCGGAAGTTGTGAGTGCTCCCAACACTGGAAGTTTTTAAGAAGAGACTGGACAGTGACTTGTCTGGAACGGTATAAGGTTTCCTGCTTGAATAGGGGGTTGGACTAGAACAGTGTTTCTCAACCTTGGAAGCTTGAAGATGGGTGGACTTCAACTCCCAGAATCCCCCAGCCCAGTGTTTCTCAACCTTGGAAGCTTGAAGATGGGTGGACTTCAACTCCCAGAATCCCCCAGCCCAGTGTTTCTCAACCTTGGAAGCTTGAAGATGGGTGGACTTCAACTCCCAGAATCCCCCAGCCAGCAGCGTTCCAGAAAACCCCCAATTCCCAGTAAAGACACTGAAGCTTCTGGCCTAATATGGCTTCCAAGGCTGACAGGCGTCCCCCCCTACAGAAAGGAGCCTTGATGGTACAGTGGTCTAAGCACCCTGTTATTAACACAGCTGTCTGCAATTACTGCAGGTTCGAATCTCTCCAAGGCTCAAGGTCGACTCAGCCTTCCATCCTTTCTAAGGTAGGTGAAATGAGGACCCAGTTTGTGGGGGCAATAAGCTGACTTTGTATAAATATACAAAAGGATGAAGGCTATTGCTTAGCGCATTGTAAGCCGCCCTGAGTCTCCGGAGAAGGGCGGCATATAAATCAAATTAAAAAAAAAAAAAGAACCACATCCTGAAAAATAAACAGACAAAACACAAAAGAAGGGGTTAACGCTTAGCACTGGCTGGGGGATTCTGGGAGTTGAAGTCCACCCATCTTCAAGCTACCAAGGTTGAGAAACGCTGTACTAGAAGATCATCTATCTATCGCAACTCTAATCTTGTATGTCCTCTTCTTCTCCTTGCAAAGAGATCCCCTTTGTTTCGTGAGAAGCTGATCAGAATTCTCTGAAACGATGATCAGAAGCAAAATTCTCTTGAATTTTGAATGGACTGGAGTTTTCTGCCAGGGTGGGGTTTTTTTGGGGGGGGGGGAAAGGGATGGGGGAGTTGGGGAAATGCTGAAATAGGAAATACTCTTGGCACGCTCTCTAACTCTCAATCTACCTGCGCTGTGGAGCTTTTATCCTCTCCATTCAGTTGCCAAAGATCTTGGCATTGCTTGTGTATCATGACTTATCCTTCCTCTCTGGAGGCCGATATTAGTCTTGCTTGACTGGCACTGAAAAGAAAAGAGTGGGGGGGAGAAAAAGAGAGATATAATTGGCACGCTGCGTTTTTTAGCTCTGGCAAAGCCATGGATAATGCATTTGTTAGGGCTAATTGGAGGGAATTTTGCATCCTCCGAGACCTGAGAACACAGGGGCATTAACCACGGAAGATGAAGGCGGGCAGCCGCTGTCCTGGCTCCAGAGAGGCGATGCGGCATTGAGGAGAGTGGTTGAAATCCTAAGGCATTTACTTGCTTGCATTAAACGAGTGCTCATTTTTCCTGTGCACTTCAAAGGAGAGGGAGGGGGGAAGGAGAGAGAGAGAGAGAGAGAGAGAGAAGGGGGGGGGAGAGAGAGATGATAGACAGATGACAGATATAGAGTTAGATAAGATGATAGAGAGAGAGAGAGAGAAGATGAGAGAGAGAGAGAGAGAAACAGAGAGATAGAGAAGGAGAGAGAGACAGAGACAGGGAAGGAGGAAAGAAGAGAGAGAGAAGGAGAAAGAGAATGAGAGAGACAGACAGAGGGAAGGGGAGGGAGAGAGAGAGAAAGAGAGAGAAGATGAGAGAGAGAGAGACAGTCAGAGGGAGGGGGAGGGAGAGAGAGAGAGAAAGAGAGAGAGAGAAAGAGAGAGAGAGAGAAGGAGAGACAGAGAGGGAGGGAGGGAGGGAAGGAGAGAGAGAAGGAGAAAGAGAATGAGAGAGACAGACAGAGGGAGGGGAGAGAGAGAAAGTGAGAGAGAGAGAGAAGGAGAGACAAGGAGACAGAGTCAGACAGAGGGAGGGAGGGAAGAAGAGAGAGAGAAGGTGAAAGAGAATGAGAATGAGAGAGACAGACAGAGAGAGGGAGGGAGAGAGAATGAGAGAGAGAGGAGTGAGAAAGTGAAGCAAAAAGAGAAAGAATGAGAGAGAGAGACAGAGAGAGTGGGAGAAAGAGAAGGAGAGAGAAATAGAGAACAAGAACGAGAGAGAGAGAGTGGGAGGGAGGGAGGGGGAGAGAGAAAGAAAGAGAGAGAGAAGGAGAAAGAGAAAGAATGAGAGAGACAAAGAGTGGGAGAAAGAGAAGGAGAGAGAAATAGAGAATGAGAATGAGAGAGACGGACAGACAGAGGGAGGGAGGGAGGGGGAGAGAGAGAGAGAAGGAGAAAGAATGAGAGAGAGAGAGACAGAGACAGAGAGACAGACAACACAGAGAGAGAGTGAATCATAACCTTTCACTTCACTTCAAACGCTTAAATGAATGGCTTTTTCATTTTTAACTACAAGCCAAGCGTCCATCAGGGGTAAACTACAAAGCCTCTAGAGATGGGGCAAGGGGGTTATCAGTGGGTTTGGCTCTCTTCCATCTGGAAGAAACGTTGTACAGCCCCCCCTGTGTTTGCTACTTGTAATGCTTTGCCCTGAGATAGCTCAGGGAGCGAACAATTACAATCGCATTAGATATGGTTGCAACCAGGAAGGCTAAGCTCTCTGGATCCTGGCCATGTTTTACGACACTGAGCAGCAAATTCACGCACATATCTCCAGCGTCAAGAGAGCAGCTGATGCCACTGAAACCCTGATGCCTATTTTTAATGGGAGTCACGTGTACACGCAATGCATGTGTGTGTCACGCAAAGAAAGGCAGGTTGGGCTTCACTTGGACCATCACCAGGCTAGGAACTAGGAGACTGTGAGTTCTAGTTCCATATTAGCCATCAAAGCTAAACCAGGGGACAGTGAGTTCTAGTTCTGCTTTAAGCATGAATGACACTTGGGCGACTTGTGAGTTCTAGTCCCTTCTCAGCCATAATAAATGGCTGGGTGACTTTGGGCCAATTGCTGGGAGACGATGAGTTCTAGTCCAGCTTTAAGCATGAATGCCAGTTGGGTAACTTTGGACCAAACGCTAGGAGATTGTGAGTTCTAGTCCTGCCTTAGCCATGGAAGATGGGCCAATCACCAGGAGGCAGTGAGTTCTAGCCCTGCCTTAGACATGAACACCAGTTGGGTGGCTTTGGGCCAATTACCAAGAGACTGTGAGTTCTAGTTCTGCTTTAAGCATGAACGCCAGTTGGGTGACTGGTGAGTTCTAGTCCAGTCTTAAGCCATAATAGATGGCTGGGTGACTTGGGGCCAATCACCGAGAGACTGTGAATTCTAGTTCCGCTTTAAGCATGAATGCCACTTGGGCGACTTGTGAGTTCTAGTCCAGTCTTAAGCCATAATAGACAGCTGGGTGATTTTGAGCCAATCACCAGGAGATGGTGAGTGTTATTCCCATTTTAGGCATGAAAGCCAGCTGTGGTCACTAAATGAATGTCCTAAATTGAGGATTATCTGTACTAAACTATAGTGAGATGGATTTCACACTCAAAAGCTTGAATTTCCAGTTTCATTTCCACTGTCTGCCTTAAAATGAAAATATGTCCCTGCTAGAATGCACAAATATTCATCGGGGTTTTTTTTGTGTGTGCCCATAAACATATTTCTGGGGACGCGATGGCTCAGTGGCTAAGACTCTGAGCTTGTTGATCGAAAGGTCGGCAGTTCAGCGGTTCGAATCCCTAGTGCCGCGTAACGGAGTGAGCTCCCATTCCTTGTCCCAGCGTCTGCCAACCTAGCAGTTCGAAAGCAGGTAAAAAATGCAAGTAGAAAAAATAGGGACCACCTTTGGTGGGAAGGGAACAGCGTTCCGTGTGCCTTTGGCGTTGAGTCATGCCAGCCACATGACCACGGAGATGTCTTCGGACAGCGCTGGCTCTCCGGCTTTGAAACGGAGATGAGCACCGCCCCCTAGAGTCGGGAACGACTAGCACAGATGTTCGAGGGGAACCTTTACCTTTAAACCTTTATTTTTGCATAGCAAGTTCCAGGGTTCAAATGCAAAAGAAAAAGAAAGAAAAAGAAAGAAAGAAAGAAAGAAAGAACGAACGAAAGAAAGAAGGAAGGAAAGAAAAGACTTCTAATTTCTTTACATCTCTAATTCTGTGTTTTTGTTGTTTTTTTTTCTTTTCTTTCCGTGGGAGCCACATGATAGCATGTGTGCCTGTGCTTGGGCTGGCTGTCTGATCCTAGGAAAAAGTCCAGATTCTTTAAGTCAACAGCCTGATTTATTATCTCCGTGCCTCTCAGGTAAATTGCATCTGAGGATTAATTTATGGTGTTTTGAAACACGGTTGACTTATCGGGGAGGGATTGCTAGCTTGCACCCAACTCCTGTTTACCTTTGAACGCTAGGATAGTGTATCCCATGTGCAATTCAAGGGTTTGGGGGAATTGAGTGTAATAATTAACAAGACACTGGAAGGGAGGGGAGAGGGGGGGGGTCATACGCCAATCTGATTGAAAGCACACAACCCAGATAGATCTGGGATGCCCCTTCATTCGACTCCAGGCTCTTATTCCTGTCCGATATCTAAGAAAAGCGATAAGTGTCGATAAGTTCGCAGTTAATAAAGATAAGAGGCAGCAACTCCCGTCACAACGGCTCCCCCTCCGCGCTCTCCACGATTCCCAGTGCGTTTCCCACAGCCTTTGCTGGCTCAGGGAACGCACAATGACCGTATTGTCGTTTGATTAAAAGAAGGGGGTGTACAGGCAGTCCTCAGCTTAAAACCGTAATTGAGCCTGGAACTGTGGTCGTTAAATGGTGCTGGTCGTTAAGCAAGTCACCGTGTGACCATGACCAATTGAACAATCTTTTTTTTGTATGGTGATTGTTAAATGAATTGCTGGGGTCATTAAGCAAACATGGTGGATGATTTTTCTATATCTATCTATCTATCATCTCTCCATCATCTTATCTATCTATCTATCCATCCATCCATCCATCCATCTACCTACCTAACTATTGTATTTATCTATCATCTCTATCTCCATCTCTCTCTCTCTCTGTCTCTCTGTCTCTCTGTCTCTCTCTATCTACAGTATCATCTATCTCAATCATCATATCTATCCATCTATCCATCCATCCATCCATCCATCCATCTATCTATCTATCTATCTATCTATCTATCTATCTATCTATCTATCTATCATCTCTATCTTGCTATCTACATTATCTCTCTCTATCATCTATCTCAATCATCATATCTATCCATCCATCCATCCATCCATCCTCTCTCTCTCTCTCTCATCTCTCTATCTACATTCTCTCTCTATCATCTCTCTCAATCATCCTATCTATCTATCTGTCTGTCTATCTATCTATCTATCTATCTATCTATCTATCTATCTATCCATCCATCCATCCATCCATCCATCCATCCATCCACCATCTCTCTCTCTCTCTCTCTATCATCTCTCTATCTACATTCTCTCTGTCTCTCTCTGTCTCTCTGTCTCTCTATCTATCTACGGTATCTATCTCTCAATTATCTTCTCTCTCTCTCTCTCTCCCCCCACTCTCTCTTTATATATTTATGACTACATCTTGTGGGCGATTTGTCCCCAAAGGTAGTCACCAAACCAAACAATCAATGATTAGTGATTAAACCAATTATTGAATAGAACCTTGGCATTCCAAAGCAGTCTATCTACAAAGATGACATACCGGAAAGCAAGCAACACAGAGTGATTGACATGTTATGCTCTACCTGCTAGCCTCGTAGAGACCTCTTGGCTGCTGTCGGCAAGCAGCATTATAGAAATATTTGCAGTGTTCTAAGAGGTCAATGCGTATGTACTTATGAAATATTCAACCGATATCCCTCTCGTATGCAAAGAAACTCTCACTTGTGCTTTTGGTAAGAAGAGAGAGACGAACGCTGAGATGGAGACGATAAGGACTTCCCTGCCCATTTTATAGCTAAAAAAAAAAAGCCTTCTCATACTGATATATTTCACTGGTTGTGAGTTTAAAACACACAAGATTCTCAGCCCAGAGGTGGGTTTCAGCAGGTTTTGACCAGTTCTGGAGAACCGGTAGCAGAAATTTTGAGTAGTTTGGAGAACCGGTAGTAAAAATTCTGACTGGCCCTGCCCACATCTATTCTCTGCCTCCCGAGTCCCGGCTGATCGGGAGGAAATGGGGATTTTGCAGTAACCTTCCCCTGGATTGGAGAGGGAATGGAGATTTTATAGTATCCTTCCCCTACCATGCCCACCAAGCCACACCCACCAAGCCATGCCACGCCCACCAAGCCACACCCACATAACCGGTAGTAAAAAAATTTTGAAACCCACCACTGCAGCAGCCATGAAGGTGAAGGGGACAAGGTGGTTTGACACCTGAGGAGCAGACAGATTACGGTTTCGGGAATGCGTCATTTTGGGCCTCTGCCTGTTTAGGAGAAGCAGGTGGGACCATGAGATGTTCCTAAGAGGTGCACAATGGCTCAGTAGTCAAAGTTGCTGAACTTGTCAGGTGGAAAGTTGACCGTCTGGGTTTGAGACCCAACCGCCATGGGATGGGGTGAGCTCCCGTTTTTTGCTCCAGCTCCTACCAAAAAAAAAATAAAAAAATTAAATCATGAAAAAATAAATATTCCGCTGCTCTTTTTAGCCCACCGGTGGTCTTTCTGTTGATCTGCTGACCTAAGTAAATATTGACTTATGATTGATGTTTGTTTTTTCTTCCACTGTTATTTTTCTATTTATCATATATATATATACTATTCTTGGATGGTTCATGGGGCTGTCCAGAATCGGGGTTAAAAAAAAAAATATGCTCAACCTAAAATTTAAATATTCATTCTGGTCACATAAGAGGCACTTCCTTTCTTTCAAAGGATGACCCAACAAATCATAGATTCTCTATTATTCTATCATCTTGACCGCAATCTTGTAGACAAGCCCATTGGCTATTCACTGCTCTGTGCCTTTGGCGGCTAGTACTTAGCGAATGACAGATTGCTTAATAAATAATAAAAAATGCCCTTTCTACCTCAATGTTCTCTGTGCAAACATACCCTTACCGCCTCCTAAAAAGCCCTCGGTCTTTAATAAAGAAAGAGGCCATTTATTTCCTGCTTTTAAATTTCCCTAACTCTAGCAGCAGAGTTGTTAAATTTCTATCTGTAGCAATTTCCTTAAGAAGAAACGAGATGTCCCATTCTTGTTGTGATGACACCACTAGGATTCCTATTTTATTCAAATTCCATGTTATCTTATGTTTTAATAAATAATAAATGAATAATAAATAAATAACTTTATTGTCATTGTACGTGTACACACAGTATACCCATACAATGAAATTCATTTAACCCCCGAAGACCAGGCCCAACACACATAACAATCCTCAAACACACTCTCACCACCACAATTCCCCACCCCTAAACCATCCACACAACAGACCAAGTAATACTGCCCAACAGCTCACTGATGGTGGCCCTTTAGTTCATGGTTGAGTGCAATTATAGCTCTGGGATAAAAACTATTCAGAAGACGCGTGGTCCGAGTTTTAATGGTTCTGTATCTTCTGCTAGAAGGCAACAGTCCAAAAAGATTGTAAGCAGGATGGGAAGAGTCTCTGAGAATGTTCTGCAACTTCCTCAAACAACGAGATTCGAAGATGTTGTCCAGGGCTGGTAGCTGGAGCCCGATGATATTCTGGGCAGTTTTAATGATTCTCTGTAGAGCTCTTTTGTCCGCTACAGAGCTGCTCCTTATATCTGCTGCTTATATCGTCTTACCGTTCTTCTCCCTTTTCTCTGTTTCTTTTAACTCTCAGCTTTTAAGTTACAACGGCTTTGTTATATTTGGCATAGTTTTCCGAGTGGTTGTTATGCTGATGATTGACCCTAATTAAATTTGAACTTGAATTTGCTTAATATCACCCCTGAGCTAAATCAACCTAGCTGAAAGCTCGCGCCGTATCAACGCTGCACGGATTTAGGTCCGTGCTAGTAAAAACCACATTCACTTGGGACCCTCATCAAGACAAAGACTCTTAAAAGCAGTTAATGAGGATTTTAATTTCATTTTAAATACCCCTGGTACTTGGGAGACCTTGACTGCATCAGGCTGAAAATTCTCAACTTCTTAGCAGCCTTTCTCTTGTAGGAAGTTAGCACCCACCCCTCTCCTAGGAAAATGAGATATTTTAGGAAATATTAAAAAGTCAGAATAAAGGTTCCCCTCACACATATGTGCTAGTCGTTCCTGACTCTAGGGGGCAGTGCTCATCTCTGTTTCAAAGCCGAAGAGCCAGCGCTGTCCGAAGATGTTTCCGTGATCATGTGGCCGGCATGACTCAACGCCAAAGGCGCACGGAACGCTGTTCCCTTCCCACCAAAGGTGGTCCCTACTTTTCTACTTGCATTTTTTACGTGCTTTCGAACTGCTAGGTTGGCAGAAGCTGGGACAAGTCACGGGAGCTCACCCCGTTACGCGGCACGAGGGATTTAAACTGCTGAACTGCTGACCTTTCAATCGACAATGATCAGCGTCTTAGCCACTGAGCCACCGCGTCCCTAAAAGGGAAGAATATTTCCCCTAAAAGGGAGGCAGAAACTCAGCCCCCCCCCACCTTTGTCAATGGGCCATTAAGGCCTGGGCCAGTCTATTCTACATGACAAAGATCTACCTCCTTCAGGCAGAAGGAGTTGCCCAAAGCCCTTTCATTACATCATCACCCAGCACGAGTCAACCAAGCTTGGGACTCAGGACACAACCTACAGAGTGGCCCCATGGGAGTCTGACAACCAATCAGAATACAAGCTCAAATTCAAAAGCCCAGAGAGGGCATAAAACCGGGGCACTCTCAGCATCTCTTCCTATTTTTTTCCCCCAGGACCTCAAACTCCTGTCCACCATTAAAAATCATCTTTCCAAACAGGCACCATGTTTCTAGTCTTTTTCTTTCCCACTTGGAACTGAACCCAGAAGGACATTTCTTCCAACAATTTTAAATGTCAACGTGCCCCAATTATTTCTTTTCGCTGCCATTAATCCTTTCCAGATTAAGAGTCTGGGATGGAGATCCTTCCTTCCTTTACTTTATTGTACGGTTTTCTAACATAGTGGAACTAGATCACAAGTGATTTTTTTCCCCCCAGGGGAGAGCAGGCTTGTAACTAGCACAAAAGATCCTGGGATGAGCAACTGAAGAAGAGGAAGGGGTGGTGGGAATGCTTGCTGGAAACAGCCAGGGCCATACCATTTAACCAGAAGAAAAGGGGGAAGGTTGTTGGTGGAAAGACGTTCAGAGAGTGGTCATCTACCACAGGGGTCTCCAACCTTGGCAACTTTAAGCCTGGAGGACTTCAACTCCTTGTTGAAGTCCTCCAGGCTTAAAGTTGCCAAGGTTGGAGACCCCTGATCTACTAGATTCCCCACCAAGTTAAAGACGAGAGAGAATGAAAGGAATCCAAAATTTCTCAAAAGCTTGGGGCTTAGCTCTCAACCTCTTAACCATGGCTTGGGTGAAGGAAGTCCTTCTCAGGGGTCAGCCATTTGGCAGGAAGGAAGAGCAAACCTTGAACTGGTTTTGACACAGTTCAGGACTAAAGAGGTAGAAGGAAGGGAGGAGGAGGAGGAGGAGGAGGAGGAGGAGGAGGAGGAGGAGGAGAGGCCGGTGTCTCCCGTAGGCGGCCTGGTGTTTATAGCCGAGCCTGTCCTTATCAGGTGAGCAATAAGGAGGAGTGTGAAATGAGATAGAAGCTGGGATGGGCTGGTGGAACTCAATGGCCATAAGCAAGTTATTACAGGTTGGCTGGCGCCACTGTGTCTGTATCAGTTGCTTTCAATGACTGAGAGAGAGAGAGAGGGAGAAGGGAGGGAGGGAGATGGGCACCGGATGGCTACCACGAAAATATTGGTCAAAAATCAGGTGGCCAGTTGTCTGCATGCAAAGACAAGTAAATGACTGTTCATGTTGGGTGCTCCACTTTCAAAAGGGGGGGGGGCTATTGCCTGTTCTTCCTTGACTCTGCAGAGGGTTATAATGTTGATTTATGATCTCTTGCATCCTTCTGAGTCCTTTCAAGGACAAGGAAGGAGGAGGAGGAGGAATGGCAAAGGAAGGAAAGAGAGGAGGAACAGGAAGAGGAAAAAGAAGAAGAAGAGGGGGAGGAGGAGGAGAAGGAGGTGGAGAGGGAGAAGCAAGAGGAGGAAGGAGGAGAAGGAGGAAGGAGGAAGAGGAGGAGGAGTGGCAGGGGCAGGAAGAAGAGGAAGAACAGAAAGAGGAAAAAGAAGAAGAAGGGGGAGGAGAAGGAGGTGAAGAGGGAGAAGCAAGAGGAGGAAGAAGGAGGAGGAAGGAGGAAGAGGAGGAGGAGTGGCAGGGGCAGTAAGAAGAGGAAGAACAGGAAGAGGAAAAGAAGGGGAGGAGGAGGAGGAGGAGGAGGAGGAGAAGGAGGGAAGAAGAAGAAGAAGAAGAAGAAGAAGAAGAAGAAGAAGAAGAAGAAGAAGAAGAAGAAGAAGAAGAAGAAGAAGAAGAAGAAGAAAGCAACAATAATAATTGCACCTTGGGTGCAATCCCAAAACAACTGGAGCACTTCTTAAATATCATCAGCATTGACAAATTCACCGACAACCAATTGCAAAAGGCAGTTTTGCTTGAAACTGCTTACATCCTCTAATAATCCCATCAAAAACACGTCTGCCTATCCCAGATTCTTGGGAAGGAGGACTCAATAGGCGGGCAAAAATGTCAGATCCGGCCTAAACGCCTGACCGACTGCGAGACCAGCCGTAATCATATATATATATATATATATATATGAAACTTGTATGCTGCCGAACTCCGATAACTCTCGGTGACTCACAACAATTAAACAAAGAAATTACAGCGAAATCAATAAAAGATAAAAAGATGACAAGAGTGACAGGCTGGCTGGAAGGAAGCACAGACTTCGTGGAGCCAATCCTTCCCTGTTCTTCTGAACAACAGCAGGAATCATTATGGCAATGTAGATTTACCTTCCCGAATGATTCGGGTACAAAACCTAAAAGCCCACTGATTTTTATTTAGTCGCCCAATTTATAATTGGCCTTTCAAATCCAGAGATTGATATAATTTTCCGCCTTCATTTTTCCCTCCATACTGTAGTAATGTAGGGACGCGGTGGCTCAGGGGCTAAGACGCTGAGCTTGTCGATCGAAAGGTCGGCAGTTCGGCGGTTCGAATCCCTAGTGCCGCCTAACCGGGTGAGCTTCCGTTATTTGTCCTGGCTTCTGCCAACCTAGCAGTTCGAAAGCAGGTAAAAAAAATGCAAGTAGAAAAATAGGGACCCCCTTTGGTGGGAAGGGAACAGCTTTCCGTGCGCCTTTGACGTTGAGTCATGCCGGCCACATGACCACGGAGACGTCTTCGGACGGCGCTGGCTCTTCGGCTTTGAAACGGAGATGAGCACCGCCCCCTAGAGTCGGGAACGACTAGCACCTATGTGCGAGGGGAACCTTTACCTTTTACTGTAGTAATCCTGTGGGATTACAACAGTAAGGACTTTGATGGTTGATGACTGATTTAGCCTTAGTCTTCCCAAGTCAGAACAGAATAACAGAGGTGGAAGGGACCTTGGAGATCTTCTAGTCCAACCCCCTGATCGAGCAGAAAACCCCATGCCATTCCAGACAAATGGTTGTCCAATCTCTTCTTAAAAACCTCCAGCGATGGAGCACCCACAACTTCTGAAGGAAAGCCATTCAACTGGTTAATTTTCCTCCCTGTTAGGAAATTCTTCCTTACTGCTAGGTTGCTTCCCTCCTTTAATTAGTTTCCATCCATTGCTTCTTGTCCTGCCTTCTGGTGCTTTGGAAAATAGGTTGACTCTTCTCTTCTTAGTGGCAGCCCTTCAAATATTGGAAATATTCTTTTCACTAGGCTGGACATACCCAATTCCTGCAACCGTTCTTTATATGTTTTAGCCTCCAACCCCTTAATCATCTTTTATTGCTCTTCTCTGCATTCTTTCCAGAGTCTCATCACCTTTTGCCCATTGCCTTAATCACCAAGTCTCATTGGCTTGGAAAGATCTCCCTATCAGGAAGAGGCTTCTGTGTGTTTTCTTAAATCTTATTTCATTGTCATCAAGTAATTCTTTTGACTTACTCTTGGTGGTGTTTTTGAGCTTGTTTTATTCTTAGTGGAGGCAGAGAGGGGAGGCTAATGATTGTTTCATGATACAATTATTTCCATCACTCTGACACAGCCAGGGTGCGGATTCCATCACCCTGACACAGCCATGTCTTCCTGCATGCCCAACCTGAAGAGTTCCCATGGATGGAGAAGTTTAAAAGTTAGAGGAAACTGCTGGAGTAAGGATGATAAAATGAAAAAGGGCCCTCAATGCATCCCATGGCTTCTTGGCATTAAATAAACACAAGAACACAACACCCACAAGTTTGTCATTCGAGTTCCCTTCCTCTATATTTGAAGGAGAACCGCAAAGATGCTTTTTTTTTTCCAAGAGGCAACTGGACTTCCTTTGTTTTCCTTGAAGACGTTTCACTTCTCATCCCAGAAGCTTCCTCAGCTTCTTCAGTTCTGTTTCAGTCAGAACTGAAGAAGCTTCTGGGATGAGAAGTGAAACGTCTTCAAAGAAAAACAAAGGAAGTCCAGTTGCTTTTGGAAGAAGCACCTTTGGGGTAACCATGACCTGGATGACCTGAGAATCTCCATAGTCATTTGAATGAGAAATTGTTTTTAAAAATTGTAAAAAAACGTCAGATGAAAACTTGGACATTATATTTAGAGAACATGCCGAGTTTGGTTAATTCTGAGGATTGTTTTTCATTCGTGATGGATTTTTTTTTCCTCCTAACCTGAGCTAAAAATGGAGGCTTCCATCAAAGGTTTGCCCCTTAAAATTACACATTGTCTGTTTCGTCTTCCCCTCAATCACGCAGGTCCATGAGAATGTAGACATACCCCTGAGTTCTTAAAAAAAACACACACACACAAAACAAAACATAATCATTCAACAAGGAAAGAGAATGTTTAAGACGAGATTCTGGCTGGGTGGTTGTTGGGTTTTTTTTTTTGCAGAGTTTCAATACTGAGACAACATCTTTTCTAACCAGAGCTGTCCTTGGTCCTGATTGCTGTTTGTCTGAGCTTGGTTAAGTAAGACTAAGCCAGCGGTGAACTGTTTACATTGACCTTTCCTATTTTAGTGTGACATAACAAACCTTCACTTGATGGACTTGACTGGACTTGCCTTGATCAGAATGATTTGATTTTCTTTAATTAGATCTGCCCAATTTATCCCTCTCTTTCCCCTGAGTTTGAAGCCCTGATAATGAATGGAGGGATTCAACAGACCTAGCAAAAAATAGGTCTTTGAACTGATCGAAAGAGCTAGCAAAAATAGATTCTCTGAAAATGTCTTTTTCAGAGAAGATTTTTTTTTAATTTTTTTTTTTTAAAGAAATATTCTTTTTGAGCATCTCCCACAAACCGAAGGAAACTTTCAGATCTGGGTACTATTAAGTCAAATGCCTTCTCTGTGAATAATTGGAGAACAAGATGAATTGAATTTATATATATTTGAACTGGGCCATTTCTTAGATTTGTAATTAGCATTTTGTTCTATAAATATTTGGAATAAGGAGAGATATAAATGTCTCCTTGATATAGCAAGGAATTGAATTCTTGTGCTCTCCCCAGATTCGATTATCTGTTTAAAGTAGAATCCAATCTCCCAATGGATTTTATTGTACTTAGAATTACGACTAAAGAAATCTCAACCACACTTATCCTCCTGACAGGCAGTTATTGAGTAAGTGATGTATCTTAGTTACAATTTCTTTGGTTAGAGAGGGCAGGTGAAAAGGAACTAATGGCAAGCTACTTCCCTTCAGGTATGCCTTCCCCATGCAGTATTAGTATATCATGTGAACAAAACACTAAAAAAGAGAGAGTACATTATTCATTTTCCTTCAAGCATTAATTGATCAGAAGTAGTTGAGAAGATGGACATTGAAGAGCCTTTCCAATTCAATGACCAGATTCACAAAAACATACCAGACCAGGTCAGTTAAAGACATGGATGGTGCATTCACACAACGACATCATAACCTGAGTTTATTTTAATCCTAGTTAGATATTTTTGTGAATTAGCACATTGTGTTGTGCGAAGCCAAGCCTGTTTAGTGTTAGGTTATGGTACACTATGTGAGGGACGCAGTGACTCAGTGGCTAAGACGTTGAGCTTGTTGATGGAAAGGTCGGCAGTTCAGCAGTTCGGATCCCTAGTGCCGCGTAACGGGGTGAGCTCTCGTGACTTGTCCCAGCTTCTGCCAACCTAGCCATTCGAAAGCACGTTAAAAAAAAATGCAAGTAGAAAAATAGGGACCACCTTTGGTGGGAAGGTAACAGCATTCTGTGCGCCTTTGGCGTTGAGTCATGCCAGCCACATGACCACAGAGATGTCTTCAGACAGCGCTGGCTCTTTAGCTTAGAAACGGAGATGAGCACCACCCCCTAGAGTCGGGAACAAGTGGCACCTATGTGCAAGGGGAACCTTTACCTTTTATGGTACACTATAATGTGCAAATCCAGAAGATTGCCAGTTTAATAGCTGGGATATAAGTGTGTTTTGTGAATACAACCTATGATCCTAGTTAAACAAAGATTCAGAAGGAATGGAGAGAAGAATGGAACAATCAAGGATGGGGAAAACTGGTCAATTCACTCTTAATGACTATATGAGACATTTGATTTCAGGCTGATTTTCAATTCTCAGTATAGTTTACCATACTAAGGTGGCTGGATGGAGTCACTGAAGCAGTCGGTGTGAGCTTAAATGGACTACGGGGGATGGTAGAGGACAGGAAGGTCCGGAGGAATGTTGTCCATGCGGTCTCGATGGGTTGGACATGACTTCGCTTCTAACAACAACATAGTTTACCAATAATTCATTCTTTTCAAGAATTGGAAGCCAAAGATTAGCTGCCGACTTTTGACATTCTTCTGCGAGCCAGAACGGTCCATTAGATAATTACTTACTGGTGGTGACCTTTTCTAGGAAGTCTTTATGACCGATGCATTAATAACCTCTTCTTTGTGCAGCAATCAACATTATAAGGCCTTCACTCTTCATTATAAACTGGGTTGGTGGACGAGGGAGGCTGCTATGGTTCATGAGCTTGATCCAGAAGCCGTGAGATCTTCCTTCAGCACCAGTAATGGAACACAAGTTCTAGTGTTTCATGAAAACAGCAAGCTAGCTTGGGGATAACTAGAAGCAACCACTTATACTATCTCTTGGTCACTAGTTTCTACTAGAGCGGCCTCAACAACAACATACCAGGAGGGTATGTTCAATTCATTGGGTTGAGCTGGGAAGCACAAGACAAAAATTATGGACTCTTAGGGTGGCAATGATGTTGTTGTCGGTTGCAATGTTGTGTCCGACCCATCGTGACCCCATGGACAATGTTCCTCCAGGTCTTCCTGTTCTCTACCATCCTCTGGAGTCCATTGAAGCTCACGCCGGCTGCTTCAGTGACTCCATCCAGCCACCTCGTTCTCTGCCGTCCCCTTCTTCTTTTGCCCTCCATCGTTCCCAGCATTAGGCTCTTCTCCAGGGAGTCCTTCCTTCTCATTAGGTATTTTGAGTTTCCTCTTCAGGATCTGGCCTTCTGAAGAGCAGTCAGGGTTGATCTCCTCTAGGATTGACCAGTTGGATCGCCTTGCAGTCCAAGGGACTCTCAGGAGTCTTCTCCAGCACCAGAGTTCAGAGGCCTCCATTCTTTGGTGCTCAGCTTTTCTTATGGTCTAACTTTCACAGCCATCCATTGCAACTGGGAAAACCGTAGCCTTGACTATACACCCTTTTGTTGGCAGGGTGATGTCTCTGTAGGCCATGATAGCCTACAGTAAGAAATGTAACCTGCTCCCCCAAAATCAGTTTAAATTATTGCCTTCTATCAAGTAAGGGTTTGGGTCATCGGCTGTTTTGAATCCATTAACCAAGCAGGGTTTCGGAGAACCAATCTTAAAATCAAATCAGATGACCTTTCAAATCAGCCGGAGGGGCGAAAAAAAAAACATTCTTGAATTCTTTGAAGGTTAAAACTGACACCATCAATTATGGCAGGAAATAAATAGGAGTTTGGCAGGCTGGGGAGCCCTTCTGAGATCAGCCTAACTTGTTCTGAATGCTGAATGGATATTGTCTCATGTAGCCATCGCCCTTTTGGAGCTGTTTGTAAAAAAAAAAAAAAGAGAGAGAGAAAAAGAGAAAATGACTTTCTCCAGATTTTGGGTTTTTTTAAACCTCGATTGGAAGTAGCCAAACTGGAAGTTTTTGTTTTTTTAAAAAAAAACAACAACTTGTAAAAGAAAGAATTCAATGAGGTCAATGCCCTCGCAGCTTCACTTAAAGACCTCGAGCGATGTTTGGGAGTCATGGCTTAATCCACGGTTGAGCTCTGGGTGGGAATTTCAGCCTCCTCGCCCCCCTGTTGCTACTGATCTAAAAGATAGCTGGAAGCATAACCTGGGAGTAACAGACACTGATAGGCATCGGAGTCTGTCGCTAGTGAAGGGTTTGTAGAACTATAAACCTTTATGGCAATCCCTTCCAGGGCCTTTTTCAAAGCTGGAGGCTATCTTGTCCTAGATCTTCTGAAGAGTCGGTAGGGACAAAAAAAACAAACAAAAAAAACCAGAGACAGAAAAAGTCAAGTTTCAAGCATCTTTAAGAAGGATAGGCTTGCAACAAAGAGCTTGCAATCCTCTATTTTAAACCCCGAGGAATTACACTGGCTTGACTTCTTTGGTCTTTTTCATCTCCAGGGTTGAGATGGTTGTAGGCAGGAAAGTCAGAAAGAGGCAAGAGGTGACATAATTCTCGCTGAGTTTGCTCGGGGGATGTCCGCTTGCCACATTCATCGTGAAGGGTCCCCCCCTTTTTTTCCCCCTTGCCAGCTGTCAATTCCCTGGGGAGGGAATGAGGTGCCCTTTTCACATCTCCTGGGTGAATTTTCTCTACCTGCAACTTGCAAATTGTTTAATGAGAAAAGTTTAAGATCTTCTCCTTCTCCTTCTCCTTCTCCTTCTCCTTCTCCTTCTCCTTCTCCTTCTCCTTCTCCTTCTCCTTCTCCTTCTCCTTCTCCCCCTTCCCCTTCCCCTTCCCCTCCTCCTCCTTCTCCTCCTCCTCCTCCTCCTTTTCTTCTTCTTCTTCTTCTTCTTCTTCTTCTTCTTCTTCTTCTTCTTCTTCTTCTTCTTCTTCTTCTTCTTCTTCTTCTTCTTCTTCTTCTTCTTCTTCTTCTTCTTCTTCCCCTTCCCCTTTTCCTTCTCCTTCTCCTCCTCCTTCCTCCTCCTCCTACACCCCCCCCCACAAACCCCACTCCCTTCTACAACTGATGATGTTACCTGGCTGGGCATTGAAATGTCTACAGCAAACCAACCAAGCTCAGAAAGCAGCAAAGACCCCCACAGTCCTCCTCCTCCTCCTCCCTCCTCCCCCTCCTCTTCTTCCCACGCAAAATCAAACAACACCCCAAAGTTATAATCAGCTCCTTTTGTTCTGAGAAATAGTGTTATCGCAGATTCTACAGATATATGTAGGTTGGATAAGCAGAAAATAATACCCGGGCTGGATCCCCAGGGACAGTTTTTCATGCTCTTTTCTGGGAAGCCGATAAGCTCCCTCCTTCAGATTTATGACTTCCCTCCTCCTGTTTACTGCCTTGTTTCTTTTCTTCAGCACAAACATCAACATCAGATTAGAAATATGTCGGGGGAGCTAAACAGCCTATTCATAATATCAGCAGCCGTGTAAGGCTGGCACCCTCCAAAAGATGGAAGTATTTTTAGCTGTTTTCAGAAGACCACCCTGGTGTCAACTTGGTTTCACAGCTGTCTTTGCTTGCCGATTGCTGGCCTCCATCTCACAGTCCTAGGCTGCATCAACAGAGGGATAGAATCAAGATCACGCGAAGTGTCAATACTACTTTCTAAGGCCACACTTGGAATCCTGCATCCGGTTTTGATGATGAGTCCCGAATAGTTGTAAAGAGTCCTTCGGGATAAGGCTGATAACCTTGATCTCCCTTGACACGCTGCCAAAGACCTCAATGGCAAAGCCACACGGAGTCCAGAATCAAACAGAGCTTCAGGCTTTAAACTGCACAGAATTAACAACGTTGCTTCCTGCAAAGGCCCACATGACTGTCCTCCTCTTTTAAGTCTTATGGGAGGGGCCAATCATCTCCAAGCCTTACTCCTGAGTCGTCCCTTTTGTTTAAACCGTTCTTGCCTTCTGGCAGCTCTCTGCATGCACGCATTGGGAACACTGTTCCTCTGCCTCGCTGATGTCTGACTCTGGAGGCTCCGGAGGCAGCATGTACCTCCCAGATGGCCCTTTTTCTGCCTCTGATGCAGGGCCCTCATCCGAGCTTTCCCCAGACTCCAGGACTGGCCCATGCTCCTCCCCAACCTCCTCACTGTCCGACTCTGCTGCCAGTTCCACAGGCCGCCAGTGGACCACAAAAGCTAGCTTCTTAAAACAGAGAGATGAGTAAAGAAAATGACTTATTTTCGTGTGCCCCCATTGTGTATGCAAGCGGGACTAAATCTCGTTTTCTCTTGTATTAGTCTAATTAAGCAAGCAGGCAGAAGCCTTTTGCCCAATTAAGATTTACAACGAAGAGCTGAGTGTATCTCTCTGGGGTCCCATTTGGTCTAGGAGATGACAATGGCAGGAAATGAAACGAAGAGCTTTCCTCTTGCCGGCCTTCGCTGAGTCTGGTTTCTTGAAATGAATGATTTCCATAATTCTCTTCTGTTGGCGTCCGTTTAAGAGAATAACAGAATAGTAGAGTCGGAAGGGACCTTGGAGGTCTTCTAGTCCAACCCCCCTGCTCAAGTGGGAGACCATTTGCCATTCTGGACAAACGGCTGTCCAGACTCTTCTTAAAAGCCTCCAGTGATGGAGCTCCCACAACTTCTGGAGGCAAGTTGTTCCACTGGTTTGTTGTTCTCGCTGTTAGGAAATTTATCCTTAATTCTAGGTTGCTTCTCCCCTTGACTAGTTTCCATCCATTGCTTTTTGTTTTGCCTTCTGGTGCTTTGGAAAATAGGATGAGCCCCTCTTCTTTGTGGCAGCCCCTCAAATATTGGAAGACTACCATCATGTCACATCTATCTATTTATCTATTTATCTATCTCTAGCTTCTAGCCTTTAATTATCTTTCATCTCTCTCTCTCTCTCTCTCTCTCTCTCTCTCTCTCTCTCTCTCTCTCTCTCTCTCTCTCTCTCTCCCTACCTACCTACCTACCTACCTACCTACCTACCTACCTACCTACCCATCTATATCTATCTATCTAGTATCTATCTATCTATTTATCTATTTATCTCTAGCTTCTAGCCCTTTAATTATCTTTCATCTATCTTTGTATCTCTATCTCTATCTCTATCTATCTATCTATCTATCTATCTATCTATCTATCTATCTATCTATTCTAGCTTCTAGCCCTTTAAACATCTTTCATCTATCTTTGTATTCTATCTCTATCTCTATCTCTATCTCTATCTCTATTTCTATCTCTCTCTGTCTCTGTCTCTGTCTCTGTCTCTATCTCTATCTCTATCTCTATCTATCTATCTATCTATCTATCTATCTATCTATCTATCTATCTATCTATCATCTCTAGCTTCTAGCCCTTTAAACATCTTTCATCTATCTTTGTATCTCTATCTCTATCTCTATCTCTCTCTGTCTCTGTCTCTGTCTCTGTCTCTGTCTCTGTCTCTGTCTCTGTCTCTGTCTCTGCCTCTGTCTGTCTGTCTATCATCTATCATCTTTCTTAATCACCCATCTCTGCCAGACAGGAGCTTCATGCAGTATCACTAATTAAAACCAAAGAAAATGATGTCCATTGTAATTTGCTATTAAATTGGAAATATAAGTTGCACACACCCGAAGAATGTGAGATGCCCCATAAGTGTCCAACTGAATGTTTCCAGATTCATCGATCATCAGCCCCTTAACTCCCCTATCGTGTTTATTCCTGCGATACGATAAGGCTGTAGTGAGGTTAAAACTTGTGTGAAAATGAGTAAGGAGGTGCCTGACCTAGTTCTTAATTTGGGATAAATCGCTGCCTCCTGGCACCAGTTTAATACCATTGATTAAACCTCAACTTGCAATTCTTGCAATACTAATTAGTTTGTCTTTGAGTTTTTGTTCTGCTGGTTGAGTCTTATATTCTTCTTTCTTTGCTCTGGTCTCCCGAAGGATTGTTGCTCGCTATAAAGATAAACAAAATAAGCTTTGCATGATAGGGCTTTTCAGATCAAAGCGAGGCTCCTGGCAAGGACCCTATTCTTCTGCCAATTTATGAGGTCAGATAAGGTCCTCCAGAGATTGCCTATGGGG
Organism: Pantherophis guttatus; assembly: GCF_059756535.1. Taxonomy (NCBI): domain Eukaryota; kingdom Metazoa; phylum Chordata; class Lepidosauria; order Squamata; family Colubridae; genus Pantherophis; species Pantherophis guttatus. The sequence goes on along the minus strand of NC_142079.1, from coordinate 5,898,648 downwards.
TGGTTATGACTTGAGGCTGGAAACATAGAGAAATGACCTACTTCTGAACATTGCTTGCCCCACGTGATAAATCCCCCTGCATTTGATGAGGCTCAGACACGGTTTGATATTCTGGAAAAGCCCCTGGTGATCCTTCCTTCACTGGATCATGCTTTTTACTCATAGCTACTTGCTTGGGATCTCATTTGGGCAAGGAAATCTCTTGGAATGAAGGGGAGAGGCAGACAATTCAAGGTGTTCATTTCATTGTCACCTCCCCAGGAGGAAAGCCTTGGAAAATCTAGACAGCTTACTAAAAAGCAGAGACATCACCCTGCCAACAAAAGAGTGTATAGTCAAGGCTACGGTTTTCCCAGTTGCAATGTATGGCTGTGAAAGTTGGACTACAAGGAAGGCTGAGCACCAAAGAATGGAGGCCTTTGAACTCTGGTGCTGGAGAAGACTCCTGCGAGTCCCTTGGACTGCAAGGCGATCCAACCGGTCAGTCCTAGAGGAGATCAACTCTGACTGCTCTTTAGAAGGCCAGATCCTGAAGAGGAAACTCAAATCCTTTGGCCACCTAAGGAGAAGGAAGGACTCCCTGGAGAAGAGCCTAATGCTGGGAACGATGGAGGGCAAAAGAAGAAGAAGGGGACGGCAGAGAACGAGGTGGCTGGATGGAGTCACTGAAGCAGTCGGTGTGAGCTTAAATGGACTCCAGAGGATGATAGAGGACAGGAAGGCCTGGAGGAACATTGTCCATGGGGTCGTGATGGGTCGGACATGACTTCGTAACTAACAATAAGACCAAGTGGGACTTGAGAGAGACTCATGCAGATGGGAGAACTGGGAACGGAGAATGGGCTGACACAAGAAAACTTCACCAGCCCAAGAAGACACCACTGTGGGGTTCAGAGTTGATGACACAAATCTCATGTTATATTGAATTTTGCCCTCCTGGAGGCTCGAAGAAAGCCTCCGGAGCCTGGGGAGGGCAAAAACGCCCCCCCCAATAGTGCAGGAGGATGACTAAGCCACACCCACCATGGCCACGCCCAACCAGCAACCAGGCAGAGAACCCTTTGCAAAAATTTTTTGAAGCCCACTGCTGGTACTAATACCTTAAGTGAACTTCAGCCTATCGCTCTGTCAATGCAACCAAATGTATCTGTTCTTGCCGGTGGGTGTCGGGAGGGGGTAACTTGAGTTTCCAAACCCTGGTTTTGAATCAGCTGGGACTGTAATCCTCAATGGAGGTCACCGTTGGTCACTGATGGGGCGCTCCCATGTGACCCCCCTCCTGCGCGAGCTGCACTGGCTCCCGGTGGTCTTCCGGGTGCGCTTCAAGGTTTTGGTTACCACCTTTAGAGCGCTCCATGGCTTAGGACCAGGGTATTTACGAGACTGCCTTCTGCCACCAGTAGCCTCTCACCGGCCAGTACGCTCCCATAGAGAGGGGCTCCTCAGGGTGCCATCGGCCAAACAATGTCGACTGGCGGCCCCCAGGGGGAGAGCCTTCTCTGTGGGGGCACCTACGATCTGGAACGGGCTCCCCCCAGAGATACGGAGGATCCCGGACCTGCACGCTTTTCGCCATGCCATCAAAACATTTCTTTTTCAGCAGGCCGGCCTGGCCTAACCTCTCTTTTAAACTTTTAAAAAAATTTAAATTTTAAATTTGTCTTAAGAATTTGGGGTGTTTTAAATTTCGTTTTCCGGGCCAAATTATTTAATTGCATTTTAATGCTTTTTAACATTTGTATTACATGTATTTTATCTGGCTGTTCACCGCCCTGAGTCCTTCGGGAGTAGGGCAGTATACAAATTCAATAAATAATAATAATAATAATAATAATAATAATAATAATAATAATAATAATAATAATAATAATAATGGTGATGCACGAATTGAAGATAAGCAGCAAGAAAAAATCACCAAGTACCGGGACTTACAAATTGAAGTTGAGCGACTGTGGAAAAAGAAATCGTGTGTTGTCCCGATTGTAATTGGAGCCCTCGGAGCAATACCCAAAGGGCTACCCCGCTATTTAGAAATTCTAAATTTGCCAGACTTGAACATTTTGACTCTACAAAAAACCACCTTACTCGGAACAGCTTACATCATCTGACGATACCTTAACAGTTCCTAGGTCCTTGGTTAGGACTCGAGCTGCTGAGCTATTAACCAGCCTCAAAGGCTGTGGATCTCACTAAAGATTAACCAATAAATAATAATAATAATAATAATAATAATAATAATAATAATAATAATAATAATTTAGAAGGGTAAGTGGGTCCTTCAAATCTTTTTTTTTTCTGTGCTGGGATTGGCTGGCCGAACTGGAATTAGCCTGGACGGAGGAGTCTAAGAAATTCATTTCCTTTGAGAAGAACACAGTGAGGTGGGGGGTGGGTGGGACGAGTTTGCAAAACCTGTCGAAATGGCATCTCCCAGCTCAGGCTAAAGGCTGCCTCAGTGACATGCCTTAGTTTGTCCAAACTGGTTTCCTTGTCCAATTAAGTCGGAACAGTCTTATGCACTTAAAGCTTCTAGGATTCCCTGGAGGGAAATGCCAAACCTGTCAGAGAAAACAAACAGGGGTTTTTCTTTAGCCTGTGTGTGTTCCGATTTAACAAACCTATTAGGCTATAAAACCTAGGACCTCTGCTTTCTGGGGTAAGAGGGTACATTAGAAAGCTGTTGACAGCTTCTAAGGTCGACCCTTTGCACAGGAGCGGGAAAGCTATCAGCAAGTTCGAGGGACAAGCACCAGGACTGAAATAACAACAACAACAGCAACAACAATAATAATAATAGAAAGTCATAGAATAGAAAGACATAGAATAGAATAGAAAGTCTAGAATAGAAAGTCATAGAAAGTCATAGAAAGTCATAGAAAGTCATAGAAAGTCATAGAATGTCATAGAATAGAATGTCATAGAATAGAATGTCATAGAAAGTCATAGAAAGTCATAGAATGTCATAGAATAGAATGTCATAGAATAGAATGTCATAGAATGTCATAGAATGTCATAGAATAGAATAGAATAGAATAGAATAGAATAGAATAGAATAGAATAGAATAGAATAGAATAGAATAGAATATGGAATGGAAATAGAGTAGAGTAGAATAGAATAGGGAATGGAAATAGAATAGAATAGAATAGAATATGGAATGGAAATAGAGTAGAGTAGAATAGAATAGGGAATGGAAATAGAATAGAATAGAATAGAATAGAATAGAATAGAATAGAATAGAATAGAATTTTGGAATGGAATGGAATGGAATGGAATAGAATAGAATAGAATAGAATAGAATAGAATAGAATAGAATAGAATAGAATAGAATAGAATAGAATAGAATAGAATATGGAATGGAAATAGAGTAGAGTAGAGTAGAGTAGAGTAGAGTAGAGTAGAATAGAATAGAATAGAATAGAATAGAATAGAATAGAATAGAATATGGAATGGAAATAGAGTAGAGTAGAGTAGAGTAGAGTAGAGTAGAGTAGAATAGAATAGAATAGAATAGAATAGAATAGAATAGAATAGAATAGAATAGAATAGAATAGAATAGAATAGAATAGAATTTTGGAATAGAATAGAATAGAATAGAATAGAATAGAATAGAATAGAATAGAATAGAATAGAATAGAATAGAATAGAATAACAGAGTTGGAAGGGAACTTGGAGGTCTTCTAGTCCAACCCCCTGCTTTGGCAGGAAACCCTACACCACTTCAGACAAATGGTTATCCAACATCTTCTTAAAAACTTCCAGTGTTGGAGCATTCACAACTTCTGGTGGCAAGTTGTTCCACTGATTAATTGTTCTAACTATCAGGAAATTTCTCATTTCTAGGTTGCTTCTCTCCTTGATTAGTTTCCACCCATTGCTTCTTGTCCTGCCCTCAGGTGCTTTGGAGAATAGCTTGACTCCCTCTTCTTTGTGGCAACCCCTGAGATATCGGAACACTGCTACCAAGTCTCCCCTAGTCCTTCTTTTCATCAAACTAGACATACCCAGTTCCTGCAACCGTTCTTCATAAGTTTTAGCCTCCAGTCCCCTCTTCATTTTTGTTGCTCTTCTCTGCACTCTTTCTAGAATCTCTAGACAAAATGAAGAAGTTAAATTGCTCTGGGACTTTAGAATTCAAACAGACTTAACAACCTGGCGATAAGAAAGACAAAAAACTCTGGATAATAGGTACGTCAGTGCCTGGAGACAGAAGAATAGATATAGGGTATAGAGTTTCCTGCTTGAGCAGGGGGTTGGACTAGAAGACCTCCAAGGTCCCTTCCCACTCTTGTTGCTCTGCTATTCTGAAATCAATTTATTGTTTGTGAAGAACATTACTTGGATGTCTACGGAGCGCATGAAGACACGATCTAAAATTGGACTATTTCAGTCCCTGGGAAGTTCCAGCCATGGAAACTTTGAAGCACGTGTTCCAGAATTAAAACGGGCTCCCTTGACATATTTCTGTTTTAAGAATGGTAGATATTTGTAGCGACTCATGAAGGGGATGATGATGTTCTCCATCAGACTCTTGGTGATTTTAGGAGCCACCTCTCTCCGCATCTTCCAATCGTGCCCTACTTCTTTGAGTTGTTCTAACCTTTTTTGCCGTCGTGTGCCAAAAGTGGGGGGAGCGCGGTGGGGGTCTCTCTCTCGCGTACCCACACCCATAATTCAATGCGTCCCGCCCCCCCATGCATGTGCGTGTGACCCCCCCGCTCTTGGCATGCAATGGCACGGTGGGCCAGGTAGGCCCATTTTTCACCCTCCCCAGGCTCCCCAAGCTTTCTAGGAGCCTGAGGAGGATAAAAACGGCCTTCCCCACTTGCCTGAAGGCCAGAAACGGCCCATTTCCCGACTTCCGGTGGGCCCGAAAGGCCTGAAAATCAGATGGCCAGCGCGTGCATGCATGCTGGAGCTGAGCTAGGGCAACCCTTGCATGCCCACAGATGTGGGTCCATGTGCCACCTGTGGCACACGTGCCATAGGTTTGCCATCACAGTTCTAAGCTCTGGCTGGGGTCAGATTTGATGGGGTTTAGCCACAATCTTCTTCCTTGAAGGTAGGGGTGAAATCTGAACCACTTTGCTACCAATTCACTGGCCGTGCATAGGCTTGGGAAGGTAAGTAGAAGCGAAGGGGAGGGGAAACAGCTGTGGCACGCAATTTAGCTCCGTTAGAAAGCAGGAAATCCATCATATTGATAATATAATACCATAATAGTATAATAACATTAATTCTTAACATTTAGCATCATCTTCTTTAACAACTCTCCTCCATACCATTTCCTCCACTTATGCCTCCTCCTTTCTAATTTCTGTTTCTGCTATCTAGCCATTGATAGAATATATCCCATATCAAAAAAAATATTCACTTTCTTCTTTATCCTTAATAGGTAAAGGTAAAGGTTCCCCTCGCACATCTGTGCTAGCTGTTCCTGACTCTAGGGGTTCCGTTTCAAAGCCGAAGAGCCAGCGCTGTCTGAAGACGTCTCCGTGGTCATGTGGCCGGCATGACTCAACGCCAAAGGTTCACGGAACGCTGTTCCCTTCCCACCAAAGGTGGTCCCTATTTTTCTACTTGCATTTTTTACCTGCTTTCGAACTGCTAGGTTGGCAGAAGCTGGGATGAGTAACGGGAGCTCATCCCGTCATGTGGCACTAGGGATTCGAACCACTGAACGGCTGACCTTTCGATCGACAAGCTCAGGGTTTTAGCCACTGAGCCACCCCGTCCCTTCATCCTTAATACAAGTGTTTAATCTGTCCATTTCTGCACCATCTAATATTTTTTTTAATTACATTCCCCCTCGAATGGGATCTCATCATTTTTCCGTTGTTGCGCAAATACAATTCTAGTTGCAGTTAGTATATGGAGGCTCAAGTATGCAGTCTTTTTATCATATTTTTCTGGTAGAAGTGTCTTCATCAACTGGCAAGATAATGTTTTTTTTTTTTTCAATGAAACAGTCTTTAATTAATATGAAGTGAAAACTGGAAATGAAATTAAGTAAGGAAGTACAGTAAACCAAGAGAAATTATAAATTACAATGTTCAGATTCTAGGAATCACTATTCAAAACTTGCTGTACAAATAGAACTTGTACTTCTGAAAGTTCTGACTGTAGACATCTTTCTCTTTTCTAAAATGGAGAAGATCTGGAATCAAATTACAGTTATTGCAAACTTGGTAAAAACTTAACAGAGAATTTGGCTCATCAAAATCTGCATTACTGAGAAGAAAATATTTGGAAAAAATTGTATAATTATTATAAATAAATGAGGATAGCTCAGTTAAATACTATTTTTTTGGCATCATCCTGTTAAATGTTTTAAAGAAATACACACACACACACGTTGCTGAGACCAAGCTTATTTATTCCTACTTTTGTTAGTATTCGTTGATCTATGCTCTCTGTCTGTTTCAGTCACTATCCTATCTAGTGATGGGGAGAAACAAACAAACTGGCAAGATAACGTTTAATCTACATCACTTGGCAGGGAAGTGCGGAAGATTGTGGCACTAAGGAAGTGTGTTTATTTGTTGCAGGAAAGGAGACGCATGGCTGCCATTTGGAACAGCAAGAAGGCCATTTCAGATCAGTGTCTAATTTCCTCATAATCACGGCCAACTTCCTCCTTTTCTCTCTTAAATGTCTTGCTCAAAAAAAGGCAATGCCTTTGTTAATTTCATTTCTGCACTCCCTCCACGGTTCAAAGCTGTTTGCCTCAAAATTTAAATCATTTAAATACATTAAGAAACGGGGATTTCAATTCAATACGTTGTTGTATCATCTCTTCCAGCCATGTCTTGGTTTTTGTCCAATACTTTTAGAATTGTATTTGTACAACATTGGAAAAGTGGAGAGAATGGACGACTCTACTCATGAAATATCTCTGGACTCGCTCAATTGTATTAATGTCCGATATGCAGTGCGGATTCCAGACTGTACAAGCTGTATTTGAGAATTGGTCTAGCAAAGGTTTTTGTATGCCCTAGTTTGCAATACAACATTACCAGAGAAAAAGCTTCGCAAGACTCTTAATGCCCTTTTGGCAATGCTGTTACAATGAGCTCTGGCACTTAGATCATTAGAGATGAGTACTCCAAGGTCCTTGACAGAGTGAGGGTCGTCTACGAGGTCGTATCCGCCCAGCTTGTATTTGGTGTTCTGATTATTATTTTTTTTGCCAATGTGTAAGAACAGAGCATTTGTTGGTTGAGATTTTGAGTTGCCAACTGTTTGACCATTCTGGCACCTAGTCAAGATCTCTTTGTAGGGCAGCAGCATCGTCGGTGGTATTGAATAGTTTTACATCATCAGCGAAGAGAACACAGTTGCTTATAATATGATCGCAAAGATCATTTATGTAAAGGATAAATCAAGAAAATGGAGTTACTCAAGTGATTTTGACCCAGGAAAAATCCGACCGATGGATAAATTAAGAGAGACACAACAGACTAGAGTAGGTGCCTGCCTGAGAGTTGGGGGGGGGAGGGGGTCAGTGGATCAAAAGGTAGCAAGCCATAAATCTCCTCATAAACAAATAATGATTTAGGAGAGTTCCACCTCAGGCAAGGCAAGGGGTAGCTTTTAATTGCTTTGCCCACAGTGGGAGAAAGGAATCTACCGAACTATCCATCAAAATCTAACCTCTGGGTAGAAGGAGGCTGAATGTGGATTAATGATAATCGTTTATGGTTATTCGTTTATTGGGTTCAGATCTAACCTTCTCTCTGAAAGTTCAAGGTGGTGCATTTCTGTCATTCCGTTCCCTCGCCCAACAAAAAAACGCAAAAAGAAAGGAATTGGTCAAGTCACCCAAGAAACTGTGTGGTCAAGTAAGACCTTGTTCTCTTGGCCTTCATAGAAAAGGTAAAGGTGAAGGTTCCCCTCGCACGTGTGTGCTAGTTGTTCCCGACTCTAGTGCTCATCTCCGTTTCAAAGCCGAAGAGCCAGCGCTGTCCGAAGACGTCTCCGTGGTCATGTGGCCGGCATGACTCAACACCAAAGGCGCACCGAACGCTGTTCCCTTCCCACCAAAGGTAGTCCCTATTTTTCCACTTGCATTTTTTACCTGCTTTCGAACTGCTAGGTTGGAAGAAGCTGGGACAAGTCACGGGAGCTCCCCCCGTTACACGGCACTCAGGATTCGAACCGCTGAACTGCCAACCTTTTGATTGACAAGCTCAGCATCTTAGGCCACTGATACACCGTGTCCCTTGACCTTCATCTACAGTAGTTAAATAGTTGATGGAACACCAATTAAGTTGTCATGAAAGTAAATCCCTAGTTTGACTTGAAAAGAAGTCTCATGAAAAGAAAGCACAGGTGACAGGATAGCAGTGTTCTGATATATGAGGACTGCCATAAAAAAAAAAAAAGAGGGGGTCAACCTATTCTCCACCAGAAGGCAGGACAAGAAGCAACGGATGGAAACTAATCAAGGACAGAAGCAACCTAGACCTAAAGAGAGATTTCCTAACAGGAAGAACAATTAACCAGTGGAACATCTTGCCTTCAGAAGTTGTGGGTTCTGGAGGTTTTCAATAAAAGATTGGACAATCATTTGTCTGAAATGGTATAGAGTCTCTTGCTTTATCAGAGGGTTGGATTAGAAGACCTCCAAGCTCCAGAGCACCCACCTCTGGAGACAAGCCATTCCACTGATTAATTGTCCTCACTGTCAGGAAATTCCTCCTTAATTCTAGGTTGCTTCTCTCCTTGATGAGTTTCCACCCATTTCTTCTTGTCCTGCCCTCAGGTGCTTTGGAGAATAGCTTGACCTCCTCTTCTTTGGGGCAGCCCCTCAAATACTGGAAGACTGCTATCATGTCTCCCCTAGTCCTTCTTTTCATATATGTTTGTTTCCACAATTTCTTTCCCCACTTGTTATTCTTCTTTTGGGGTTTGAGGGTCTGTGCTTTGCTCAGTTTTCTTTCCTTTTTAGTCACCTCCTTCTGCAGAAAGCTGTGATCCAGCAAAGCTGTTTTGATCTCTCTGGGCTTTACATGATCTCTCAGGAGCCCTGCAGGTGGCACAGTGAGTCCTCTGGAAATTGACAGTCTGTCGTTCTTCAGTCAGAGCAAGCAATGGGGATAAGCACTGAAACATTTTCGAACTAACAAGAAAAGAAGTCCAGTTGCCATGACTCAACTTCTACCTGAATATTTGAGAATCTCCATCCCCAGGGAATCCACTGTTTCCCAAGCAAACAAGGAACCCAACAAGCACCAGTCATCTCAAAGGTGCTTTTTCAAGAGGCAACTGGACTTTCTGTTTTTTCTTTGAAGACATTTTGCTTCTCATCCCAGAAGCTTCTTCAGTTGTCTGGATGGTGTAGAATGGAAGGATTGACACTCCTTTGCAGACAGCTGGTCATTTGCATCCTTTTTAGAGGGCCGTTGAGGCCACTTGGAGAGGTTTTATCTGTGTCCTCGGGGTCACCTGAGCAGTGCAAATTGGTGTGGAGCCTTTTAGCCAAGAAACTACTGTCCTCAGTAGTTTGCTGAGCACCTGTGTGGTGCTCCTGCTTCCTGTAGTCTGCAATTTTTTCCCTCTGGAAATCCATTCCTACTTCCACACCATTCAAAGGGGGTTCATCCCAAATTGTACAGCTAAAAGTCTGTAGAGATTCCCAGTCATCCAAGTCATGGTTGTCCCAAAAGTGCTTTTTTCAAGAGGTAGCTGGACTTTCTTGTTTCTTCTTTTGAAGACGTTTCGCTTCTCATCCAAGAAGCTTCTTCAGCTCTGACTGGATGGTGGGGAAGGGAAGGATTTATACTCCTTGCAGACAGCTGGTCATTTGCATCCTTTTAGAGAGTCATTGAGGCCACTTGGAGGTTTACCTGTGTCCTCAGTCGTCCCAAAGGTGCTTTTTCAAGAGGCAACTGGACTTTCTGTTTTTTCTTTGAAGACATTTTGCTTCTGGATGAGACCCTGAAGAGCTGAAGAAGCTTCTTGGATGAGAAGCGAAATGTCTTCAAAGAAGAAACAGAAAGTCCAGTTGCCTCTTGAAAAAGCACCTTTGGGACAACCATGATCTGGATGACTGAGAACCTCCATAGACCTTGAAGAAGAAGTTCTGAAGAAGCTCCTTGGATGAGAAGTGAAATAGCTTCAACGAACAAACAAGAAACAAGATTTCATCGCAGGATGTAAGCTGCTCCAAGTAAAGCTGCCTTTTGCAATTGACTGTTGGTGATTTTGTCAATTCTGATGATGTTCAAGTGGTAATTATTATTATGAATAATAATAAGAGAAGGAGAAGGGAGAAGGAGAAAGAGGGAAGGATGGACAGAGGAGGAGGGGGAGGAGAAAAATGAGAAGGAAGAAGGGAAAAGGAGGAAGGAATGAGGAGAAGGGGAAAAGAGAAGGATGAGAGGGAGAAGGAAGAAGGAAGTAGGAAAAAGGCAGAAGGACAAAGGGAGAAGGAGGAGAAGGGGAAGCAGGAGGAGAGAAGGAGGAAGGAAGAGGGAAAAAGACAGAAGGAGGAAAGGAGGAGAAGGAGGAAAAAGGAAAAGGAAGGGGAAGGAGGATGAGAGAAGGAGGAAGGAAGAAGGAAAAAGGCAGAAGGAGGAAACAAGAAGGAGAATGAAGAAAAGGGAAGGGGAAGGAGAATGGTGATATCAATCAAGGGAACACTGTAAATTACAAAAGTTTCTATTATTTAAATAAAAATGCAACCCCTCTCATTCTACTAGGATAGTGTCAATCAAGTGATTTGGGGAAGGCAAATAATTCAAGAGAGAAGAGCAACCAACACCTCATCACAAGCCTTCTCTCTTCTTTCAAACATGGTACCCGTGTTTCCCCGAAAATAAGACCCTGTCTTATATATTTTTTGAACCCTGAAATAAGCGCTTGGCCTTATTGCCATGCGCTCAAAAGCCCGATTGGGCTTACTATCAGGGGATGTCTTATTTTTTTGGGGGGGGGGGGGGAAACAGGGGAAAGCTTGGTGACTTTCAAGCAGGACAGGATGGCCTGAATTCTGGGTGATCCCCTAAACCCAGCCTGGCTCCTTTTTGCCGTTTTAAGCACCAAACTTTAGTCATAGTACAGTGGTTTAGTGCACCCTGTTATTAACACAGCTGCCTGCAATTTCTGCAGGTTCGAATCTCTCCAAGGCTCAAGGTTGACTCAGCCTTCCATCCTTTCTAAGGTAGGTGAAATGAGGACCCAGTTTGTGGGGGCAATAAGCTGACTTTGTATAAAATATACAAAAGAATGAAGGCTATTGCTTAATTCATTGTAAGCCGCCCTGAGTCTCCGGAGAAGGGCGGCATATAAATCAAATTAAAAAAAAAAAAAAAATCTCCCCAGGAAGGGGTATCTCAATGCAAAACCTCAAAGTGAGAATTCAGCCTAGCTTTTAAAGGCTGATAAAAGCCAGCTGGCCTCTTACAGTGGGCAGACCGTTAGAAAAACAGCCGAATGGGTATTTCCTGTCCCATCTACAACACACCAGGCTGTCCACTCATGTCTGGACAGGCGACCCGGTGGCCTGCCTTTTCTTTACTCCTGGTCCCTGCCCTGTCTTCTGTCTCCCGCCCTGTTGACGTGTCTGTGAGAAGGAGGAAGTCCTTCCCCTACCCCCGTTGTTTCTTCCCGTTACAAAGAATTCCGGTTCGAGAGCTGCAGCCAACTAAGTTCTCAACCTGTTTCTAACGCACTTGATCTTAACCCAAAGGTCTTTGGTTTATTCTGAATCAGGCTCCCCTGTGGTAAAATCTGTAGTATGTACAAAGTACAGAGGTGGAAAGGGAGCCTGAGGCCTTCTAACTCAACTCCCTCAGGCAGGAAACCCTATACAGCTTTAAACACTCAAAGAGCCACAAAGGTCCTAACTGGAAGACCCTCGTTCAATTCTGGAGCTGACCAGAAGTCTGGTTTCCCCCACCATAGAGTCTCCTCCTAGCACGGCATCCTTTTCCCACTACCTGTCCTAACCAGGGGTGGGTTCTAGATTTTTTTACTACCGGTTCTGTGGGCGTGGCTTATTTTGTGGGTGTGGCTTGGAGGTCATGTGACGAGGTGGGCGTGGCTAGCTGGTCAGAGTCATTTCTGGAAGGTCCTCGACACTTACGACCCGACTCATTTGTTTGCTTTTAACACTGATCAGCTGTAGGGCGGCCCTTTGAAGCCCCGCGGCAAGAGTTTAAACAGTTTTTTTCCCTCTAGTCATCAGCTGGGACTCAGGAGGCAGCAATAGATTGGGGGTGGGGCCAAATAAAAGGTAAGAATAACGTGGGGGGGTGGGAGGGCGGGGGGGGGAGAACCAGTTCGGTGACGTCATATCGTCACCGCTACTGGCTCTGCCGAACCGGACTGAACCGGGAGGAACCCACCACTGGTCCTAACCGAAAGCCCTATCAATTGTGGAGCTGACTGGCGACAAGGAGCCGGAGCAGAGGGATGAAAGAGCCACATGCGGCTCCAGAGCCACAGGTTGCTGACCCCTGGCCTATATCATTCCAGACAAATGGCTGTCCAAACTCTTCTTGAAAACCTCCAGTGTTGGAGCAGCCACAACGTCTGGAGGCAAGCTGTTTCACTGATTAATTGTTCTCACTGTTAGGTAATGTCTCCTTAGTTCTACTTTGCTTCTCTCCTTCGTTAGTTTCCGTCCGTTGTTTCTGGTCTTGCCTTCTGGTGGAAAATAGGTTGACCCTCTCTTCGTTGTGGCAGCCCCTCAAATATTGGTATCATGTTACCTATAGTCCTTCTTTTCACTACTTTTTCTCACAGTCAGGAAATTTCTCCTTCAAAGGTTGGATTTCTGTTTGATAGGACTCTACTTCTGCCTTCAGGTTCTTTGGAGAATGGGTTAACCCTCTCTTGTCTGTGGCACCCCACAAATACAGGAAGACAGCTATCATACACCCTTAGTCTGCTTTGTTAGACTAGACACTCTTGTGTGTTTTGAGCCTACCTTACTCTTGCTCCTTCCTTCCTTCCTTCCTCTGTCCCTCCTTCCTTTCCTCCCTCCCTCCTTCCTTCATTCTTTCTTCCCTCCGTCCTTCTCATCTTCCTTCCTGCCTTCCTTCCTTTCTCCCTCTTTCCCTCCCCCTCTTTTCCCCCTTTCCCTCCTTCCCTCTTTCCTACCTCCATTTCTTTCTTTCTTTCTTTCTTTCTTTCTTTCTTTCTTTCTTTCTTTCTTTCTTTCTTTTTCCCTCACTGAAGGCAATACTGCTTCTCTTGCTTTTCTTTCCGCTGGGGGAAAAAAAAAGAAAAGAAAGTAAACAAACCCTAATCAATTGTCCCAACATTAGGCCGTCATAATTCATCTCTTCCACATTAAGAAGCGATCATCCATCAACATGACATGAGAACAGAGAATGGATGCTTGGGACCCAGGGAAGCTCCTGGTGTAAAGCCGAATAACTTGGTAGTGGTCTCTGGTCCAGTTGCACCCGGTGAAGATTTGCCTCTCAGCCCTCCCCCTCCCCTTCCCCGGATTTTGTTTTCTTTGCAATATGTAATTGAATTCAATACTCTTCGAAATGGATGAGCTGGCTGCTTTGGGAGGAGGGTGTTGCAATACAAGAGGAGGGTGCCTAGAACTACTTCCTCCCCAGCCTGTTTGCGGTGCAGTTTTGCAATTCTTTGGACATAAATTTAGGGTCACTTGGTTTCTCCCCACCCCCCCAGGTACTGATCGGGATAATTGAAAGCTGCAATTCAGGTAGACCTCGGCCCAGGGGTGAAATCTACTTACCTTCCTTACCGGTTCGGAAGTGCATGCGCTGTATGTGTGCGTCAAATGCACGCACAGACCCTCTGTGCATGCACAGAGGGTAAAAAACATATTACTTCCTGGTTAAAACCAGGAAGTAACGACACCCGGACGGGTGGGAGGAGCCTCACACAGTCATTGCTACCGCTTCTCCAAACCACCTGCCACAATCGCTACTGGATCACCTGGTCCGGTCCGAACTGGGAGCATTTTACCCCTGCCTCGGCCACCACGGAGCCCAACCTTTCTGTTGCTCAGTGAAACCAGTGAAAGCTGGTTGGGTGACTTTGGACCAATCATCAGGAGACTGTGAGTTCTAGACCTGCCTTCGGCATGAAAGCTGGTTGGGTGACTTTGGACCAATCATCAGGAGACTGTGAGTTCTAGACCTGCCTTCGGCATGAAAGCTGGTTGGGTGACTTTGGACCAATCTCCAGGAGACTGTGAGTTCTAGACCTGCCTTCGGCATGAAAGCTGGTTGGGTGACTTTGGACCGATCGCCAGGAGACTGTGAGTTCTAGTCCTGCCTTTGGCATGAAAGCTGGTTGGGTGACTTTAGACCAATCACCAGGAGACTGTGAGTTCTAGTCCTGCCTTCGGCATGAAAGCTGGTTGGGTGACTTTGGACCAATCGCCAGGAGGCTGTGAGTTCTAGTCCTGTCTTCGGCATGAAAGCTGGTTGGGTGACTTTGGACCGATCGCCAGGAGACTGTGAGTTCTAGTCCTGCCTTCAGCATGAAAGCTGGTTGGGTGACTTTGGACCAATCTCCAGGAGACTGTGAGTTCTAGTCCTGCCTTCAGCATGAAAGCTGGTTGGGTGACTTTGGACCAATCGCCAGGAGGCTGTGAGTTCTAGTCCTGTCTTCGGCATGAAAGCTGGTTGGGTGACTTTGGACCAATCGCCAGGAGGCTGTGAGTTCTAGTCCTGTCTTCGGCATGAAAGCTGGTTGGGTGACTTTGGACCGATCGCCAGGAGACTGTGAGTTCTAGTCCTGCCTTTGGCATGAAAGCTGGTTGGGTGACTTTAGACCAATCACCAGGAGACTGTGAGTTCTAGTCCTGCCTTCGGCATGAAAGCTGGTTGGGTGACTTTGGACCAATCGCCAGGAGGCTGTGAGTTCTAGTCCTGTCTTCGGCATGAAAGCTGGTTGGGTGACTTTGGACCGATCGCCAGGAGACTGTGAGTTCTAGTCCTGCCTTCAGCATGAAAGCTGGTTGGGTGACTTTGGACCAATCTCCAGGAGACTGTGAGTTCTAGTCCTGCCTTCAGCATGAAAGCTGGTTGGGTGACTTTGGACCAATCGCCAGGAGGCTGTGAGTTCTAGTCCTGTCTTCGGCATGAAAGCTGGTTGGGTGACTTTGGACCGATCGCCAGGAGACTGTGAGTTCTAGTCCTGCCTTCAGCATGAAAGCTGGTTGGGTGACTTTGGACCAATCTCCAGGAGACTGTGAGTTCTAGTCCTGCCTTCAGCATGAAAGCTGGTTGGGTGACTTTGGACCAATCGCCAGGAGACTGTGAGTTCTAGTCCTGCCTTCAGCATGAAAGCTGGTTGGGTGACTTTGGACCAATCGCCAGGAGACTGTGAGTTCTAGTCCTGCCTTCGGCATGAAAGCTGGTTGGGTGACTTTGGACCAATCTCCAGGAGACTGTGAGTTCTAGTCCTGCCTTCAGCATGAGAGCTGGTTGGGTGACTTTGGACCAATCGCCAGGAGATTGTGAGTTCTAGTCCCACCTTAGGCATGACCTTGAGCCAGCCCCTCTCTCTCAGTCCTAGCAAGGAGGCAATGGCAAACCACTTCCGAAAAACCTCGCAAAGAAAACTGCAGGGTTGACACTGATTTGAATAAATAAAAAAAAAGAACTTTGTATCCTCTTCTCCACTCCCCCATTTTCTGTTTCTTTTCAGAGGGACAGGTTCAATAGCCGATTAACTTCCCCCGCTTTGTCAAAACACACAAACAAGCCAACGACCCCATTTAAAAAGAAAAACAACCCACAAATTTTGCCCCTGATTCCTGCAGGGTAGCAGTACCTCTCCATCACTTTCTACAATACTTGGCGTTCTGAATTCTCTCTCTCTCTCTTTTTTTTAAGTGCATCTGTACTTTAAAATGTTGTCTGCAGTACACGGACAGCTGCATAGATAGAGGCAACCTCCTTGAATAGGAGCAAATCCACGGGCCCTTTTCCAAACAATGCGAATCCAATATAAGTTGAGAGTGTAGATCTTCTTAGGTCAGGGTCATTAATGTTGGATAAATGGATCGAAGAATGTACATTAATGTTCCAGAGCAGCTTCTATAGATTCAGTACCTAGTGCCTCATCTAAAATCAATTTCCTGCTCTGCTAATATAAAAAGGATTGCATTTTTTCTTTGCCTATTTCCTCCTGTCTTGCAAAGGGACCATGAGTTCCAATTAGAGACAGAGATAGATACAAATATCTGGTGACGCTTATCTTTTCAAAAGGGGAATAATTGTTTCGGGCTTCAGATTAGATGATGGATGGAGATGATAGATAGATAGATAGATAGATAGATAGATAGATAGATAGGATAGATAAATACGATAGATAGATAGATAGATAGATAGATAGATAGATAGATAGATAGATAGATAGGATAGATAAATACAGTAGGGAGAGAGAGATGGAGATGATAGATAAATACAGTAGGTAGGTAATGAGAGAGGGAGAGAGAGAGAGATGATAGATAAATACAGTAGGGAGACAGAGAGAGATGGAGATGATAGATAGATACAGTAGGTAGATAGATAGATAGAGAGATGGAGATGATAGATAAATACAATAGGTAAGTAACGAGAGAGGGAGGGAGAGAGATATATGATAGATAAATACATTAGGTAGGTAATGAGAGAGGGAGGGAGAGAGAGAGATGATAGATAAATACAGTAGGGAGACAGAGAGAGATGGAGATGATAGATAAATATC
Organism: Pantherophis guttatus; assembly: GCF_059756535.1. Taxonomy (NCBI): domain Eukaryota; kingdom Metazoa; phylum Chordata; class Lepidosauria; order Squamata; family Colubridae; genus Pantherophis; species Pantherophis guttatus. The sequence continues at coordinate 5,881,961 of NC_142079.1, read as the reverse complement.
GTAGGTAGGTAGAGAGAGATGGAGATAGAGATGATAGATAAATACAGTAGGTAGGTAGGTGGATGGAGAGAGAGAGAGAGAGAGAGAGAGAGAGAAAGAGAGAGAGGGAGGGAGGGAGAGAGAGAGAGAGAGAGAGAGAGAGAGAGAGAGAGAGAGAGAGAGAGAGAGAGAGAGAGAGAGAGAGATACTCCAGTAATTAATTTACAAATTTGTATTTTGGGAATCTAAACTTTAAAATAGTCCTTTAGTCATTCTGATTGGAAAGAGAAGTGTGGCTCCATTAAGCACATGAAGAGCATCTATAATCTTTCCTTCCTTCCTTCCTTCCTTCCTTCCTTCCTTCCTTCCTTCCTTCCTTCCTTTCTTCCTTCCTTCCTTCCTTCCTTCCTTTCTCTTTAGAGGGTGCAGATCTGGGGGTAACTGCTTGCCTCAATCAGAATTAACAGAATAACAGAGTTGGAAGGGACCTTGGAGGTCTTCTAGTCCAACCCCTTGCTCAAGCAGAAGACCCTCTACCATTCAGACAAATGGCTGCCCAGTCTCTTCTTAAAAGCCTCCAGTGATGGAGCACCCACAATGTCCGAAGGCAAGCCGTTCCACTGGTCGATTTGTTCTTGCTGTTACTCTGATTTGTTCTCACTTGTACTCACTGTTTCTCCTTACTTCTAGGTTGCTTCTCTCCTTGATTAATTTCCATCCATAGATTTTCTTGCCTTCCGGTGCTTTGGAAAATAGGTTGACCTCCCTCCCCTTCTCTGTGATAACCCCTCAAATATTGGAAGACCTCTACCATGTCACCCTTCGTCCTTCTTTGCACTAGACTAAGCATATCCAATTCCTGCAACCGTTCTTCATATATTTTGACCTGCAGTCCCTGATCAACTTTGTTGCTCTTCAGTCCACTCTCTCTAGGTTTCCTGTCCTGTCCTGTCCTGTCCTGTCCTGTCCTGTCCTGTCCTGTCCTGTCCTGTCCTCTGCTCTACTCTGTTCTACTCTATTCTGCTCTACTCTACTCTACTCTACTCTACTCTACTCTACTCTACTCTACTCTACTCTACTCTACTCTACTCTACTCTCTTCCCACTCTCCTCTCCTCTCCTCCCCTCCCCTTCCATTCTGTAATCTTCTCTTCTCTTCTCTTCTCTTCTCTTCTCTTCTCTTCTCTTCTCTTCTCTTCTCTTCTCTTCTCTTCTCTTCTCTTCTCTTCTCCTCTCCTCTCCTCTCCTCTCCTCTCCCCTTCCCTTCCCTTCCCTTCCCTCCCCGTCTCTTCTCTTCTCTTCTCTTCTCTTCTCTTCTCTTCTCTTCTCTTCTCTTCTCTTCTCTTCTCTTCTCTTCTCTTCTCTTCTCTTCTCTTCTCCTCTCCTCTCCTCTCCACTCCACTCCCCTTCCCTTCCCTTCCCTTCCCTTCCCTCCCCGTCTCTTCTCTTCTCTTCTCTTCTCTTCTCTTCTCTTCTCTTCTCTTCTCTTCTCTTCTCTTCTCTTCTCCTCTTCCAGATCAGTTCTCTTTAGATTCATCTCAAGACATCAAGAAACGAATGCAACCGGCCATTCTGAATCCTCCCCCCCCTTCCCCGCTTTCCCCACAGATTGTGGCAAGGTTGGCTTTACCAGACCTTTGAAAATTTGTCTTCTCCAGCCCAGCCTTCGGACAGGGCCAGCTGTCTGCCTTCCTTCTCTTGTCTCTGCATCGCAGCTGTAAAAGAAAGGGCTGTGGTTTGATTTACGGGAGATGCCGGGGAAAGTTTTAGATGGACGGTATTTACCTTTTTTGCCCTGGTTACCTTTCCGCCTGCAATTCTTCCTGGCGTATCCCTGTGATTTAGTGACCTCGCTCAAATCCCCCAGATATTCAACTTGAGAACATTCCTTCCTGCTTTATCAAATAAATCCGTGTCACACGATCCAACCCGCCATATGGGCGAAAGTGAAAAGGACGATTAGACATTGGGAACGATGTGCTATATATCAAGCAGGTATTTTGGGGGAGCAGGGGGCAGGTGAGGGAAATATGGCCTTCCTTGATGGGATCTGAAAAGCTTTTGTCTGGAATCACGTACTGCCATCTTTTTTTTAAAAAGGAAGTAATGGATTAGAGGAGAAAATGGTTTTAAAGGCTGTTGGGGGACTCAGCGGACCCAAGAGAGTTCTCGCTTTGAGACGGGAAGTCTCCCGCCTGGCAAATTACATACGATGTCCGTTTTCCTTTTTTCTGTCTATTATTCCACCTAGAATCTCTCCATCATTGTCCTCCGACAGAAGCTGAGACTTTATTTATAGGAGTACAGGCCGTCTTCGACTTACGACCACAACTGAGCCCAACATTTCTGTTGCTAAATCAGACATTTCTTAAGTGACACACGTGTCCCATTTTACGACCTTTCCTGCCACAGTTGTTCACTGAATCATTGCAGTTGATCAGTTAGTCGTCTGGTTGTTAAGTGAATCTGGCTTTCCCCATTGACTTTGCTCATCAGACGGTCACAAAAGGGGATCGTGTGACCCTGGGGACACAGCAACGGTCCTAAATATGAACCAGTCGCCAAGCACCTGAATCAGTAGTGGGTTTCACTTACCTTCGCTACTGGTTCGGAACTGTGAGCGTCAGTGTGTGTACGCACTCACTTCGCTTGCTCGTGGTGCTTCTGAATGTCAAGCGATGACATCCGGATGGGTTGGCAGAGCCTGCCGCCACCACTACCGATTCGCCCGAACCGGGGCAAACCAGTAGAAACCCACGAGTGCTCTGAATTTTGATTACATGACCATGGGCAATGCTGCAATGGTCATACGTGGGGAACTTTGAGTAGTCACTAAACCAATAGTTATAAGTTGAGGACCACTTCTAGTTCCTGCTGTTTTCTTGGCAAAGTTTTTATGAAGTGGTTTGCCCTTTCCACTTTCTTCCTAGGGCTGAGGAAGAAGGGCTGGCCCAAGGCCACCCAGTTGGTTTTGTGTCCAAGGTGAGATTAGAACTTTGGGACTCCAGGTTTCCAGCTTGAAGTTTAGATCACTAGACCAAACTGGCTTCTCTTTTTGGTGTCTTCAAATCAGTTTGGGCTCCTTGTGACTACCTGACAGTTGTGAACTCACACTTTTCAGGATATAACAACAACAACAACAACAACAACAACAACAACAACAACAACAACAGTAATGGATGTCTTATGTGCGATCCCAAAACAGCTGGAGCACCCCTTGAACATCATTGGCATTGACAAAATCCCCATCAGTCAATTACAAAAGGCAGCTTTGCTCGGAACAGCTTACATCCTGTGATGAGACCTTAAACACAACATCTGCCTAGAATAGAATAGAATAGAATAGAATAGAATAGAATAGAATAGAATAGAATAGAATAGAATAGAATAGAATAGAATAGAATTTTTATTGGCCAAGTGTGATTGGACACACAAGGAATTTGTCTTTGGTGCATATGCTCTCGGTGTACATAAAAAGAAAAGATACGTTCATCAAGAATCATAAGGTACAACACTTAATGATAGTCATAGGGTACAAATAAGCAATCAGGAAACAATATCAATATAAATCGTAAGGATACCAGCAACAAGGTTACAGTCATACAGTCATAAGTTAAATCATGGTTAAAGTGTCCAATATTCAGTGAATTCTGCTGTCAGCTTTGGAAGCCATATTAACACCAGAAGCTTCCACGCTTCTTGCGCTTGGGAAAGTGGGGGGGGGGAAATTAGTAGAGAGGTTTTAGTTAGACATAATAGCATTCTTCTTTTCGGTCAAGGTCAGGGTCCTCCTGCATCTGGAGGAGGACTGCTTGCAGTGGTGGCTCAAGTTGGGACGGAGGGTGATTGGGCCATGTGATGGACTGATGGGTGCAGGGGATGGATTTGCGGATTTTGATTTACTGAGGGAAAAACCGGAACTCTCAGATTCATGTTTTCCCAGATGTGCCAGTAAAACCACTCTAATAAATGGAAGCTTTGAGATGATGCTTTTCTCGGAGTTTTTAATTGGAGTTGGGTTGTTCTGGAACGCTGGCATTTGCTTCACCGTCAGAGGAGCAGGCCCACCTCAACAAAATTCCCAACGTGATTCGGTTCATGGTAGACCTGGAAGACAGCAACAAAAACTATAAAAATCCTTGTCCTGCTGTTTTGGGCTGATGTCTCCATCAACCTCCTGCTCAACCGTGACTTGTAAAAGATGCTTCCCCGCCTGGCTCTGACAAGTTCTAACTTAGTACCTCTCTGATTTTTTTTTTTTTAAAGTGCTACAAGTCCTGAGAACATGTTTCCAATATCCTCTTTCTTCTCTCTATTAGCAAGTCACCCTGCTCCATGCTGGGGGGCTCTCGACCTTTATGGTGGGTGGGGAAGGGAGGGGGTGGGTGGGCAGTCGATCCGGGCTGCATGGAGAAGCCGTAGCCTACAGCCTTTGATGGATGATGTTCCCTTAGCATCTCTTGTGCTTTTAACCTACAGTCGGCTGCTGCTGCGGAAGATGGCGATTCAATTATCCAGGTTGGCACACGGGCCCTCACGATTGCCAAGTCAATGGCTAATCACCGTTGACGTCGATCTATCGCGGAGCTCTTTGGGGAAGGTGGATCGCGGAAGGCACCGTTCAGTTCGTGCAGGAGGGTTGAGAAGGTTACCGGTGTATCTGTCTCCTTGAATCTAGGGGTTCACCAACAACCGTGTCATGTTTAAAGGTCTTCTAGAGCCTTCTGAAGAATATATCAAAGGTCCTACTCCCTTCAGGCTAGGAGAGAGAAAAATGGGATATCCAGGTTTTGAGGGGTTTTTTTTTTGCAAGTGACACCGTTATGATCAGGTTTTGAAAAGTCACACAGACACATGAATGGAGAGAAGAATTCAGGGTGACATTAAAGGTAAAGGTAAAAGGTAAAGGTTCCCCTTGCACATCTGTGCTAGACGTTCCTGACTCTAGGGGGCGGTGCTCATCTCCGTTTCAAAGCCGAAGAGCCAGCGCTATCCGAAGACATCTCTGTGGTCATGTAGCCAGCATGACTAAACGCCAAAGGCGCACGGAATGCTGTTACCTTCCCAACAAATGTGATCCATATTTTTCTACTTGCATTTTTTTACCTGCTTTTGAACTGCTAGGTTGGCAGAAGCTGGGACAAGGAACGGGAGCTCACCCTGTTAGGCGGCACTAGGGATTCGAACCGCTGAACTGCCAACCTGCTAATCAAAAAGCTCAGCGTCTTAGCTGCTGAGCCACTGCGTCCCTCAACTCACCTTTGAGATATAATTCTTAAAGGTAAAGGTAAAGATTCCCCTTGCACATATGTGCTAATCGTTCCCGACTCTAGGGGGCGGTGTTTCAAAGCCGAAGAGCCAGCGCTGTCTGAAGACATCTCCATGGTCATGTGGCCGGCATGACTCAATGCCAAAGGCACACGGAACATTGTTACCTTCCCAACAAAGGTGGTCCCTATTTTTCTACTTGCATTTTTTACCTGCTTTCGAATGGCTAGGTTGGCAGAAGCTGGGACAAGGAATGGGAGCTCACCCCCATTAGGTGGCACTAGGGATTCGAACCGCTGAACTGCCGACCTGCTAATTGACAAGCTCAGGGTCATAGCCACTGAGCCACCGCGTCCATTACCTGAAAACTATTTCAGCATATTCCATTAGCTTTCTTGGACATGGAGATAAAGAAGAGAGGGAGGTGTCCTCCACCCAGCCTCTCATAACTAGGGATGACGCACATGGAATAGATGCTAAAACAGTTTGCATTGTGCCATCCTCAGAGGGTTATCGGTTCTGATAGCTCCAGAGGAACAGAAGAAAAATTCATTTAGCCTGAAACTGATTACAAACGTCCTGAACTTGAGGAGAAAACTCAATAGTAATTGTTAAGCTAACATTCGCGATTTTCAGAGTAGCATGATGCAGCCTTGCAAATATTGGGGTTTTTTTTCAAATAATAATAATAATAATAATGAAAATCATACCCCAAACTATGTCTGTGTGGTTGAGTGTGCACAAAAATATCTGCACCTGAGAATTGTATGAATGGAAGTCAGGATGTTATGGGAAATTGCATACGCACACAAAAAAATAGGGTAGATGAATACTCCAGATAAAAATACTTATGTACAAAGAAATGTGAAAAACCTAAAAGTACAGGGAGTTATTCAGTGAGTTATGCCTAATTTTATAACCGTTTTGGTTATGGTCGTTAAGTGGTTTGCTGCAATTGTCACATGATTCTATTCTATTCTATTCTATTCTATTCTATTCTATTCTATTCTATTCTATTCTATTCTATTCTATTCTATTCTATTCTATTCTATTCTGTTGTCTGAAAAACCAGATTTTTGTGGCCCTTGATCAATATATAACAGGAGGAAAAACCTAAAGGGAAAGGACTGATCAGTGCTTTCTGTCTTCTTCTTGGGTAAAGATCAACAGAGAGTCAAGGAAGAAATAATTTGCACTTGCAAACGGTGATTCAATTGAAAATGACTAGAAGACCTCCAAGGTTCCCTTGCAACAGCTTTTATCCTGTTATTCAATCCTGCAGTCCCAACCTCTGAGAATGGAAGGTAACGTGGGGTGCAGCTAAGCAGAACTGTAAAACAAATCTGAGTTTGGTTTAATTAAGAGTCTAACTCTGTACAAACATCACCCTCCATCATCTATTTCTCCCAGAGTGGGTGGGGGAACTTCATCACACTGATTTCTTCATGGTCCAGCAATCAAGTGATGAAATTATCAAAAGACGATCGGGTTCTCCTCTCCTGAAGCTACTTTGGCTAAAGCGCACCCCGTCTGAAATAATGAAGCCGATCTGATGAAATTTTCACTGGCTGAAGCCGTCATGCTAATTTGGAGATGGGCTTATTAATTTAATGACTGATCCAAATAATCAAAAGTCATTAGCATTAGTGCCATTACTGTCAGCTAAACAGGAGCCCAGGGCCTGAGCACACAAAGATGCGACATTCGCAAACACAGCTCTGTGTGTGCGCTAGAAGCTCACATACCTATAAGAGAAAGCAAATAGCCAGCATGGAAACTATTGGGTAGATGGGATTTTACATATCGTAGTGAAGAAAAAGAGGAAAGGAGAGGGACAGGAGGAGGTTGAGGAGGAGGAGGAAAGGAGGAGGAGGAGGAGGAGAGGAGAAGGAGAAGAAAGAGAAAGAGGTAGATAGGATGTTACATATCATAGTGAAGAAGAGGAAGGGAGAGAGGGAGGGATAGCAAGAGGAGGAGGTGGAGGAGAAGGAGAAAAAGGAGGAGGAGGAAGGGAGAAAGAGAAGGAGAAGAGGAGGAGAAGGAGAAGGAAGAGAAAGAGCAGAGAGGTAGATGGGATTTTACATATCATAGTGAAGAAGAACAGGAAGGGGAGGGGAGAGGCAGGAGGAGGACAAGGAGGAGGAGAAGGAAAAGGTGGAGGAGAAGGAAAAGGAGAAGAAGGAGAAGGAAGAGAGGAGGAGAAGGAAGAGAAAGAGGTAGATGGGATTTGACATATCATAGTGAAGAAGAAGAGGGAAGAGGAGGAGGAGAAGGAAGGGAGGAAGAGGACCTATTGCATGAAACATCTGCAAGAAAACCATCAAGCTCGGAGAGCACCAAGGACCTCACAGTTCAAGCCTGAGCTACAAACATTTTCTTTGATCAGAAACAAGACTTTTTTTTTTCATGAGTGGGTGGCAAGCTGTGTGGGACCCTGGATGCCAGAACGAGTAAAGAATGGAACGCTTTGTCAAGGAGCTAATCAAGCCAAGAGATTTCTGAACCATTCCTGATGGGATTTGCACCACCAGCCTGGATGTGGGATGTCCTCCCTTTTCCAGACATCTCTGGGTCTTTCCAAAATGTTCTCCTCTGATTACTTGGCAATTTTTCATCCCCATTCTTCATGGCGCTTGGCTTGACCTCCAACTGTTTGACTCTTTGCCTTCATGCCATTGCGATGACCTCCTCAGCCATCCTTGTCCTTTGAGTGGTATAGGGCAACTCTCTCTCTCTCTCTGCCTGACCAATGGAAAATCTCTCCTCTCCAATCGCCCGCATTTGGAAGCTCTTATCGTTTTTTAGATGTGCTCTATCAGGGGTGTCCAACTCAAGATCTGGCCCATGGGACCACCCTGGAAACAGCGAAGGACCGGCCCGCGATGCCTCTGTCAGCGAAAACAGAGTGGCCTCCCAAATCTGTGTTTTCATTGGCAGAGGGTTACAGGAGGCAGTCGCAGCCAAAAACAGAGGCAGGGCGGGCTGCGTGTGGCCTCTCCGATCTCCATTTTCAGTAGCAGAGGGCTGGAGGAAGCTGTCATGGCCAAAAACAGAGCCCAAGCGGGCCACGTGTGGCCTTTTCGAGCTTGGATTTTGCTGGCAGAGGGTTGCAGGAGGCTGTTGCAGTAAAATATGGAGCCCAAGCAGGCCATGTGTGGACCTCCTTGAGCTTGTTTTTTGCTGGCAGAGGGTTGCAGGAGGCTGTCGCGGTCAAAAACGGAGGATGGGCGGGCCGCGTGTGGCCTCCCCAATCTCTGTTTTCACTGGTAGAGGGCTGCAGGAAGCTGTCATGGCCAAAACCGGAGCCCTAGCGGGCCATCCGTGGCCTCCCTGAGCTTGGTTTTCGCTGGCAGAGAGTTGCAAGAGGCCATCGCGGCCAAAAACGGATGGGCTTCGTGTGGCTTCCCCGAGCTCAGTTTTTATTGGCAGAGGGTTGCAGGAGGCTGTCGCGGCCAAAAACGGAGCTCCATTTTTGCTGGCAGAGGTTTGCAGGAGGCTGCCATGGCCAAAAACGGAACCTCGATGAGTGACGTCGATCTGGCCATGCCCACCCTGGCCACACCCACACACCCCAGTCCCCGCTAGGTCAAACTCAACCCTGATGCAGCCCTCAACGAAATCGAATTTGACACCCCTGTGCTATATCATTGTTTGGCTTTTTGCCCAAGGACGTGGCTACACTTTTCAGGACTCAAAATTATGCGAATCCAAGCAAATGTTTCAGTTACATCTGAGGCCAGAGGTGACATTAGAATCGGGATTATAGCTGGCATTCAAGATTCCACCGATGTTATGGGGTCAGCGGGGTGAACGGAGCAGGATACGTCTACTCCCTTCGCTTGTATGCCTCTGGGGAGAAATTTCTGATTTGACAAGGTTGCCTTCAACGTAATTCCACCAAGGGGAAAGGAAGAAGAAAAAAAAAAACATAACCCACTGCTCGGTTATCTGTGTGAGAGGAAGCCTGCCCTTCGTTTTTTCAAGTGTACAAATTGGTCAAGAGTTTTTTTAAAATTACAGAAAACGCTCCACAAATTGACCCTGTTGGGGGTAGAGTTTGGAGGGAGATTTCTCTGTCGCTTCTACATGAGTTTTCCACCATTCTAAACTTCGGTCGACCCTCGATGGAAGGTTACTGATCAGACTGGTCTGATCTCTCATCTCATTACTCACTGTAGTATGTTCTGGGGGTGGGGGTGGGGGGAGGAAGAGATTTATCTTAATATCAGGGTAGGCAACCTGGTGCCATTCTGAAGTTCTGGCCACGGTTCTCACAGCTTCTTACGAGGACCCTGTTGGGCGATGGGAATTATGGGGGACTAGCTGAAGTCTAAAACATCTGGAGGACATCAATTTCTGCACACTACTGTCATTTCGATGGAGACAGGGAAGGGCAGCTAATCATTATGGAGGAAAAAGGGGCCCGTGGAAAGGTCTCCATTCCATGTACTCGTACCAATCAATCAAACCTTTATTATGGTCCGTAGACCAGCAGAAAGAAGAGAGGGGATACAAAGAATGAGTAATTTTAAAAGAGAAAAAAAATAAAATATAAAATACCCAAGGTTAAAAACCATTTTTCAGAAAGTAAAAAAATATATAAAATACTCAAGGTTCAAAAACATTTTCAAAAGCTAATATAAGTAGATGTAGGTGTTTGTGTGTGCATTATTGTTTGTGTATATATTTAGATGTATGTCTGCATGTAGATAGGTGATAGATGATCTTGGATGGATGGATGGATGGATGGATGGATGGATGGATGGATGGGCAGACAGAAGGATGGATGGATAGAGAATGATAGATGGATAATGGATAGATGATAGATAGATGGATAGATAGATAGATAGATAGAAAGATAGAAAGAAAGAAAGAAAGAAAGAAAGAAAGATAGATAGATAGATAGATAGATAGATAGATAGATAGATAGATGATAGATGATGATGGATGGATGGATGGATGGACGGACGGACAGACATTGCATTAATATTGCACTATATAGTAGAATTTTTTTTATTTATTTATTTATTTATTTATTTATTTATTTATTTATTTATTTATTTATTTATTTATTTATTTATTGGTTCGATTTATATGCCGCCCTTCTCTGGAGACTCAGGATGGCTTACAATGCATTAAGCAATAGCCTTCATACTTTTGTATATACCTGCTTAGTAGGGCTTTCGCCCCCCCCTAAGCGGTGTTCTTTTTTTTATACAAAGTCAGCTTATTGCCCCCACAAACTGGGTCCTCATTTTACCTACCTCGGAAGGATGGAAGGCTGAGTCAACCTTGAGCCTGGTGAGATTTGAATTTGCAGTAATTGCAGGCAGCATATAGTTACTACTCTGGGATAGAAGCTGTTTTTCAGCCTATTTGTCCTTGTTTTTATTGCCCTGTACCGTCTGCCAGATGGTAATAGTTGAAAAAAAAAGGGTGCCCAGGATGGGATGAATCCTTAAGAATGCTTTGAACTTTCTTAAGGCAGCGGGAGCTATAAAGTTTATACAAACTTCAGCAAAAGCAGCTGAGTCTAAATGTATGCATATCTGGCTGCTTGCAGGTGTGTGTGTGTGTGTTTTTTAAAAAATATTATTTTATTTTAATGCATATGCTGTGCTGAGGTTACCTTCCTTAATGCAAAGATCAGCCCAGTAATTATTAGTGGAGGTAAAAGCCGAACCAGGCTCTAAATAATACTATGTAGGCAAGTTTTCATTCTGACTGAGAATTATTGATCTCTGACATTTAACTCTGGCAGGTCGGTGCCTGCATATATATTTTTGTTGTTGTTTGTTGTTCTCATTTCTTTTCTTTTCTTTTTTTTTTTCTTTCATCAGAAGGCTTTCATTCACTTAGGCTCCAATTCTATGTACATTAACTTAGCTATAAAGTTTATGCAACTCAACAAAACTTTCTAAGAGTAGTTGAGTCAATCCTTCTGTAGCCAATCCCCTTTTTTCCTTGGTTAGAATAGAATAGAATAACAGAATTGGAAGGGACCTTGGAGGTCTTCTAGTCCAACCCCCTGCTTAGTCAGGAAACCTTACACCACTTCAGACAAATAGTTATCCAATCTCTTCTTAAAAATTTCCAGAGTTGGAGCATTTACATCTGCCCAACCTTAAATTAATGTATTTTAAGATCTGGGGGTTTAGATAGCAATAACTTTAAAAAACGGAACAGACAGATTATCCCTTAAGAGTTCAAAATATAGGATAATGGAGATTAAAGAAAGAGATGATTCGGACTTCTATAAAGTGTGGAATAGATTCTATACATGGCTAGAAAATAGAAATCAAAACAAGAAATAAGAATGTACATTGAAATTTGATTAATTGGAATCTAAGAGTATTGAATACTGGTAAGGATAAAATATTGACTATGTTAATAAATAGGATGTAAGTATATATAACAATTCAGTTTATAAGAATGCTCAACATGGTTACACAAGAACAAGAGAATGATTAGGAAGATTGAATTCAAACGTAAAGATAAATATCGATGCAGAAAGTTGTAAAATATTATATCATGTTGTAATTCATGTTTTGTATTTTACCATTTGGTGTATTTGTATGTTCTTTTTTTCTTCTTTCTTCTTCTTTTTTTTGGGGGGTCTTTTTCTATTATGTTTTGGTTTTAAAAATGTAAAATATTCAATAATTTTTTTTTAAAAAAAGAGTTCAAAATATAGAAGAGAATAAAGAGAAAGATCTAAAAACGATGGGGGAATTGCAGATGGGTGCTCAAGAGATCCAACAGCAAGAGATAGACGTTATGGCAGATGAAATATTTAGATTAAGTAAACACGATGAAAGGAGTTACAAGATACCAGGGGAGAAGCATGAAAGATTCACCAAAAAGTTAATAAGAGTTGAAATCCTAAAACGGGCAAGAGATGATGGATAGATTTAGAATATTTTTTAACATGGTGGTTAGAAAAAAAGAAGTAGAACATAGAAATCGGGAAAAGAGTATTATGTATATTGAAATATAATAGAACATATTATAAATTACGATGTATATACAAGTATTATAAATTGGAAGATTATGATTATGTATATTGAAATGGAACTATCATTATTAGGATTGTGTGTGAAGTATATTGACCCAGACAATACACTGTTCACCAAGTGCTTTTGGATGTTAAAGAAAAAAACTATAAATCAAATTATATATATATATATAAAAGATCTGGGGGCTTACCTCCTCCCGTTCACCCTATAGTTATTCCTATAGTCCTCCAGGCTCTTCGTTAGTCAAACAAACATGACTCCTTCAGAAGGTCATTCCACCTGTAGGAATTCCTCGCTGTCTCTGAAACTGGCTCGTTCATCATCGACTCTCATAATTGTTGTGGAATGTGAACTGGTAGCCTGTTGCTAACACTCCTGACAATGCCCCGAGATGACAGCTTGATGTTCAAAAGCTAGGCTGACCCTGAGGGATGAACAAAACTTGTTTTGACAGAGCAAGTATGACATGAAAACAGAGCTTGTGCCAAGATGCTCAGGAACAAGGTGTTACTTTCTCAAGGTTGAGTTATAACCACGTATTAACAAAGAGGACACAGCTTTCCTGCCCTGAAACAGTGAAACCTAGCAAGATGGGGTCAGGTCAATGATCCAAGGCAGAATTTATTTGATGCTGCTGCCCGTAAAGGCATTTCTTGCGATGGCTGCATTCATCGTCTCTTCTTAATCTTTAAGTGGGGAAGCTTCCAGACATACCGTGTTTCCCTGAAAATAAGACCGGGTTTTATATTATTTTTTTTCTCCAAAAGTTGCATTAGGGCTTATTTTCTGATTTAGGTCTTATTTTTGGGGAAATACAGTATTAATTGTGTCCATCTGGCTGATGATCTTAAGTGGGGCTTATTTTGGGGGTAGGGCTTATATTACCAGCATCCTGAAAAATCATGTTAGGGCTTATTTTCTGGTTGGGTCTTATTTTCAGGGAAACAAGTTATTTGTAACAGAATATGACAATATCTGACCATCCTGTCTGACCATAGATGGATCAGGGCTGGTCATAAGTGATCAGATGAACTTGGAACCATCTCTTTCAGAGCATCTTGAACCTTGAAGGACAGGTGTGATGCTAACATAGAATAACAGAGTTGGAAGAGACTTTGGAGGTCTTCTAGTCCAATCCCAATCTAGTCAAGCAGGAGGCCCTCTACTATTTCAGACAAATGGTTGTCCAATCTCTTTTTGAAAACCTCTAGTAATGAAGCACTCACAACTCCTGGAGGCCTGTAACTTTTCTTTTATGTACACTGAGAGCGTAGGCACCAAGACAAATTCCTTGTGTGTCCAATCACACTTGGCCAATAAAAATTCTATTCTCACTGTTAGCAAATTTATTCTTAGATTACAGAATCATAGGGCTGGAAGGGACCTTGGAGGTCTTCTAGTCCAACCCCCTGCTCGAGCAGGAGACCCTACACCATTTCAGACAAACAGTTGTCCAATCTCTTCTTGAAAACCTTCAGTGTTGGAGCACCCACAACTTCTGGAGGCAAGTTGTTCCACTGGTTAATTGTCCTCACTGTTAGGAAGTTTCTCCTCTATTCCACGTTGCTTCTCTCCTTGATGAGTTTCCATCCATTGCTTCTTGTCTTGCCTTCAAGCGCTTTGGAGAATAGGCTGACCCCCCTCATCTTCATAGTAGCCAATAACGCATTTCTAACTAATCAAGCATTTCTGCTGATTGATGCCAAGACCCTTCCCAGACATTCTGTGTGGCTTCAGAAGTTCTTCTTGAGTTGCTGGTACATTGCCCAATAAATGTCCTTCAGAAAGATGTGCTTTGTGTCAGCATTTTCCTTCTGAAGGGTAATGGGAAAGCAAATTTGCACATGTCTACCAAGCCTCTTAATGGGGCTCATTTGGGCTATTGTGTGTAGGACGGCAGCCTAAAATAGGTAGGGCCATAAATAAAACATCTCAAGTCTCAGGCAAGGTATTCATCTTGAGAACTGCAAGTCCTGACCACTTGTCAGTCACGCTCTCCAATCCGTCTTCATTTTCTGAGTCAGTGAAATCTATGGTGACTTGCATAGACCTGGGTAGAATTGGATAACAAACTGGTAATTCTTAAGGTAAGCAGAATGGAGAGTGATTATGGAACATTATTAACAAAACCTAACTAGATTACATTGAGATCAGATCTAGTTTTGGTCCTGGTCACACCGTAGGTGAAATGGAACATGTGAGTGACCTTGGGGAACCAGGAGAGGAGATGCTGCTTAGGAAACAATCTGATAAGGGAGGGAAGACTCCCAGTGGCTTAGGATCAGAGGAAAAAACTTAGGAAGGGCCCGTCTAAATGATTAGACAATTAAAAGTGTGCGTAGGGGATTTGTAGCTTCAGATTTACAAGATTCTGTTAACGTAGCCTTACAATATGTTGGGGAAGTCTCTCTCTCACACACCACAAAATAACGGAGTTGGAAGTGACCATGGAAGTCTTCTAGTCCAACCTCCTGCTCGAGCAGGAGATCCTATACCAGGGGTCTGCAACCTCAAACATTCAAAGAGTCATTTGAACCCGTTTCCCACAGAAAAGAAAACACCGGGAGCCACAAAACCCTTCCCGTGCCTGACTACTTCCTGAGCAGCCACAAAACTAACATACGTAGTTGAAGTAAACATTCTGTTTCCTTCTGAAACTTCTTCTTTTCTTGGATTTATCCATGGTTGGCCTACCAGGGGTCAAAAAGTTCAATAAATCGCGTGCTGGCGGGTGTCACACATTGGCGGTTGTGACGCATATTTTGAGTGACAGGGAGCTGCAGCAGAGGGATGAAAGAGCCACATGCGGCTCCAGAGCTGCGGGTTGCTGACTCCTGTCCTATACCATTTCAAACAAATGGGTGTCTGGTTTCTTCTTAAAAGCCTCCAATGATGGAGCACCCACAAGTTCTGAATGCAAGCTGCTCCACTGATTGATTGTTCTCACTGCAAGGAGTCAAAGGAACTTAACCCTGACTGTTCTTTGGAAGGACAGATATGGAAGCTGAAGCTCAAATACTTGGCCACCAAATAAGAAGGGAGGACTCATTGGAAAAGAACTTGACGTTGGGAAAGATGGAAGGCGAAAAGAGAAAGGGACAGCAGAGGATGAGATGGTTAGATAGGGTCATTGACACAATTAACATGGATTTGAGCAAACTGTTGTGCCCTAGACTTACTGAGTCATTACAAGACACACTTAGTCCTAAATAAACCTATTTTATTGCAACAGCTGAGAATTACGTTCGTTCCCAACTGAATCCCAATTAGTTGCAAAACAATCCTTCGGAAGAAGTCCTTCAGGATAATCACCAACCTTTATCTTCTTTGAAACCCTGCCAAAGGCCTTACTTGGCAAAGCCCCACAAAGTTCAGAAACAAACAAGAGACACCGATTGGAAACAGAGTTAGCAACGTTGTTTCCTGCAAAAGGCCCCAAGTGCCTTTGTTTCTCTTTTAAGCCTTATGGGAGGGGCCAATCATCTTCTGGCCTTACTCCTGAGTTGTCCCTTTTGCTTTAGCTTCTCTTGCCTTCTGACAGCTCTGTGCATGCGTGCACTAGGAACAGGCTCCTCCTGTTCCTCTGCCTCTCTGCTGTCCGACTCTGGGGACTCCAGAGTCCGCACATCACTCCCAGTTGGCCCTGGCCCCATCTCTGCCTCCAACGCAGAGCCCTCGTCCGAGCCTTCCCCAGACTCCAGGACTGGCCCATGTTCCTCCACAGCCTCCTCACTGTCTGACTCTACTGCTAGCTCCACAGGCTGCTGGCAGACCACAACACACACTCCAGAAGACAGTGAAGGACAGGGGGACCTGGAGTACTGTGGTCCATGGAAAGCTGCTCACGAACAACAACTGAACAACAATACAGAGTAGCCAAAAGTAAGTAAGTAAATTAGTAAGTGCATGCGCCTGTTTGTGTATCAATGATGAAACATGTTGTGATGGTTCAGGGCGAACCTTGTGACTCACATACTTGTGTATTTCTGCAGTACATGAAGGCAGAACACTTTTCTTTTGTCCTCATGGTTTGCATTTCCTTTTGTGTTAAGGCATTGTACAGATTTCGCCCGTCGTGCTTGCTTGTTCCTAAATGTTCAGACCTGTTCATCTCCATCAGCTACCGGCTCACCTTCCCCAGGGCTCAGCGGATTTAATAAAGAAGCGAACAAATGACTCTGGACTCCACCTGAAATCAGTTCTAATCTGGTTCTAATCGTTTAATTCCATTTGATTGGTTGAGATTAGCAAAAAAAAAAAATCAAGGCGATTCAAACTTTGAATCCAACTGCGGAATCGTATCAATTAAATTCGGAAAGCTGTACGAACGCGAGGAGAAAAGGAAGGCCTTTTCCAATAGTCAAACTGATGCGGAAACTAGGTTGATTTGAATCGTTCAGCTGATTAGGAAAATCAATTCTGTTTGAAGATTTTTTTTCCATTGTTCATTGACTTCCTCTACGATCTTTCTTCGGTTCTGTTCAGACCCTTTCGATTTTTCTTCCTTTTTTATCGTCATGAATCGCCTAGAATAGCCCCACGGCAACATAGGCGGCAAATGAATTTAACAAGACTAATAGCAGACTAATAGCATTGTGGTTAACACCAGCTGTCTGCAATTACTGTAAGTTCGAATCTCACCAGGCTCAAGGTTGACTCAGCTTTCCAGCCTTTCTAAGGTAGGTAAAATGAGGACCCGGTTTGTGGGGGCAATAAGCTGACTTTGTATAAATATACAAAAGGATGAAGGCTATTGCTTAACGCCTTGTAAGCCGCCCTGAGTCTCCGGAGAAGGGCGGCATATAAATCAAATTAAAAAAAAATAAAATAAGAAAGATTCCATTAAAATTGCCCTTGGAATCTAATCTCCAGATCAAAGCTTCTCATCATCCTAAATCAAGATAAAATCATAATATTTTATTTCGTATGCCACCTCTTTCTCTCTCTCTCCATCCAGCCATCATCGTCTGTCTGTCTGTCCGTCTGTCCGTCCGTCCGTTCGTCTGTCCATCCAGCCATCCCTATCAATCTATCCATCCCTATCTATCCATCCATCCATCCATCCATCCATCCATCCATCCATCCATCCATATCTATCTATCTATCTATCTATCTATCTATCTATCTATCCATCCATCCATCTATCCATCCATCCATCATCCCTCCCTCCCTCCCTCCTTCCCTCCCTCCCTATCTATCTATCTATCTATCTATCTATCTATCTATCTATCCATCCATCCATCCATCCATCTCTATCTATCTTTCTATCTATCTATCTATCTATCTATCTATCCATCCATCCATCCACCCACCCACCCACCCACCCACCCATCCCTATCTCTATCTATCTATCTGTCCATCCATCCCTATCTATCTATCTATCTATCTATCTATCTATCTATCTATCTATCTATCTATCTATCTATCCTCCCTCCCCCCCTCATCTCTCTCTCTCTCTCTATTTACTGATGCTTTATTTAAACTTATGCTTGTATATTGGTGATTGCATGACCTCCGCAGATGCCATACGCTAAATAAAATAAAATAAAATAAAATAAAATAAAATAAAATAAAATAAAATAAAATAAAATAAAATAAAATAAAATAAAATAAAATAAAATAAAATAAAAGAATCCTAAAACGTAAGTGGTCTCAGTTCTGCTCAGTCATTCCTTTTCTTGCACATTCTTAGATGATGTCCTTTTATGGATTCTACAGGACCAAAATAAGATATTTTATGCCAGAGAAGACTGTCGCCCAAAGCTGGGGAAAACAGGGAAAGGCAACTGACAGATAGAGACTGAGCATCGAAGTCAACCAGACCATGATCATAAATTGTCTCCTTCTGAGGTCTGTTTGATGTCTTGCCCAAGGCCAGGTGGAAAATCTTTCCACCATTCCTTCATTCCCCTTTAGGTCACTTTCCCCTCGTTTTTCAAGAAGGAATCTGACGGTTCCTTAGCACATTTGTTTCCCATTAGGGGACTTTGCACTTTTGCACTGTGTTATGCTAGATAATTGCTTTAATAACAAACTGAGGAAAAGCTTTTGAACATTTTAGGAAATAATTTTCTCTCCCTTAAAAAAAAAAGGGGGGGGGGTTAAGAAACCCCTAGACAGAGGGGAGGGGGAGAGGGAGAGAGAGGGGGGGGGGAAATCCCTCCCCTGTTTTGCTGAGGATACACTGATTTGGGGTATAAACTGTATGTCAACCCATGGGGAGCAAGAAATGCTTAGTTGCAAATATTTCCTTTTCACGTCCTGTGTATGGAAAGGGGAGATGTAAAAACCATTTTTTTGCATGGTTACTGTAAACATATGGATGGATAGATGGATAGATAATGAATGGATAGATAATGATAGAGATACATGAATGGAGAGAGAGAGAGAGAGAGAGAGAGAGATGGACTGATGATAGATATACTGTAGGTAAAGATAGATAGATGATATAGATAGATAGATAGACAGACAAACAGACAGACAGACAGACAGACAGACAGGCAGGCAGACAGACATATATGATAATGATAGAGGATAGCTAGCTAGCAAGAGATAGATAGATAGACAGACAGACATAGATAGATGATAATGATAGATGATAGCTAGCTAGCTAGCTAGCTAGCGAGATAGATAGATAAATAGATAGATAGATAGATAGATAGATAGATAGATAGATAGATAGATAGATAGAAAGAAAGAAAGATAGATAGGAGAGAAAGCTGATAGAGAGAGAAGATAGAGATATATAGAGATGATAGAGAGAGATAAACAGAGATACATATGATAGACAAAGACCTGATAGAGAAGATAGATATATAAAGATGATAGATGTTAGATGATAGATAGATAGATAGATAGATAGATAGATAGATAGATAGATAGATAGATGATACAATCAGACATACATGGATATAGATAGATGGGGTGGGAGAGAGAAAGAGAAATGATAGATGGTAGATAGAACAGAGCTCCTACCAGCAAAACCTACATGGACTTCAGATATAGAGACTTTTTATTTAGTTTGTTCTTATATCTTATATCTAAATGTCGTGTAACGTCTTGGTCTTCGATTGCTGTGGTGGTGGCCATTTTGGGTCCCTCTTCTCTGATGAAGCTACTAAGTGCTTGTTCTGAAGTCCAACCCTAAGATATTTAATTATTTACTCCTCCCAACATTTTGTAGGGCTCCAGCCACAAATTCTTCACCATTGGCTGAAGTCAAAGGAATGCTGCCAACATCTATCATCATCACCCAGACTCCTCTTTATTCTTCTGATTCCTTTCTGCTCCTAACCAGACCGCTAGCCACCATGACGTTGAGCTGCAAGTTCTCGTGATGTTGTTCTTCAAAGATTTGTGAATTAAAAGAGACGAAGCTGCTATTTCCCCAGGATTGAGGAGAAAGAATTAAACACTCTCCAGGACTGGAGACAGGAAATAATTATTCCTCTCCTTCAAAGGGACATCTGATTGAATAAAATTGCCAAGCCACATCAGCAGTCCCAATCAGCGGTGAAAACCATTAAACGGATTAGGCTAAAAGAACAGAGAGCAAGTGAGCCAATAACATCTTTCCTCTCAGATTTCTTGACCTTAAAATGATTATTTTGATGGTTGGAAAAGGAACCTTTTGTGAAGTATGCTGATTTAAGATGTGGTGTTGTTGTTAGTTGTGAAGGCCAACCCATCGCAATGGACAACGTTCCTCCAGGCCTTCCTGTCCTCTACCATCCTCTGGAGTCCATTGAAGATCACGCCGACTGCTTCAGTGACTCCATCCAGCCACCTCGTTCTCTGCCGTCCCCTTCTTCTTCTTTTGCCCTCCATCGTTCCCAGCATTAGGCTCTTCTCCAGGGAGTCCTTCCTTCTCATTAGGTGGCCAAAGGATTTGAGTTTCCTCTTCAGGATCTGGCCTTCTAGAGAGCAGTCAGGGTTGATCTCTCTAGGACTGACCAGCTGGATCACCTTGAAGTCCAAGGGACTCACAAGAGTCTTCTCCGGCACCAGAGTTCAAAGGCCGACTCTGCCCACAGCCAGGAGTTCGATCTTTACCGGCTCAAGTTTGACTCAGCTTTCCATCCTTCCAAGGTCGGAAAAATGAGGACTTGCTTAAAATTCAAATACCATTCCTCACTAGAGGAGGCAGTAGTTCCTAATGTCTGGATGACGTGATGGCATTTATATGGACTTTCAAAAATACCTATTCCTAGAACCGTCAGTAAACAAATGTTTGTAAGTTGAGGACAAACTCCGTATTGCAATATTTTAAAATCATGGAGAACTAACTAGCACCGTGATGATGAGCTCAGCTCTGGCCAGCTGATTTTCGGGCCTTCCGGTCCCACCGGAAGTTGGCAAACAGGCTGTTTCCGGTCTCCGGAGGGCCTCTGCAGGGGTGGGGAAGGCTGTTTTTGCCCTCCCCAGGCTCCTAGAAAGCCTCTGGAGCCTGAGGTCGGTGAAAAATGGGCCTACCGGGCCCACTGTGCCATTGTGTACCAAAAGCAAGGGGAGTGTGGGGGAAGTCGCATGTGCATGCATGAGGAGAGGGGTACATAGAATTATGGTTGTGGGCGTGCATGTACATGACACCCCCGTCACCTGTGCTCCCCCTGCTTTTGGCACGCGATGGCAAAAAGGTTAGCCATCACCGAAGTAGCAGACGGCATAGGCGTCTCAGCCTTGGTAGTACAGGGGTTTAAGGCACCCTGTTATTAAGCTGGTTATTAAGACCAGCTGCCTGCAATTACTGCAGGGTTCGAATCTCCCCAGGCTCAAGGTTGACTCAGCCTTCCATCCTTTCTAAGGTGGGTAAATTGAGGACCCAGATTGTGGGGGCAATAAGCTGACTTTGTATAAATATACAAAAGGATGAAGGCTATTGCTTAGCGCATTGTAAGCCGCCCTGAGTCTCCGGAGAAGGGCGGCATATAAATCAAATTAAAAAAAAAAAAAAAAAGGCAATGCTGGGTAAAATGAATCAAAAGACTGATTTTTTTTTTAGAAGAAAAGTTCCTTTCTTTATTAGAGTCCAGTTCTTTGTTAGGAATATCAAACCATAAACATCTCTGGAAACACAATGTTCTAACTGCCGTTCTCTCGAAAATAAGTTTCAGAAGAACGTATAATTAAAAACTGCATTGGACAAATTGGATACTGCAGAATAAAAGAACACGGAAAAAAAAATACTAGGCTAAAAAAAAAAAAACACCAACATCTTGACAGCCAGCCTGAATATCCGTGATGGGGGTCAAATCACAAAACAGACCCGCTCAGGAAAATCAACATCCTGGATCTGGGAAGCAAATGTTTCTTTTGAAGGATTAGAAATCCCAATAATTGAAATCGGAAGGGAGACGATTAAGTATCATCTATTTGACGTTTAGGGATTGGGTGAAGACATTCCCCTCCGTCTGTTGATGCGCCA
This sequence comes from Pantherophis guttatus, assembly GCF_059756535.1. NCBI lineage: Eukaryota > Metazoa > Chordata > Lepidosauria > Squamata > Colubridae > Pantherophis > Pantherophis guttatus. The sequence continues at coordinate 5,860,275 of NC_142079.1, read as the reverse complement.
GTTGTGGCTGAGGTCATTCTTAAAACGGCTCTGAAGAAGGCAGCGGGTCAAACGTCTTACGTAGATTCATTGCCGCACATAATTTTACCTAGAAACTCATTTCGCGGTGCCTGGGAAAAGCTACGTTCTATGAAATGCAATTATTTTATCGGGGAACTCAAAATGCGGGACTCAAAGTAAACAACCAAGGCTCAATGCGGTGTTTTTTTTTAGATAGTACATCCCTGGAGGGGGAATCTCTTCAAGGGGTAGGCTTCAACGATTTTAGCATGGGGTTCCCTGCCCGGTTGCTGGGTGGGTGTGGCCACAGTGGGCGTGGCCTAGTCGGTCTCCTGCATCACAGCAGTGGTGGGGGTTTTGCCCTCCCCAGGCTCCGGAGGCTTTTCTCGAGCCACCGGGAGGGCGAAAACAGCCTCCCCAGGCTCTGGAGGCCCTCTGGAGGCCAGAAAGTGCCAGAGTCCAACCTTTCCGAACTTCTGGTAGGCCCATTTTTCACCCTCCCTGAGCCTCCGCATGTGCCCTGGGCACGTGGGGACTCCTGGGAGGGGAGGGGCAGGGTGGGTAGGGCTAGCTAGGAGTGGGATTTTGGGGTTCTCCGAACTGCACAGAATCTTAGCTACAGGTTCTCCTGAACCTCTGAGAACCCCCAGCAGCTCTTCTTTCCTTCCTCCCCTCTCCATTCTTCCGTCCTACCTCCCTCCTTCCTCTCCCCCTCCCTCCCTCCCTCTTTCCTTTCTTTCTTTCTTCCTTCCTTTTTTTGCCCTCCTTCCCTCTGACCTCCCTTCTTTCCTTCCTTCCTCCTCTCTCCCTCCAACTTCCTTCCTTCCTTCCTCCCTCCCTCTGACTCTTCTTTTTTTCCTTCCCTCTCCATCCTTCCATCCTACCTCCCTCCTTCCTCTCCCTCTTCCTTCCCTCCTTCCTTCCTCTCCCTCCATCTCTCTTTCCTTCCTTCCTTCCTTCCTTTCTCCCTCCCTCTGACCTTCCTTCCTCCCTCCCTCCGACTCTTTTTTTCCTTCCCTCTCCATCCTTCCATCCTACCTCCCTCCTTCCTCTCTCTCTTCCTTCCCTCCCTTCTTCCTCCTCTCCCTCCCTCTCTCCTTCCTTCCTTCCTTTCTCCCTCCCTCTGACCTTCCTTCTTTCTTCCCTCCCTCCCTCTCCATCCAACATCCTCCCTCCCTTCCCTGCATGAAGACTCCACCGCTTCCTCCAAGCCCCATCAAGTCAGTCCCAGCATTATCATCTCCACATGCAACACCCACCCCCTTTGCCAACAGTAGGTGCCAACTGCCTTTTGTTGCTGTGATTTTGCTGGTGTTTGATTGCAGCATGGAAATGAGCAATGCCACCTCTAGTTAGCGAGACGTACAAGGCCCCCCGCACCCCCCCACCCCCATTTCTTCTCGCTGCCAAGAGAGCAAAAGTTGGAGCAGGCAGGGGAGGAAAGTCTAATGCGGTTGGCAGTCCGCTCTGTGCCATTTATTTAATGCCCCCAAGTGGGTCAAACATGGGGAGAAGATGGAGAAGGGGTGGGGGCAAGGGGAAACGTGTGGCATGGATGGATACGAAGGGGCAGGCTTTGTGGCAGAGAAGGGCCCATCCGAAAGCCACCCGTTTGGGATTTAAGTCACATGAATCTAGTGGCAATGCCAAAGGGCTAAGCTGCCTCCTTTGATGGACTTTAGGCTTAATGTTTCCTGCCACTTAACAGCCCTTGTCAGGGTTCATTAGCAAGCAAATATTCAGATCTCCACTCGGGGGGAAAAAATGTTAATCTTGGCAGCGTTGGCTGAATATTTAAATGAAGCAGCGAGGAACAAGCAGCCCAGCCAGTTGAGACCTTATCATCCCGAAGAGAAAGGGAATGAAAGAGATCGGGGGATGGTAGTGGTGGAAATGATGGGTTGGCCAATGACCACCAATCTGGAGCTCCAAGTTCTTCCAGGTTGGTGCACCAGCTCCAAAGCCTGAAATTGGAAGGTCTTGAAGGAAGCTGACAAGCTTTTTCTATGGAATGTGGGATTGGGTCAACTGCAGGAAATCAAGTTCAAATGAATATATATATATAGGTTGATTCTATGCTGAAGCTCTCTACAAGAATCTGAACTACCAACGGCCAAAGCCCATCGGCAGTAGATTCTATTGACTCGTGTCAACGGAATTCAAGATGGGTGGGATTTTGATCTCTTGTTGGGGGCAAAGGAAGTCAAGATTGATTGATCCCTCCTCCTTTGGGCTCTTCCCTTTTTCACCATCTCCTGGTGATTGGCCCAAAGTCACCCAGCTGGCTTTTATGGCTAAGGCAGGACTGGAACTCACAGTCTCCTGGTTTCTAGGCCAGAACCTTCACCACTACATTAAACTGATGCCTTCTTCCTCTTCCTCTTCCTCTTCCTCTTCTCTCCTCCCATCCCATATTTTGTAGTCTAGTTCTATACTTATTCTGTTCTGATTCTCTTCTCTTCTCTTCTCTTCTCTTCTCTTCTCTTCTCTTCTCTTCTCTTCTCTTCTCTTCTCTTCTCTTCTCTTCCCTTCCCTTCCCTTCCCTTCCCTTCCCTTCCCTTCCCTTCCCTTCCCTTCCCTTCCCTTCCCTTCCCTTCCCTCCTCTCCTCTCCTCTCCTCCTCTCCTCTCCTCTCCTCCTGTTCTATCCTGTCCTGTCCTACTTCTGTTCTGTAATTTCTCTTCTCTTCTCTTCTCTTCTCTTCTCTTCTCTTCTCTTCTCTTCTCTTCTCTTCTCTTCTCTTCTCTTCTCTTCTCTCCTCTCCTCTCCTCTCCTCTCCTCTCCTCTCCTCTCCTCTCCTCTCCTCTCCTCTCCTCTCCCCTCCCATCCCATCCCATCCTATCCTATCCTATCCTATCCTATCCTCTTTTCTGTTCTGTCTCTCCTCCCTCCTCCCATCTTCTTTAGACTTTGTTCTTCTTTCATTAATCTCTCTCCTGCCCTCCCTCCCCCTTCTCTCCTATTTCCCCTTGATGCAAGAAGGCCATTCCCATTTAGAGCTAATGGCTTTTACCTGCTAATGGCAGAGCTGATCCGACTTCTCCTTTGCTATTAAACTGACCTGAACTTTTCTATTTCCTGAGTTGTTTGAAGTAGCTCAGAGTTCTTTTTGGCACATACCTACTTAGGCACAATTGGCTTCCAGCATAACCCAAATGCTCAAACTGAGACCTTTTCTCCCTTAGGTTGTGACTGTGGATTATCCTTGCGTGAGTCCCAAAATCTTACTGTTTCAAGAATTTATTTATTTATTTGTATCCTGTCTTCAATATTTTCACAAATAACTCAAAGTGGCCAACCTATCCAACATGCCTTCCTCCTCCTATTTTCCCCATAGCAACCATGTGAGGTCAGTTGGGCTGAGAGAAAGCGACTGGCCCAAAGTTACTCACATACATTAAAATGAAATTTCATTGCATTCAGCTCTCAAAGGATAACCATTATGTATATACCCACGTATGCACACACATATGACTCAGAGAAACATCACCATTTAGTTCAAATCAGGGGTGAAATCCAGCAGGTTCTGACAGGTTCTGGAGAACTGGTAGCGGAAACTTTGAGCAGTTCGGATAACCAGTAGCGGAAATTTTGAGTAGTTTGGAGAACCGGCAGATACCACCTCTGGCTGGCCCCAGAGTGGGGAGGGAATGGGGATTTGCAATATCCTTCCCCCAGGAGTGGGGAGGGAATGGGGATTTTGCAGTATCCTTCCCCTGGATTGGGGAGGGAATGGGGATTTTGCAGTATCCTTCCCCTGCTATGCCCACCAAGCCACACCATGCCCACCAAGCCACGCCCACAGAACTGGTAGTAAAAAAATTTGGATTTCACCACTGGGTCAAACGCATACATATATATATGGTGGGGGAAAAAGAATCCTGCAAATTTACAAGATAGATGGCATAAGGAACAAAGCGGTTACAGAATCTATTCATCCTGCTATAGATATTCCCAACCAAATCTCTGGGCTCCAGCACGCTCTTTGTACCTAAGCTTTTCTGTACAGTTGGGTTCATTTTTGACCGAGCTAATTAAGTTCCATTTTGGTTCTGAAAGATCAACCAAAGATAGATGGATTGGGTTGATGAAAGAATGAAAGGCTTTTAAGTTATCAGCTCAAACCTACGGCAAACCCCTCCCCCCCCCATGTCCTTTTGTGGAAACCTTTACAGAAAACGCTTTGCCTGGGTAATGAATTAATCTATTTTCTTTGCACAACAAGCTAGATTTAGAGCCCACATTAAGCTGTAAAAAAAAAAAGAAAGAAAAAAAAGCTAAGGCTTAAATCCAATCAGTTTAATACGTTGTATAAATGCAGCAGCTGAGTCTTTAAACAACTCAGCTTAAGTGAGCTGAAGCATTGGTTGTGAGTGGGGTGGGGGAGAGGGAAAGTGAATTGTTTTGATCTCCTGTTCAAATTATAGCCCGAATAAGTGTTAGTAATTTTGTTTTACCCTTTTCCTTTAATCTGCTCTGCTTATTCTCTCTTTTATCTCACATGTTTTTGTTTTTGTTTTTTTAAATTGCATTGCAAAGTCTGAGCTGGGTGCAACAGTGAGAAGGATGCTGGGGAGACCCAAATATAAGAAGTGGCAATTGGAGGAAGAAAGAAGGGCTAAGAATGCAGGAATTAATTAGGCCCCCATCACAACGAGGGGGAAAGTGCCAGGCTGACAGTCAGTCAAGCAAATAAGGAGAGATGAGTTAAAACATAGCCGCGGGTTTTTCCGAGGCTGGGGAATGGCTGGCAGACAACGGGGAAGCCAAGGAAAGGTCATTTGCATGGAACAATGTTAGAAAAAAAAAATCTCCCCTCACTAGCTTGATGGAAATAATTCCTGGATTTTAGGGAAGGGAGGGAGAGAGAGAGACAGAGCAAAAGGAAGAAGGAGAGGAGAGGAGAGGAAAAGAAAAGAAAAAAGGAAAGGAAAGGAAAGGAAAGGAAAGGAAAGGAAAGGAAAGGAAAGGAAAGGAAAGGGATAGGAAAGGGAAAGGGAAAGGGAGAGGAAAGGAAAGGAAAGGAAAGGAAAAGGAAAAGGAAAAGGAAAAGGAAAAGGAAAAGGAAAAGGAAAAGGATAGGAAAGGGAAAGGGAAAGGGAAAGGGAGAGGAGAGGAGAGGAGAGAGGAGAGGAGAGGAGGAAAGGGAAAGGGATATGAAAGGGAAAGGGAAAGGAAAGGAAAGGAAAGGAAAGGAAAGGAAAGGAAAGGAAAGGAAAGGAAAGGAAAGGAAAGGAAGGATGGTGAGAGAAGAAAGGAGGAAGGAAAGGAGAGGGAAAGGAAAGGAAGGAAAGGAAAGGAGGAAAAGAGCGATGGAGAGAGAAAGAGGAAGGAAGGAAGGACAGAAGGAAGGAAGGAAGGAAGGAGAAAGGAAAAGAAGGATAGAAAGGAATATGAAAAAAGACAGGAAAGAAAGGAAAGGAAAGGTTTATCTCATTTGGACAAATGACAGGGAAGGGAAGAAGGAAGAGAAGGAAAGGGGGAAGAGGAAAAGGAAGGAAGGATTTAGAAGTAACTCTTCTTCCTGTCTCCCAAGGTCATTCTCACACACCATTGCAGTAAATTTTTTTTTTTATTATTTTTTTTGTCAATCTGGGTCATCCTGAAAACTTCCCAATTGCTTTGAGTGGATGGGTGGGAGGGGAGAATCCCCTCGTCCAATCCTTTCACAGCAAAGACCAAATCTGCACACGGAGACCACTTGCTTGACAGAAGTCGATGCTGTCCTGCTCTATTCATCCAGATATAGGGTGGGTTTTTCCCCCCCTGCTTAAGTTCCATTCGAAAGGCCAAAAAAATAAATGAAAAAAAAAATTGCACAGAGCATCAAACAGGCAAGAGTGGTATATGCCCCAGCCGGGTGACAGAGAAGTCTTCACTTCGGGATTTGGTCTCTGATCACAAAAGCCCACCCACCCCCCCACTCAGTAGAACAAGCAGCCTTTTTATTCTCTAGGAAGGAAGCGGTGTCGCTGCCTTGTCACCGCGAGCATGGAGGACATCAACCATATGCTGTCTCCTCCTCCCTCCCTCCGTCCCTTCTTTGCTTTTCTAGGAAACAGGGTTGGTGAAATGAGAACCCAGATTGTTTGGGGGAGGGGGCAATAGGTTGACTCTAAAGCACCCAGAGAAACACGGTGAAGCCGTATATAAGTCTAAGTGCCATTGCTATCATTTCCTGACCAGTTCAGAAGGTACCTCTGTCAATTTCAGGTTGCATCCTGTACTCATGGCTGCCTTATTTATTTATTATTATTTATTTATTAATCAAATTTCTATACCGCCCTACTCCCGAAGGACTCAGGGCGGTGAACAGCCAAGATAAAATACAGATAATACAAATATTTTAAAAAAATCCCTTAAAATTATTAAATATTTCGGCCGAAACACAGATTAAAACACCCAATTTATAAAATCACAAATTAAAAAATTAAAAAAATTTAAAAGATGGGAGTTAGGCCAGGCCTTCACTGCTAAGCAATGGTGGGTTGCCCCCGGTTCGGACCGGTTCGCAAGAACTGGTAGTAAAACTGGTAGGAGGCTCCGCCCACTGACCCGGACGTCATCATAGGTAATCTGCACATGCGCAGAAGCTTCTGCACATGTGCAGAAGAGCACGCACCCATGCACACCAGCAAAGCGAGCACGGGCGCGTAGGTGTGATACGAACTGGTAGTAAAGGTAAGTAGGACCCACTCCTGCTGATAAGCAACAAAAGTCATCTCATATTTTTTTTTAACAAGAGGTCCAGGGAGAGTCATCCTCCTCGTCCAACATTTGTTCATAACCACCAAAAGAAGGAAGATGAATCTCTGGGTATTTATAGCTTGCTGGTCAGCATCCTTTCGAAGGGCGGCTATCTCCCAGGTCCCGACGGTGTTATGCGAACCAGTAAGGAGTTGCATCAAAGAAACGCATTAAGGCCAATTGGCAGAAGGGTAGATCACCTTTTGGATCCAACTCCCTTGCTCCTCAATTATTTACATCTCATAATTCCTAGCAAATCAGTGGCTGTTTATTCATGCCCATGTATAATTGAAGAGCTTTCTCGGGTTCAGGCCAGATCTGCTCCTGTTTTATCCAGCCACCCTTTTTGAGAATCAGGTTTTTTTTTTTTTGTAAACTCTGTAGAGGCTTTGGGCTCAAGAGGATGGAGTGTCTCCAGAGTTTGCTGGTCATCCATTGAGGAGAAGGTTCCTTTAATTTAAGGTTCTTTAGGGTGGTGGGTGAGCATTCCTTAATGGACCGACCTGCGCAGTATAAGAAACTATATAAAAGAGTTCGTTTGTGGAGAGTCCCGTTTTTAAAAAAGAGTCTACACTTGGGCTGCTATGATAGAGTTGTTGTGGCCTCTTGATCCCTGGCCAGCTGAATCAGAAGAGGAGATGGGGAGTCAGGGCCGGCATCAAGGCAACCTGAGATCTCTGAGCGGGAAGAGGGAATGGAGCTGGCAGGTGTGAGAGAAAGCGGGTGAAGGCAGCTCCTCCTTAAGAGTTCCCAGAATATATTGTAAATGCAGAGAGTAGAGAGCTCAGTCTGGCAAGATTCTGTCTGTAGATGTGAAGATGTTGATTGGGATGTCTTGATGACTGGCTAGTTCTGTGATGGTGAACCTATGGCACGTGTGCCCAAAGTGGCATGAGGCGCGGTCTTGCCTGTTTGTCTTCCGGGTTTCTGGTGCGCAGTTGTCCTTCATGTGTGCGGCAGTGCTGAAACCCAGTGTGTGCACGCGCATCAGCCAGCTGATTGTCAGGTGCGCATGAACACCAGAACCTGGAAGTTCGGCTTTTCCAGAGAGCAATCCCTTCGTGCGCACGGCAGTGCCATAAACCGGTCTGTGCATGGGCATCAGCCAGTTGATTGTCGGGTGTGCATGTGCGCTAGAATGCGAGCTGCACTGGCTCCCGGTGGTCTTCCGGGTGCGCTTCAAGGTTTTGGTTACCACCTTTAGAGCGCTCCATGGCTTAGGACCTGGTTACTTACGGGACCACCTTCTGCCACCAGTAGCCTCTCACCGGCCAGTACGCTCACATAGAGAGGGGCTCCTCCGGGTGCCATTGGCCAAACAGTGTCGACTGGCAGCCCCCAGGGGGAGAGCCTTCTCTGTGGGGGCACCTGCCCTTTGGAACGAGCTCCCCCCGGAGATACGGAGGATCCCGGGATCTGCGCACCTTCCACCATGCCCTCAAGACCTTTTAATTTCAGCAGGCTGGCCTGGCCTAACTTCCCTTTTAAATTGTAAATTGTAAATTTGTTTTATTTTTTTTAAAATTTTTTATTGTATTTTTATTGTTAAAGAATAACAGAAAAAAAAAACAATACAAAAATCAATAGTAAAGAAAGAAAAAAAATTCCCCCCCAACGTGCTATACAAATGGAAAGGAAGTTTTAGGAAATTAAAGTCTTCAATTCTTCCAAAAATCTCTTTGATAGGGTACTGGCGCCGATTCATCCAATCTCCTAAGTGCAAAGTCCACAAATGGTTGCCAAGTGTTCCAAAAAATATTCTCTTTGTATATACCGCTTCTAATTTTAATATCACAAGTCAATTTATCATTTAATGCAAATTTCCATGTTTCATGATACCATTCTTCTAATTTTAAGTCAACATTTAATTTCCAATATCTAGCAATTATAATTCTCTCCATTATAACCAAAATCCTCACCAATTCTCTTTCTCCAGTTGTTAATGTTGTTTCATTCAATATCAATAATAATATGGTTTCCGATTTCAATTTGACCCTCTTCTTAATCATTTCAAATATTTCATTTTCTATCCTAGACCAAAAAAGTTCAACCCCATTACATTTATACCACATAGGAGCATATGTCCCAAGTTCCACTTGGGATCTAAGGTCAAACAGATTTCTCAAGCTAGTATTGACTCAGCTCAAATTGTGTTGGCATTAAGTAAATTGTAAATTTGTTTTAAAACATTAGGGGTGTTTTAATTTGTTTTGGGCCAAATTATCTAACGGGTTTTTATATTGTCTTTTAAATTTTGTAGTTTGTGTGTCTTATTTTTTGGCTGTTCACTGCCCTGAGTCCTTCGGGAGTAGGACGGTATATAAATCCGATAAAATAAAATAAAATAAACCCGGAAGTTCGGCTTTTCGGGAGTGTGGCCCCGACGGGCATGTGCACACGTGGCATTTCCACATGACCTTTTCCGCACTTGGTGCCAAAAAGGTTCACCATCACTGGGCTAGTTGGTTGTGTTACTATGCCCCCACCTCCTAAGTACTTGATAGGCTGGTGGTAAATCAGCCCTCCTGTACAAGTACAAGTAAGCTTTATTGCGGTCAGAGACCAAATTAAAACAGACAAAGAAAGGGAGCATATTTTACAAATATGGATAGATCGTGGGACAGTTGATCGACGTGGGGGGGCCATTTTCCCGGCTTCAGTCACTTCCCTGGCTGTTTTTGTGCCTGCTCATCCAACAATCCCTTCTCATTTCTCAAAACTTTCTGAACGCCAAGGCCTTTGGGATGCACTATTCTTCCTCCTTGGTGGGGCCGTGCAACCTCCTCCTCCCCCCTCCATGGAAACAGCCCCCTGCCTCCCTGTCCCCTCCAGTGGCTTCATCAACACCCTCAGTGGTGATCTGTTTAACAACCGTTCTGCAAAAAAAAAAAAAGGCAGGCGAGTCAAGAAAGGAGATAAGGAAACCAAGAATCCGAAGAGAAAACGCACCCTCCCCAGACAGCTTTTACGCATCCGGAGCAGTGAGCTGGTTTCCCCCCCCCCACTCTAAATATTTAACATGATGTTTATGATATGTCCTCTGGGGGACAGCTGCTTGAAAGCTAATGTTTATGAAGTAGGTCTGGAGGGATGAAGCTTACGAGCCAGGGATAAAAAGAAAACTGTGCCAGAACTGTTGAGAACAAGGGAGGGGAGAAGAAGGAAGGTTAGCTCTCTACGTTTCGGTTGAATTAAAAAAAAAAATCGTGAATGGGGAAACAATTCACGTTGTCTGAACCACTTTTCTTGCACACGACACTATCATGACCTAGTCTTCTCTCTCTCGAGAGGACAACTGGTAGTCATCATTTGTATTCATTGCTTCCTGATTTTTTATTTTTTATTTTATTTATATGCCGCCCTTCTCCGAAGACTCAGGGTGGCTTACAATGCGCTAAGCAATAGCCTTCATCCTTTTGTATATTTATACAAAGTCAGCTTATTGCCCCCACAATCCGGGTCCTCATTTCACCTCCCTTAGAAAGGATGGAAGGCTGAGTCAACCTTGAGCCTTGGCGAGATTCGAACC